>NC_062290.1:86594825-86899197 GCF_902655055.1 Lutra lutra | reverse complement strand
ACCTGGGGGTGGGGGTGGGGGATGAGGCTTTCTCCCATCACCTTTCATCCCCTGCTTCCAGCGAGTGTTCTAGCTGTAGAGAATACTGAGTATTGATTCTGTCATTCGGCACATCAGCTCTCCCTAATGACTCTGTGTCATCTGCAAATTTGATAAGCGTGCTTCTGATGTCTTTATCAAGCCACTGCTTCCACCGCTCAGCAAGCCAGGGGGCAGTGGTCCACCAGAGGCCCCCTCCCGGGACGACATGGAACCATTCATGTATCCACACTCTGTGGCGACCGGTGTTCCATCAGTTGTGAGTTCACTTGCCTCCCGGAGCTCTTCCAAACCTCAGAACCAGCAGCAGCACCGTACGTGAGACCCGGTGCGAGAGGGAGGAGCGGGACCTGCTTTGGTTGAAGCGGGAAGGTGCTTCCGCTACCTGCCCTCTGTCCCAAGGCAGTGGCATGGAAGAGCATCAGAAAAGCCCGCATCCGCACGCCAATTGTCTGCTTGTATGTACCAGGCTGACTTGCAAAGCTGAGGCCAGTCCTCGGACAGATGGGCAGAGGGGACCGTGCCTCAGCCCCAAGGCCAGTCTATGCTGCGCAGGGTGTGCAGAGCAGACAGGCAGAGGGTGGAGCAGCACGGATGCCCAGAGAGAAAACGGGCTCCCCACTCCTGGGGGAGGTGGCAAGCCCGTCTTGCTTGGAAATGGTCAGGAAATGTGTGCAGAGACGTACGCATGTGAGACGAAGCATCACTGGCCAAGGAAGAAGAGCTCTGCTGAGACACGTCATCCTGTCTTTTGCCGTGAACTTGACCAAACACCGAATCTGAGTCACTGGATACAGCCAAGGGGCTCCCTCACCTCTCTAGCGGCCCAAGCATTCTGAAAGGACAAGCCCAGATCTGGCTTCCCAACTAGCATTCTCTGCAACAACAGGAAGGAAACAGGCAGGAGGCACTTGTTCCTGGGGCCAGCACCTGCCTCTGGAGAGGACTGGGAGGTCCTCAGGTGATGACTCATTAACTCTGGAAAAGTCCACCAAACCAACCACACCGTTTGCCTGACTTAAGCTGGGGATAACAGCTCTCCAAAAAACGGCACGGAATTCTTTGAAAGATGAGTAACAACATAAGCAATGAGGGTAGAGCACAGGTTTTTAGCTTTTGAGACAAAAGCCTGAGCTCAAGCAGGCAACAAGGTCTGCTACTGTCCCCTCCCTTGGTCCCTTGTAGTCCCCCCACCCAGGGATTTGCTGAGCAAAGGGCCTGCTGTCCCTGGCTGGGAACCAGCATGTTAGTCTTCCCGGCCACCTCCAAATCTGGTCAGTAGAGGGCGCTGCATCACCGCACACGCTCTCTCTAGCCCCGCTGTGCCACCGGATCCGCGTCCACACAAAAGACCACACTTGAAGTATTTCTTATGCTTATGCTCTAGTCAGAAAAGGACCCAAGGAGTGCTCAGAGACTCAGGAGTAGTTGGGGTAGGGGGCGGGCCTGCAGCACAGGGTCCCAGGCTGTTGGAGAAGCATTTGCTGCAAAACTGAACACATGTCTGGATCTGGGTGGAGCGCTAGGAAGTAACAGGCACTGGACAGGGTTCCTGCCCTCAAGGAGTTCACAACGTGTCCACAACCCAAGGTGAAGGCATGATGGCTGAGAAGAAGCGTTGGGAGAGGAAAGCCCAGCCCAGATCCAACCCCAGGGTGTTCAGGGAAGGCTTCCTGGGAGAGGCGCCATCTAAGGCACGGGATTTGAGACACACCATCGTATGGCTGTCCACATGAGTAAAGACACTGCAACATGAAAAAGCAAGGGAAGAAGAGACTACCAGTTTAAAGTCTGAAGCTTAGGGGTGAGGAAGAGAAGGAGGTCACGGGAGCTGGATTTGGAAGCCTTCAGCCGATGGGCACACTGCAGACCGTCACACAGGAAAACAAGCGTCACCCACAGCTCACCACCACCGGAGAGAAAGCTATCTGATTCCTCTGCTGGGGAGAGGACAGACCCAAAGCCTCAAGGAAATAAGATGCTCATCGTTTCATAAATCTGTAGTGGAAATTTTGAGTGAAACATCAGCATTTCATTTTTTTTTTTTTTAAGTCAAAGGTACTGGATAGGAAAATACAAAAAGCAAAGACAACAACACCCCCTTTCCTCCATACATTAGGAGGCTCACAGAGATGTGCATGCCACCTAAAAAGGATTGACTAGCGAGAGAGGAAAGCTGGGGACAGAAGGTGGCGTTTAGCCGGAAGCATTAACATAACATTTAATTATCCTTCCGCATACCAGTGGATTTAACCCAGTGACACGGGAATACAATTTATTTATTTATTTTTAAAGATTTTTTATTAGAGAGAGAGAGAGAGAGACAGAGATAGTGACAGAAAGCACCAGCAGGGAGGAGAGGGAGAAGCAGACTCCCCGCTGGGCAGGAAGCCCAAGTCAGGACTCTGAGATCATGACCTGAGACGAAGGCAGACACTTAACCGACTGAGCAACCCAGGTGCCCCAGGAATACACTTTATATGGGCTATTTTGACATCTGTTTCATTTGGCAAGTAAAACAAAACTGATCCAACTTCCTTGTAGCCCTTGTAAACCACGAACTGTACAGCAAGCGTTTTGCATAATAATATATAAACTTTATAACCTTTTGTTCGGACGCACTACCTTCAGTTCCGCTCGGCTTCCCGTGGCCTGTGTTCTAGGGCCCTCTCGCTTCAGCTGCTAGTGACTGTGCTCTCTTTCGGCCTGGCAAGCTTCGGGAGAGGTTGCACTTCCTGCTTTAACTGGGAGAAGCAGTTTTCTTGATTCAATAGAAAGTTCCAGCCTGCCCGGAGGTGGGGCCCAAGCTTAGGCCCTTCCAGACCATGTGATGTCAACAGGCAGCAGCTGTAACCACTCCGGGGCTATGGGCCTGAGCCGACCCCGAGCGCAGGTGACAGTGACCGCAGCTGTGCCGATGCTCTGGGTATTGAGAAAGGACCATGAAAATGCTGACCTGAGCTGTGTTAGTCCTGTACCCCTAAACTGGAGACACGTCACTGTCACCCTGAGACTGAACAGCTCACCAGCCTCTTGCAGGCTCTTCATGCCAAAGCGAGACTAAAAACTGCTTGTCAAGTTCCAGGCGATTCTGAGGAGTCAAGCTCAAGTATCAGTGGGTTTTTGGAACTATCGAAAGGAAGATCAGTCTGTCTTTATGGGGGGGGTGTCCCAAAGGACAGAATCCCCTGAGTTCCTGGCTCATGACAGTGGCGCTCTTCTAAGGGGGGCGGACGCTCAGCTAGGGGAATAGCGCTGCAGAGACCAGGTGGCCACACCACCCTCTCCTCAGTACCTCCTCGTGTGTGGCGGGGTTTGTGGGGCCCTGGAGGTGCCCCACAGTCTGCTCCTGACAGACACTGTTCATCTCTGTTCACCCACGCGGGAGCTTTTAGACACATTCTCGTTTATGCTACATCCCTCCCCAAACAGCACGGCCTTGCCAATTCTTGTTTTATTTACTTTTGTAATGCCTTTCTCCAATGTAATCCCTCATTGCTGTTCCTTGTCCTCAAATAATTCACTATAGTAAGGCCCAGGTTTTTGTTATTATCATTATTGAACTATAGTGGACACACATGTTATATTAGTTTCGGGTGCACAACATAGGAAATCGACAATTCTCGACGTTACGCAGTACTCACCACGAGAAGTCAGTGCTGAGAGGTAAGTGTTCTTTTTATTTGATAGGATGCTTTTAACACCTGCTTTCACAGAGACCACGACTACCTCTATTACAACTGAAATCAGGTGACCAGTTTGCTCACCTCAGTTTCTTTGTGGAATTATTGAAACCAACATCTCCTGAAAACCTCCTCTCTCTTCTCTCATACCCAAACTACCCATTTCTTAGTTTGTAGCTCAGTGGGAAAAGAAATGATATGAACATGAACAAAATGACTTACCAGCCCTCAAAGGAGTTGTTGGCCAAGGCAGAGAAGGAATTCTCTCTTCTTATGGCCAGTGTTCCCAACCACGTGGCTACAAGTCACATGTCTGTGTGTAGCTACGAGCTCTTTAGAAGAGCAAAGCCAACTGAACGTCACATATTCTGCTATCTTAGGAGCAGAATATGTACAAGATAGAATATGGATACAAGATAGCATTCTAACTGGATCTTTAAAAAATCTTTAAAAAAAAATCTTCTCTAGCAAGTTTTTAGTTTTTGTTTGCAGTTTTTAGTAGATGCTAAGGGGAAGTGTTCAAAATGTTACATAGTGAGACTCAAGACCACATCACTGTAACACGCCTAACAGCACCAGACACCACCGATGAGGCCTCACCTGGGGAGGTTGGGGGCCGGGGTGGAAGCAGCTGATGACTGGGAAGGCGTTGTGGGTTGAGATGAGTCATGGTTCCTCGGTACTTTGCCCATTCGGTACCAGATCCCCATGCTGTTCAGTTCCCTTTGGGAGAAGAGAGAAACTGTCATAGTGTGGTCCAGCACGAAGCATTCACCTGAGCAACAAAAGCAAACCAGCTCAGTTAAAAGAATCACAGCCTCAAATGCCCGGGAGACTGCTCTTGCCCACAAAGATCCATTCTATCACCGCTGTTTGTGGTCTGGGTGTTAGAGTTCAGAGCCTAATGTGAAGTCGACTGTCCCAACAAGTCAGGCTCTCATTCTTTACCTGCCCTGGAGCCAGCAGACTTCCTACTACACTATTGACATTTTCCTTGGTTCTCAGTCTTCAAAATTCTTTTGATTTTGCCACTACATTATGCATAATTCTGTAATAATCCACTTCAAGTCTTTTCTGTGGTTACGGTGAGACAGATGGGGGCAACAATGGGCAAATGGACGCATGTGCTTTTTTTTTTTTTTAAGATTTTATTTATTTGAAAGAGAAAGAGAGAGTGCATGAGCAGGAGTAAGGGGCGTAGGAAAGGGACAAGCAGACTCCCCTCTGAGCAGGGAGCCCAATGTGGGCTCCATCTCAGGAGCCCAGGATCATGACCTGAGCTGAAGACAGATCCTTAAGGACTGCGCCACCCAGGTGTCCCCCTGTGCCAGGCTTTTTCCCTATGATGGGAATTAGCGCCACCCTGCTCAAGGACACGTCCCAACTTCTGGATAAACTCCTACAGCCTGGATGTCACCTGCATTTGGCCTCATTCGCAGGGGCAGCTGGTGAGACCTCTTCAAAGGACAAAGCCTGAGGCATGTGCCCCATGAACCACTACAAACAGGAGCGGCCACAAAAGGACTCAACAGATGCCACATCGGGTCTCCTGTTCCCTGATGTGCCACCCCACCTGGTTAGGAGTGTTTATGATACAGGTTTGGTCTTAGGAACTGGAATGGGATTATTTTAGCCACATCCAACTTCAAACTTCTCAAATGCCCCCATAGAACTGCATTTCGTCAAACGATGAGGGCAGATTTATTCAGTGGAGACGTCTGGTAACTTCTCAGTACACTACAGGAACTATTCTAAAGCATGATCACGGCTCATCAGATGGCTGATTCCATCCCACCTCAGCGATGGCCCCGTGGTCCCAGCCTTGGAGGGGCTATTCTCAGCCTGAGGTTTGTCTCCCCCAGTCGACAACTCTGAACTCTTGCAGAGTAATGTATATGCTCATTTTCAAGAAAAAGGTGACTCAGAGTTCTGGACACTGTCCTTTTTCCTTCCTTAAAAATAATACTGGAATTGTCTTCTTCTGAAAAGGAATTTTTTGCCCCGAGAGGATACAAAATATGCTTTATTTAGCTATCTTTTCAAAATGATATGAGAGAAAGAAGGTTCTAGTTTTGATTATCAAGACTTATGGTAACAATCTATTCTTTAGAATTGTTTAAACTGATTAAAAATTGAGTCTTTTAAAGGACTATAGCTTGTAATTAAAAATACACATAGTGACGAAATTAGACTTTAAAAATTCATTATTAAATTGTTGGTTTCTACTATTTATATGTAAATGGCTGCTTCTAGGTACCTGAAGTACAGTCATTCTCTTAACTGTTTCCTCCTCCTGTAATGCTCTTTATATAATTAGTTTAAACCATGTTGCAAAACAAGACTTCGGAGTGTGGAGGGAGGGGATCACAGAATCCTGAGACAGAGCACTCAGATTCCACAGCCAAATGGTCTAAAGGAACTATCGTGCCCCAGGATGAAAACCATCTGTTCCCGTGACACCTGCTCCCAGGACCTCCACACAAACACCACACCTCTGGGCCATCACCCACAGCAAAAGGCCCATGGAGAAAGGCCCAGTTTGTAGAGTGAAGACCTAGGTTCAAGTGAACAAGAAGCAAAACAGAGCACAACCCAGATCCAGAGACCACTGTGAAAGCCAAGGAGGGGAGCACACCCATGGGGACAAGTGGGGGGTACCTGCAGAGCTGGCCAGGGAGAGAGGGATGCCAAAAACCATCTAGGGGACTCATTAGTTTGAGAGACCTGAGTTTCAGTTCCAGTTGAGAGACTCAACATCCAGTTAACTGAATGTAATGAGTATCTCTAATCTTCTGGGCATCCAGCATCCACTCACCCCTCTGACTCTGCCTTCTTCCTTCCATATTTGGGGGGGGCAGTCAACCCCTCAGTCCTAGCCTCCGGGTTCCAATGAAGCCAATCCCATTTCTAGCTCAGTTCTGGTTTCTCAGACAATGCACAGGACTTCAGTGAGATCAATCAAGATCAGTTAGACTGAATTCTAGAACCCGTTTGAATTATCAAGAACACAGACTTGCTCTTTGCCTCAGAAACTGAACCTGAAGGAAAAGTAGGCAGAACTCCCACACCACCTCATCAAGGGAGAACATGTAAAAGAATGGGATCCACCCTATGGAATCAGAGCAAGGAGGTAAACAGGGGGAAACCAGATCCTAGTGATGTCCTCTGAGCACCTAGCTCAAGCCACACCTGAAGCCATCCTGCCCCTGAACTCTGCCGTTAGGCCAGCCAACGAATTCTTCCTTTTGCTTGAGCCAGCCTGGGTTGTGTTTCCGGTCACTTACAAGAGTCCAGAGTGAAATCCTGAGATTCCCTGTACTTCGTATTTACAAAACAGCTACAGAGCTGGGCCCGTGCCTAGTACTGGGGTTACCGGGTAAACAAGACACAGTGGGCCTAGCCCTCAGCTGCCTCCTGCTTCTCAGGGAAGATGAACATCAGACTGAAGGGTGCAGAAGAAATTATCACGTAGTCATAGGAGACTCATGTTTCTTCCTGACTCAGACCCTCCAGCGACTCTCCAGTGTGCCTGGGATAAAATCCAAACTGCCTCTGTTGTTGTATGAGGTCCTGCTAACCGCTCACCCCAACGCCCGACTCAGCCTTGCTCACCCACGTCAGCCACACTGCGCTGTTTTCTGCTCCTGAACACGCCACACCCATTCCCATCTTTACACTTTTTCTTCTCATGAGCCTAAAAGGCTCTGCCTTCAGATTTCTGCATGGCTGGCTTCTTCTCGGCATTTGCATCTCTGTCCCATGTCACCACCCCCCACCTCCCCGGCACCTCGCTGAAGCAGCCTCCATTCACTGCTGTGTTTTATTTTTGCCACTAACTGAAATGGTCTCACTCATTTATTTCTGGTTTGTTGCTTGTCTCCCTTCTTAGAATACCAATTCCAAGAGACCTGGTCTCTGCTGGCTCCTTGACCATCATATCCGGGGTCTTTGGCCCAGGGGTACAAACGGGTGTTCCTCAAACCCTAGTGGGGATAAAGAAGCAATGCAGAGACTGGAGGCCGAGCGGGCAAAAAGGAGAGGACACCTGGACTTCAGGTCTGCGGCAAGGCCCTGAGGAGCCTGAGGGACGAACACACAGAAGGACAAGGGAAGGAAAGGCCCTTCGCAGGAGCAAGCTTCATGCGCAAAGGCACAGAGAGGTCAAGAGCTCAGTGTCTGGACTGGCAGCAGCATTAGCGGGAAGGGCAGCGATGAGAGCTCAGGCCAGAGAGGCAGGTGGCCTAGAGCCCCGTGGGTCACACAGTCTCATCCCAGGGAGTGACCTGAGCTCTCTCGTCAAGAGAGAAGAGATGACATCCGTGTGACTAAGACTTACCCGATAAATGTGTACTGAGGAGGGGCCTGCTTGGTCCGGCCCATGATCCGAATGTCACAGATAGCGGCTTCAGTTGAATCCCGTGGGATAAATTTAATGCACAGCCTCTTTTTTCTAAAAGCCAATTCCTCTGAAGAAAAGGACAACAAGAAAAGGTGTGAGTTGTCCAGACATGCCAGCATCTCTATCCTGAATGTCTCCTGTCACGTCCCCTTCCTAGCGGCAGGAGCGACTAGCCAACTGAGTCGCTGGGCTGCGCCCCTCCTGCCCTCCACAGGGTGCCCAGGCCGTGACTACAGAGTGGGCACCAGTCGCCCCGCTCCTGCATTTGGGACCTGACCCCAGTCCCCGCTGCTGGGAAGGGCTCCCAGGGGCATGCAGAGCCAGAAAAAACCCATGAGGCTGGCTTCCGAAGCCCATACCCACGGTCTGTTCACCGCTCACGCCATCAGGGACAGACACACAGACACCCTGAGTATTAACACTTTATGCCACGTGGACTTTTCTTTTTTACTTTTTATTACAGAGATTTTCACACATTCCCCAAAGTGGGGAGAGTGAACCCACTTGTTCCCCTCATCTAGTTTCAACATTGTGGACAGCAGACAAGCTGCTCGCTGGCAAGTTTTGCTGGAGGATTTAAATGAATCCCCACACCATGTCATGTCACCCACCAACGTCTCAGTAAGCATCCACGGCCGACAGTCTGTTTGAACGTGACCAGCAGGCTGCGATCACACCCAAGTGAATGAACAATGACATCGCCCAGTAGACAGTCTACATTCAAATTTCCTCCATTGTCTCCAAAATACCATTTAACTATGGCTTTGCCTCGATCAAGATAAAAATGACATCTATGCCCCGGATCTGGTTGGTAGGCCTGTTAGGTCCTTTTTCCTCTGTAACAAACTCTCTACCCTCCCCTTTCTTCAGGTCACCGGAACGTTGCTGAAATTGGGTCATTATCCTGTATTTCCTGTGAACTGGCAGTTGGAGCAAAAGACTTGATTAGATGCAGGTTAGATTATTTCTTTTAGGTAGGAAGGCTTCACAGGCGGTGCAGAGATGTCCAGTGGCGTCCTGTCATGAGGCACAGCGTCCAGCTCTTTCACCCTGCAGGGGTTCCGGTGGGGTCGGCCTTGGTAACGTGGGCTGTGAAGTCCCCAATGACCATTCTTTGGGCAGTGTTTTCATCCCCTGATGACCACTGCCTAGATCCATACTCTCATTAAAATTTTCAAAATGGTGATTTTTAAAAATTTTTTAACTTTTAAATTTCTTTTTAGTGTTCCAGAATTCATTGTTTATGCACCACACCCAGTGCTCCATGCAATACGTGCCCTCCATAATACCCACCACCAGGCTCACCCAATCTCCCACCCCCCACCCCTCCAAAACCCTCAGATTGTTTTTGAGTCCATAGTCTCTCATGGTTCACCTCCCCTTCCAATTTCCCTCAACTCCCTTCTCCTCTCCATCTCCCCTTGTCCTCCATGCTATTTGTTATGCTCCACAAATAAGTGAAACCATATGATAATTGACTCTCTCTGCTTGACTTATTTCACTCAGCATAATCTCTTCCAGTCCCGTCCATGTTGCTACAAAAGTTGGGTATTCATCCTTTCTGATGGAGGCATCATACTCCATAGTATATATGGACCACATCTTCTTTATCCATTCGTCCATTGAAGGGCATCTTGGTTCTTTCCACAGTTTGGCGACCGTGGCCATTGCTGCTATGAACATTGGGGTACAGATGGCCCTTTTTTCACTATATCTGAATCCTTGGGGTAAATACCCAGTAGTGCAATTGCAGGGTCATAAGGAAGCTCTATTTTTAATTTCTTAAGGAACCTCCACACTGTTTTCCAAAGTGGCTGTACCAACTTGCATTCCCACCAACAGTGTAAGAGGGTTTCCCTTACTCCACATCCTCTCCAATACATGATATTCTAATTCTGTGATTTCTTCTGGAATTTATTAGCTGGAATTCTTCTACGTAAACAGTAACTTTTCTTCTCCAACTATTTGGTCTCCCTGATAAAGCTTCGGTACCAGAAAGGAAAGATAGATACGTGATTCTTTGCTCTTACTTAGTAAGTCTTAAAGCAATGAGCTGGTGATTTAGCGAACTCCAATGCTGACCAACCAGATGTTTTGTTGTTGTTGTTGTTCATTTGTGGTTTTTAAATATGAATTCCAATCAATTCCAATCCACTGGATGCATGAGTCAGGTGTACCTGGGTTGAAGTCCCAACTCTGACAACAGTTCTACGATCTTAGGCAAGTGACTTAATTTCTCTGAGCCTAGGTTTCATTGTCTGTAAAAGGGACTTACTAAAACCCTACCCCAAAGGGACATCAGGTGGATGAAATGTGATAACACATCATATGCTTCTCCTAGCCCAGCGCCTGGCACATAGTAAGTGCTCAATAGGGCATAGCCATGAATGCTCTTATCATCATAATTACCAGTAAGCCTCCAGTGCACAATTTATGTCAGCGTAAGACCTTTCACTTCTGGGGCAGGAAGTAAGCACACTCAAATCAGACACCGAGTGGGGAGGGAAGGACAGTCACACCACTGGTCTTGGCTTGACCAAAGGGAGATTACCGTCAGTGGTGGTGTCTTATCGCTGACTGAGGGGAGGGTGTTTTTTAAAGAGCCAGGTAGAATCTCAGAAACTTGGTGGGTTCTTTTCCCAGGCAAGGAAACTGAGGGCTAGATCAGATCTATGAGCTATGACTAATAATGTCCTGAATCCAGACCCCAGACATTGTACCCTATGAGACAGGGATGGTATCCTGGGGGGGAAACATCCATACCAACAGTGCACCTTCAAAAATATGAGCTGGTAAGATCAGACTTGGGAAAGTGTGAAGAAGGTGAGACCTTCCCTCATAGAAATGGAAACAGGTCTCTTACTTGCTTTTGCTGTGCTGCTCTTTGCTCTTTTCCTCCGTCTACAGCAACTCGGGATAGAAGGAGCCACTAATTACACATGCTTACACAGGCCTAATTTTAAGTAAACATATTATACAGAGTCAATAGAAATGTGTTCAGTCATGCTAATGAACACACAGAAAGGATACAACACTTTACAAAAACAAACAGTCTTCCAGTGTTTAAGTACTGTGTGGATAGCAACAAACTACTTTAAATTCATTATAAGAGTCTCATCTTCTTGGCTGACTTTATAAAATCGGGGCCTTAAGGCACGGAGGCTGCACAGAGCTGACCACGGGTTCATCCGGTCAGCCTGGCTTACCCTCCCCACTGGGGACGGGCTCCAGGAAATGACCATACAACCCGAAATGAACGGGCGGCCCTAAACCCACCCTCCTTGTGTGATAAGATGCTTATGGGTGATGCCAGGACCTGCCCTCAGAATGTCCACAGGGAACAACGATCATGGGGAAGAGCCTTCCCACCCAGGATCACTGGGGGCCCAACACAACTTGATCACAGGCCCGGGCAGGAGGCCTTGGGCCTCCTCCCTTAACTGGTTCAACAAATTAAGAGGAAAATGCAGAATGGGGAATCCCCTGTGGCTCTAGAGTCTATCAATATGAAGACATTATAAGTCAATTAGTTGTCAAAAATGAACACCAATGCAAATTTTGAAACTAAGAAAAGCACGAGGGAGAAGTGAGAAATTAATACAAGTCTACGAGTCAATTTTGGTTCCCAGGCAGACAAGTCATATAAGAGTAAGCAAAGGCAGCAAGCAAACACTTGCGAAAATGTTCAGTCTTGCTAATAAATGATGACATGAAAATTAAATAAAATTAGAATAGTAAAACTGAATAAAAATTTAAAACCTATGCTGGCAGGCCTATGGAAAACAGGCACAAGCCTGTATCATTAGTGGCATCGTGAACTGGTATTTCTGGAAGTTAATTTGGCAAGAGAGAATAATAAAGCTTATCTTTATGGAGCCCATCCTCTGAGCAAGGCACCATGTGTGGTAGGTGTCTCCGGTGATTCACAAATGAATTAAACACAGATCTCGTCCTCAAAGAGAAAGGTAAGTAGTGAGGATGTCCAGAAAACACAGAAGTGGCTAAAACGCAAGCTGAAAGCAACATTGGGAGGTAGATACCAATCCCCCCATTTAACAGATAGGGAAACTTAGGCCCCAGAAGGTGAAGTCATTCACTTGGGGAACTAAAGCCGTGAGCGGCAAAGCCAGACTCAATCTTAGGTGAGTCTGACTGAGGAGTCCAAGTGCTTCTCCCCTGCCCCCCTCCAGGCCAAGCTGCAATGTATCCCGTCAGAGTTGGGGTGGGAAGTGAGAGACAGAATCTATTACTTCCTTTGGCTTCTGGCCACTGTGACCTGTGGTGCTTCCCTCCCTCCCTCCTTCCCCTGAATGTGTGCTGTGCCGGGTGTGAGGGAGAGCAGCAAAGAAGGCAGACAGTCCCTGATCTCTGACTAATGAGAGAGAGCTCTGATTATGTTGTGAGGCAACTCCTTGTTTGCAGGACTGAGTCACCCACCAGACTAAGCCCCTGGAGGGAAAGGCTGGCATCTCAGTCAGTCGCCTTCTCTCGCAAAGCCTGAGGTGCCTGCACGAGGCATTCATCAATCCCCACTGACTGTTAAAGAGAGAGAGGGCTTGCTGGAAACTGGTAGCTGGGGGTCAGAGACAGTTTCATGCAGAGGGCAGAATTAAAGCTCACCCTTGAAAGATATGAAGTGTGGACACTCAGAGTTGAGGGAAAGGGCTTTTCAGACAGGGGAAAAAACAACAAAGCAAATAAGTAGGTCAGGAAAGAAACAAGGGTGAAGAGTGCACAGTGAGCGCCTCAGTTTGGGTAAAGAAGGGGGTACTTGAAGATGAGGAAGACATTTGTAGAGGAAGGCTGGAGCTGACTGTAGAGGACCTAAGACCCAGCAGCCTCCAGTACTTAGAAACTCATCACAAGGAAGTCCTTCAAGATCGATACACACCTAAACTGGTTAATAGATTCGACACCAAATCCTATCTAAATCCCAGCTAGCTGCTTTGCTGAAATGGACTAAGCCTAAGGTTCAGATGGAAATTCAACGGACCCAGACTAGCCAAAATAATCTTGAAAAAGAAGAATGAGGGTGGAAGACTCATACTTCCTGGTGTCAAAACTTGCCACAAAGCTAGTCATCAAGACTGTGTGCTACTGGCATAAGGAAAGACGCAGATCAATGGAAGAGAAATCAGAGTCCAGAAACAAACTCACATCTATGGTCAGCTGATCTCCAACAAGGATGCCAAGACAATTCCACGGGGGAGAGAATAGTCTTTTTAACACATGGCGCTGGAACAACATGACTGTCACATGCGAAAGAAGAAAGGTGGATCCCTACCTCACACCACATGCAGAAGTGAACTCAAAATGGAGCAAAGATGTAAGTGTAAGAACGAACACTATAAAGCCCTCAGGAAATAAAACCATGGGCATAAGTCTTGGTGACCTTGAATTAAGCAATGCTTTCTTAGGTATGACACCAAAACCACATGCAACAAAGGAAAAGCGTAAATGAGCGAACTCCATCAAAATAAAAAGCTTGCGTATTTCGAAGGACATCAAATGAAAAGAAAACCCACAGAAAGGAAGAAAATTTTGCGAACCATATAATTGAGAAAGGGCTTATATCTAGAATATGTTCCAATATTTATAACTCAATAATAAAAAAGACAACCCAATTAAAATGCCAGAGGATCAGAATAGACATTTCTCTGCAGAAGATATACAAACGGCCAGCAAGCACACAAAACTCTGCTCAACACCATTAACCATCAGGAAATGCAAGTCAAAACCACGAGGGACCACTTCATGCCCAGTAAGACAGACAGAACAGTAAAAAGTGTCAGTGGAGATGCGACTCACTGGCGCCCTCACACACTGTGGGTGGGTATGTAAAATGGTGTGGCTCCTTTGAAAAATGGTCTGGCAGCTCCTCTAGAAGGTAAATAGTTACCATAAGACTCTGGCAGTTCCACTCCTAGGTCTGGCCCCACGAGCAATGAAAACACATGTCCCCACAAAAGCCTGAAGGTGAACGTTCACAGCAGCACTAGTCACAACAGCCCGAAGTGGAAGCAACCCGAATGTCCTCCAGCTGAGTGGACAAGCAAGACGTAGGAGTCCGTACAACAGACTCTGACTTGGCAATAGCGAGGCATGAAGTACTGACCCACACCACAACGGGGACCTGCCTTGAAAACATTATGCCTTGTGAAAGAAGCCCATCACGAGAGACCACATGCTGTAGGATTCCATTTGCATGGAATGTCCAGAATAGGCAAGTCTGTAGGGAAAGGAGTTCAGTGGTTGTCCAGGGCTGGGAAGGGGTAGATAGGGGAGGGTTAGAGAGAAATGGGGAGTGACGGCCAATGGGTATAGGGTTCTTGAGGGGTGGGTGTGTGATGAAATGTTCTAAAATATCAATTGTGGTAATAGTCACACAACTCTGTGAATACCTTAAAAACCACTGAATTGTATACCTCGAATGGGTAAATTAATGGTATGTGAATTATATCTCAATAGAACTGTTATCAACCACACCTGATGCATAAATACATCAAATCTAACTGTAAAAGGCACTTAAACACATGCCGTGACAGGGCTGCATGGTGGTTAATGCTAGGGCTAGAGTCAGACTCCCGTGTGTCCTCTCGCGACGCCCCCGCTTCCAGATGCGTGACCGTGGATAAGTTCTTCAAACCCTCAGCAGTTACTGTGTCCCAATTTCTTCACATGGGATGGGTATAACAACACCCATCTCCAAACGGGGGTCCCCTGGAGAGCCAGTGACATCAGGTACGTAAAGCATTTACCACAGACTTAGCGTCTGGTATGTCACCTACTACGTATCAGCTAGCACGAGTAGTAGCTAATACATAGGATAACAAGTAAAAGCACAATGTCCAAAAGTGAGAGGACTATGAAGAAAATAAAAACGTGCAATACAACGGACTCAGCTTGTCTCGTGAAAATAACGGCTGTGCGGCTTCTGTGTAGTTACACTCAGTCTGCTCTGTATGAAATGCTAGAGAGAAAACAGCGGATTATGGGTCCAAAATGGGGCTAACCATGGAAACACAAGTATGCGTGACAGAGAATGAGATACAGGATTTCATAAATGAATCATGTGTAATAAAGGAAGGATTCCTTGTCTTTGTTTTTCACATACTGCTTCACTGCTGGCGCCATCCTAAAACTGGTGACGGTAATTAAAAATAAAACAAGTTAAGTTAAATCAGAATGAGGAGGCTCAAATATCCAGAGGTTTTCCAGCATGATTTCAGAGCCGACAGGCATGACAAGATCCCTCCAGGATCCTGAAGAAGCTTCGGCTGGTCAGTGATTTTGCTTCTGCTTGCCATGGTTCAGGGTCAGAGCAGTCACTCAAATTCAAGCCTGTGTCCTCTAAGGCGCAGTGTTCCTGGTTCTGGCTTTTCTTGTGTGCTCCATGAGCCAAAAATAAGGACATTATTGCACTTATATTCCTTGGACGTCTTTGATTTTTTTTTCTTTTTGTTTGTGGGTCTTGTGCTAAGCTTGGCTTCCGCGACACTAGTCGCGAGACACCAGTCTCACCGGTCCGTCGTTCCTGAGCGAGCCGAGTCAGCAGGGAGCCCGTTCTAAGAGAAAAGGACATTCTGCTCATTTACATGCTCCTTCCCAGAGCGCCGCAAACTCCTCAGAGAACCAAGTCAGGCACACCGCACGAGCAGGAGGGTTTAGTCACGGGCGTGCAGCAAGGCCCCCTAAAATGTTCCCGAAGAAAAATGCACATACAAACCATCTAAAAATACACCTGGAGGAAGAAAAGTCCCATTGTGACGAGTGGTACCAAAGGGAGACTCACGTGTGTCCATCGTCTCCTGAATTGGGATGAAGCCTACGGGCAGAGTGTCCTTGATGTCAATGAGCTTCATATCCACTAACACGTTCCCTAAATGACTCTTGGGAAGAAAGAAAAGAGATACAGACTATTAATCTGAACAGCCCTGTGGTGGGTTTGCCATTTTGGCTTCGAGATGCATATTTAACACAATGACTCATGCAGCTTTATGACAGCAGGTTAATTAGAGTAGGTGCCACTTAATGTTCCCCAGTGGCTACGCGGGGACTCAGGGGGCCCCCGGGAAGGGGCTTCATCTGCCGCACCTCCATGCCACTCACTCAGACACGGCTCTGGTTAGCTAGACGGCAACCTGGGAGACGCTCAAGACAGAACCCAGCAGAGGGCAGCTGCACGTGTGTCCTGGGACCAGGCTGCCACTCGGCCTGCAGCATGGGCTGCACATTCCCGGGGCAGTCACTGCGGCCAGAGAGAGCGCGCAAAGCCTCCCCGAGAACCAGTCATGCTCCTAGGTGATTGCCCATCTGCGTACTGACACACCTTTCAGTTGCTAGATACGATTCTGTAAAATCCTAGGAATTGTCAACTCATACAGACTGGAAAGCCCTGCTGCCTCCATATCACACATCTACTAAAATGACATGCACAAGGTCCTCTTACAGTCTCTACTTAGTGGTAGCATAGGGGGTCCACAGCGCGCACGTTCTGTAACCAGTGCAAAAATATCTTTTGTAGACAGCACGCACCATCGTGTAATTGCACAACAGCAACCTCTGCAAACACACCGGCATTTGCAGCCCCCGGTTCTGGTTGAAATGCTCTGTGCCAACACTAGCCTGGATGGCCGATCAGGGACTTCTGACCCTTTGAACTCTGCGCTATTGTCTCTCTTGGCTGCTCTCTCTTTTCTTCCCTACCGATTGGTAATGGCCCATGTGTGAGGTTCTTTCTTCACTATCTGTCTCCCCATGACAATTCAAGGGCCACAAGGACCAAAACTGTCTGTTGCTACTCGACCCCCAAGCTTAGCACACTTCTCGGCATACATGCTCAATTATTACCTACCTCAATTATTACCTACTAAAATATACCTACTGAATAGTGTAACATTTTGGGGGTACATTTTCAACTGGGTGGGCCAGAGCTGGAAATCAAACTGGATTTGCTTAGATGACAAACCTCAACTATAACAATAAAAATGGAAGTATACTTCATAAATACATTATAAACCCGAAAGCACACAAATGAAATAAATTCTTCAAACTTTACTACAAAGGTCACTGTGTCAAATGTCAACTGTGACCGGGCTTTTATGGCCCTGTTGTCACAAACCCATTTCCTTCTCTCATATCTCTCGCGTTTGACGACTATTTTCTATTATTGCATTTCAGGTAGCTTGGTCTCAGGGAAACAATGCACACGGCTCAGCGCTGCACGTGGAAAGCGGAACCTTACTAATGCAGAATAAATCTCTGACCGTGTAGAAGAGGTTTGAACCGTTAACCTAACTTGAAAACATCAGCTGCTTTCAGAATTGCCAGATCTAATCTATCATAATTTTTTTCTTTCCTGGCAGTTGCTTTTCCGTGTCATCGCTGCTTTCTGCATTGAGAAATTAACAACTGGGTATGTTTTCCTGCCCCGTAGATGGATGGGCATTCATCAATATCCTTCTCAAATGTCTTCTACTTGACAAGTTGGGTTTTACACAAGTCAACTGCAAACCACTTAGCGACCTCACCCTCCACACTCTACAAATGTCCCTGATCATAAAACCAGAACATCAGTGGTGTGGCCATTAAAAAAAAAAAAAAGGCATCGAGAACCCTCCCACGCATACAAAACGGGACGCTGCACTGTCCAAGCTTCCCGCAGCCCAAGTGCAGTCTCTCTGCACACGGGGCTGCTGCTCTACTGGGTTTAATACGGTGGGTCTGCGACATCATTAATTTTGCTTGTTCCTCTCCCCTCCCCCATCCCGTGCTCTCTTTCATTTCCTCCTCATAAATATGAAGAACGTATTCCCAATCCTTGTTGAGCAAATGATTCATGCCAAAAGCCCAATATGCACTGACTCAGGGTATTTATACTGTCTCTGGTAGCCAGTATTTGCTAGTATACTGTAATTATTTCTGACAACCTTGCATTTAAGGTAGCCACAGATAACCAACTTAATATTCAAATGTTCATAAATCCTTCTGTTTAATATCCTCCCTACCTAATCTATGTACATTATTATTACAGGTAATGCAGAAAGTACAGGGCATGAAAAGTGCAATTAATCTCGATCCTTCCCCAGGAAGCAATGTCACTCCAAAGCCAGGTTTCTGTATTAATAGCATTACTGGGGGAAAGGAATTTAGGTTCCAAAGGAGTGTCCCCAAACTCCTACACTGGGAGCCTCGAGCTGCCTAATTAAGAATCTGTCCAGTCTTGAGATCCCACATCCCTCCTCTACAGTTGTAAAAATATACGCTATGCAAAGTCCTGGTTGTGACAGCAGGGCCGGGACAGACCGGCTGTAGTAGATTAAAATATGCCCGTTCCTACCGTGCTCCTGGGCTGGCAAGTGGGTCCCTGCCACCCCCGTGAATGGATCCCTCTGGGTCTCACTAAAGGACTCAGTCGTTCTTCTTCTGAAAACAGAATGCACCGACTTTCCGTCCTCCTTCAGAGGGGAGGCAGAGACCTCCCCCACTGCCCTCATCCTCCTCCCCCAGCCCTTCCCCGCACCTGCCCCACCCGCCTGGGGTAAGGCTTACAAATGAGCATTCAACACCATCTCTTTCTGTTCAACAAATGCCGATGAACTCGATACACTTTCTACAATATGTTTATGCAGGACCCCCTGAATTAGCAAGTACTGGTGACTTCTGTCATTTTTAGACTTGTCACTGTCCCCAACTCCAAGGGATCAGGACTCTCTTGGCCTAGACTACCAATACCCCAGCTTTCAGGGGAAGTGCAAAACAAATCTCCCAAACACAAAAACAAAACAAAAAACCCAAAAAAACCCAGAAATCAAAAACAATCAAAGGGATCGTGGCTGTCCTGTGAGGCCACAGCCGGGAACTGCAGCTTCAGGCAGGAGAGGTGGGCCTGAGCAGAGATCAGTAACGAATGCCAATGCTGTGAGACCACTGGGCACAGTGAGTTGTTCAAATCCTCGGGACTTCGTCCTGGCTTCCCTGAGCGGCAGAGAAGGCACTGACCTGTGCAGCGGGCAGCCAGCAGACAGAACAGAGGTGACGAAAGCTAAAAATATCAACAGTTTCAAAAACAGGTTTGGGTCAACTCCAGGGACAAAGGGGCATGAGAGAGGTCTACGTGTGGGTATGGATGCAGGGGCGGAGGAATGGAGCAATGAGGGGGGCGGGGCGGGAACTACCCCTAACTCCTCAAGCCCCCAGCTGGAAAGGCAACCCGGCTTCCAGACTGTTCCTCAGCGTCTCCTCGGGCTGCACGATGAGCCCCAGGGACCTGCTCAGGCTCATTACAGGCTCAGCAGCCACCTTCTCGCCTATATGAGAAGGATTTCTAGTGTTTAGTGCGAGGACTGTCCCTGCCCCATTAGAAACTCTGTACTTTATAGCAAGCATATATTACTCTCATAATTAGGGGGGAAAATTAAAGCAATGACTTCTCCCCCAGTCCTGAATACATTAGGAATAATTTTCCTAACAAAGACTTATCAGTAAACAACAGGAACGGCTGGCGGAAGAGAGTGCAAGCCAGAGGACCACGTGACTGTCTCCTCCAGACAACACTGACGGGCCACAAAAGGGCCCTGGGATAGGACCATGGGCTGTGTCATATGTGATGGGGACGAAAACTTACTGTTCCCCTTTCACACTTCTGAATGAGGATGTCTGAAAATTTGTTTTCTTTTTAAACCATGAGGATATATCACCGGCATAATAAAATTTGTAAAAATAAATTAACAAAAACATTCTTCCGGCCATTTTTTTTTTTTTTTTTGCATTAGAAAGCGCCAATAACATTTAGGCCCAAAATAATATGTCACCCCTGAAAATGAAAAGCTGACTGCTCCGTGTTTGGGGCTAGGGAAGACAGGTGACCTTGGACAAGCACAAAAACTCTCTGATCTCAGGAAAGGAGCTAACACTTCCAAAAGATTGTCTGAGGATGGGAGAGGCTTATTCACAGAGTGCCTAGGACAGGCCTCCTTCCCAGTCAATCTGTACAAATCCTCATGAAAGCTACTTCCCTTTTTTTCTAAGCCGCTCGTGAAAACATTCTGTTGGAAAAGCCTCAATAGATAGCTTTAGAATGTCCTAATTTATGGGCCCAAGAGTTCAGAACGGCCTACTGAAAGAAACCTGCACACGTGCAGATACCTACCTGCAGAAACAATGAAATGTCAAACGTCACAGAGACTCAGGGAGAAACTCAGTCATTTTGGAAACAAGGCCGTGTCTGGGGAAGGAAGGGATCATGGAGCATCCTTCCAGCTCTGCTTCTGCGTGCTGGCCAGCTTTAAATCCAGCCACGCCGGCAAATGCTCACGTCCACACCACCCTGTGATTTGTGACTTACAGGAAGGCTAGGCAAATGAGGGCCGGGGGAGAAATTTCCTGGTTCCCTTTTGAGAACACATTTTAATGGAATTCACTGTACACTGGAGTACGAGGTTAATAATACTGTTAATAAATGAAACACAGTGCAAGCTGCTGATTTTACCCAGTTCGCTAAAACCACAGATTAATATGGCAAGGAAAATAAACCACAACAAAAAAAAAAAAAAAAAAAAAAGAAAGAAAGAAAGAAAAAAAAGAAAAAGAAAGAGGAAATTTCAACCAGGCAAGTAAACGCCTTGTGCTCACGCAGCAAATGGACGCCACTGCTAGACTTACATTTTCTTTGGAAAATGATCTTGTGAAACACAGGTATCTGGTAACCTTGGATTTAAATAAGCCGTCTTTCCAGAGGTCAGCATCCACACCATCTGCTGTCTGTGCGACCTGCACCGGAGAGACAGAAGAAGAGTGCAGGTAAGGCAGGCTGGGACCGAAGGTGGACGCGGGAAGCTTCTCCGTACCTGCGCCAATTAACACTGGGCCGAACTCTCCTGGCATCTCATTAGTGCATTTCGCCAGACCCTGGGAAGAGACTTTCCGAAAGGGGAAAAGGGAGAGTGTGAAAAATACAACTTCTAAAAATATTGTCCCCAGGGAAGCCGTTGATTAAAGACACCCTGACAAAAACGGTTCTAATGAGAAAAGAGCAACTTTTGTTGCAATGGACCAAGGAGGGATTGGAGAAGTCAGCACATTAAGTTGCTCATTACCACTTACTCGGGGGACGGGAGAGGGGGCAGAAAAAGGTCCAACGGGGTGTGAAATGCCACCTGAGAGGGGAGCCGCCTTCGGGGAGCTGCCTGCTCCAGGACCCTGGGGCCAGCCGGGGTGCTTGTTCCATGGGACCCTGGTGGGGACCCGGGGCAGGGTGCCAGGGAAACTCGCTCCTCGCTTTGTCTTCTCCCTACAAGCTCTGTGAGGGGTACTCAAGGTCGGAAACTGTCTCATGATAGAAAAATAAAAAAGACTCAGCTCCTTGTTTATAGTCTCACTAAGAAACCATTTTCCTGTGCGCGGCTAGAGAAGTGTTCCTCTCAGGAGCACCCAAGCATGAAGCCAGCCTTGATTTGAGTCTTAAAGGACCTGTGTACTGGGCTGGGGGCGGGGTCCTCGCACGAAGGCCCCTGCTTTGGGGCTAAGAGTGGGCAAGGAGACCGGAGAGCAGAGAGAAATAGCTGGACGAGGGCAGCAGTGCCCCCATCTCCTTCCAGACAGCTCTCTTCCCGGCCTGTCAGGCACACTCTTCTTTCTCACACAGCAGCCCAATGGGATGGCACTACCGGCCCAGGGTCTGTCGCTGGCACCCCCAGGGGGCACACAGCCAGGAAGATGGAGGGAGCAGCACCCCGTTTCTGCTCTCTGCCGTCTCCCCGGTTGTCCTGTTGAGGTTTAGAATTTGGGATACAATCCTTGATCTGACAAACTGCTGAAAGCACCTCCATGCTTTGCATGGAAACTGCCTCCATTGAGCCCCAGCCCATATACATGCGCCACAGCACGCCAGTGGCCTCGGGCTGTCACGTGTGCAAGAGGATGGGGGTGTGCTGGGCTGCGACGCTGCCTGGACATCCCCGGGGCCCCCATAGCCATGTTCTCTGAGGCTGCCTCAGAGAGGCCCAAAGGCCAACTGGCAAAAGAAAAATGCTTTTTTCCCCCCACTCCAAACCGAACAATTGTAAATTAGCAAATGCAGCACTAGAAAAAGAAAGGTCCTTATGCTACATTTGCAAATATGTTTGACCTGAAACCTGGAGGAGGAATGGTATGGGGATAATCTCGGGGACCACTGGCTCCAAGTATGTCACCCCCACGGAAAGACATGACACAGAATGGCATCAGGCCTCATCAGCACTTTCCCCCACAAATGTCCTCCATCGAGTTTCCTGGAAAACATGAGATTTCAGGCAGTGGCACTAACTCTGCCACCAAGGATCCTCTTTGTCGATTTTCTCCTGTGGATTCCAAGTTTTGTAAGATTTTTTTGTCTCCCCAGGTGTCCTTTTCCTGTACTTCCTCAATTTTAGGCTGCAGTCATTTGGGAATCATCCATGGATTTCAAGAATAACGCTTCAGGAAAAAAGAACAGAATGTCAAAAGGTACAGATCTATTTCAAGATGCATTCCAATTTCAGAGCCCTTAAGATGTGAAAATAAAAGATACTACAGGAATAAAGAAATAAGGGAACTTATATGGTTTCTCTAATAATAAATATTTTATTTTTGATAAATTTAAAAAAAGAGTCTGCAGAACACTGGAAGGCTGTGGAATCCCACGCTGGGACCTCAGAAGACAGAGCTGTCTTTAACCTCCCACCAGAAAAGGAATGGAGTTCAGAAGGGCTCTCCGGGATATCTGGGAATTCCACTGGGGGGGTAGGTGTGCCCTCGGTCAAGACTATTGTTTCCAGGGCTTGAGAATGGTGGTTCCCTCCGCTTTCCCCACTGCCTGAATTTTCTTTTTTCTGGATGAGAAGACACCTCACTGTGATAAAGAGGCCAGGGCAAGCGTGTAAAGAGAAAAAGCTCGCAGCGGGCCTGCCCCTTCCTCAGAGGCCCAGGCAGTGGCAGTCCTCCAGCTCGCACTGGCGGAGCATTAAAAATGGACCACCAAGGGCCTGGCTTTGCCCTGAGGCCACAACTCATTTGCAGTGAAGTAGAAATGTGTAACCCCCTCCAAGCTCACCTCCGAGGGGAGGTGAGGAGGGTGGTGAGAAAGAGCATGAGCAAGCACAACCTCGTGCCCGCACGTGCGCACGCGTGTGTGTGCGTGTGTGTGTGTGTGTAGAACGCAGAGCTTCCCAAAGCCTGGACCCACACAGGGGATGGACTGGAGCAAGGAGTGAGAAGGCCAGGGTCCCAGATCAACAGGAGCACTAGAGAAGTGGGCCTGGTGTAACAAAGCCGGGCATTCCCAGCCTTGCCTTCCCCAGAACACCCAGAAACTTCTTTCCCACCCAGTCACAGAAAGGTGATTACTAATCTTAATTCTTCCCATCCCAAATTAGATGAGCTAATGATCTCCAAGTTAAGCTGTGTATGAGGCAGGTGCCTGCACGGGCCTCCATGCAGAAATTCACATCTCCACTCTAACCATGAGACCCCTGAGGCCAGCCTCTGACTCGGGATAGGAGAGGCCGCGGGGAGGTGGAGAGGCCGCGGGGAGGTGGGCCGAGGGCTGCAGGAAGTGGTGCTCTAAGTGTAGCACAGCCCATAAAATTAAGAGGTAGACTTGAACTTGACACCTGGTGGCTGAAGAAAGCCCTTCCTCCTGGGGGCACTTTGGTTAGGGATGATGTACGCACAAAACATCTACCTTAGTGGACTCCAGGGAGCACCCACAAAGCCCGGATCACGTGTCTGAACTAGAAATGAAGACATCTATTCAAACCAAACCTTCAAAATGATGTCATGCTACATCAAGATTCAAAAAGTCCTAAACTGTCACACTGGGGTTCAGCTGGTCCTCTGGGAGTCCTTCTCCAACTCTGGAATATTATCTGGTTTTCAAACACAAATTATATGCATGTGCAATGAACGTTTACCTGCCCCCTGCTATCCTGCCCCTGGACTAGAAGCTTCACAAGGAAAATTCCTTATCTTTTCCCTTCAGTAAGCACAGTGCCTGATACATATGGGCTCGATCAAAACTTGTTGAAGGAATGAAAGATTCGGCCATTAAATCAGGAGCAAACTGTGAAAAGCTGTACACCTTGATAGTGCCCCAAGTAAGGTAATCTAAAAAAATTTTTTAAAAGATTTTATTTTTTTATTTATTTGAGAGAGAGGGGTGGGGAGGGAAGGAGCAGAAACTGAGGGACAAGCAGACGCCACACTGAGCACAGAGACCAACACGGGGCTTGATCTGACGACCCTGAGATCATGACCTGAGCCAAAATCAAGAGTCAGATGCTTAACTGACTGAGACATCCAGGCATCCTGGTAATCGAACATTTTAAAAGGAAGTTTCCAGAATCTAATCCCTTGAGCTGAGTGTATCCCCTTCAGAATCCCCGCTCTGTGAGGCCACACACCCATTTCGACAAGGAGGTCCCTTAGTCTTCTGGTCATCTTGCTGGTACCCTGCCCTGCTCCCCAAATCACTGGAGCATGTCCAGTGCTGCCACGGTGCCTCCAGAGGATCTGTTACGGGGCTTCACACGCACACATGCGCACACAAGCACACACCCCACAGCTTCAAACACACTCTTATTACACACTCACACGCACACACACTCATGCTTCTCTCTTACACACACTCACTCTCGCATGCCCACCGTCTTCCCAGCATCTCCCTGGGGCCTTGCTTCTGGGGAGGAGTCGGTGGGCAGTGACAGACTGAATGCATGGGTTTGTCTCCCTTCTCTGCCAATATGTGTCTCAAATGACAGTCGTGTGCGGAAGGTATGAGCCCCCAAAATAAAGAGCAAGAGAAGAGTGTGATGCCAGAGAGATGCCAACAACTGCCTGGAGACGTGGATGGTGAAAGGCTGGGTTTTAGCGAGTGGAGGGGGTGACATCTTAGGCCCGGGAGGAGCTAATGATCTGTCCCCCCAACCCCTGGGCCCCAGAGCCACCAGATTCCGTTGGGGTGAGGGTGGGGGTCGTGGGTTGTGTGTGTGTGTGTGTGTGTGTGTGAGTTTCCAGCTGGAACAGGAAGATCTGAACAAGGTCTAGAAACACAGCAGTTACACTCCCAGATCCCCACCCCCCACTTCAGGTGCATTTTCTCCAGAAATGGAACCAGTAAGGCTCAGGGCTCCAGAACACCAGGAAGAAGATTCCAGACTGAAAACAGGGGGGTAACCACGCACACTGAATGGTGGGCCCTCCCCCTCCCCTACCCCCACCTGCTACCACCAGGCTTATCCTCCTTCCTGCTGCCGGCACCTCAGCAGCCAGGGGTATCTCCTAAACGCTGGATATGGAAGGATTTGTCTCTGGAGTCACTAAAGACTACCAGAGAGCGGATCAGCACACCCAGGCTCCAAGGTCTCCTGCTACAAAAGCTGCTTCCCAGCTCCCTCACCCTGGGAGCCACCCACTAGCCCACAGGCTCCAGCCCCACTCCTGGCCCTCCAACCACACCGACTAGTGTCTCCCTCTTAAATATAAATGGACAACAAAGGATCACCAGGTGCTGGGGTAAGTCTCCAATATGAAAGATAGGGTCCACACCAGAACGGGCACTTGAAGGTAGCACAGATAGCATGAGGAAACAAAGTTAAGGGACAAACGACCAAGCCCATAATGCATGTAACTGCAGCCACCAAACAAGTGGTGGCTTTGAATTTGTGAAAAAATTCAAGTGCACCAAACAAGTGCACTTTGAATTTGTGAAAAAATTCAAAGGATCAATTTAAGAATAATATAAAGAGCCTAGAAGTAAAAATGTTATAGATAAAATGAAAATTTTTAAAAAATACTGGAGGGGAACATTGAGGAACTCTTTTAGAAAGTAAAATACAAAGATGAGATAAGCTATATAGGAAAGAAAAAACTATCAGGACAACGTCCAACTAATGCAATCTCCAGAAAAAGAAATAAAAAAACAGAGGAGAAGGTGAGTGTACCTACTAAAGAGGCCTTGGAGGTCCTAGCACAGGGAATGAAAAAGTCTCAAAGCTAATCAAGAGAGAATCCCACCAAATTTCGGAGAAATAAAGCATTTTTAAAACTTCCAGAGAGAAGTGACAGGTCACATACAAAGGAATGCAAATCAGAAGGCATCAGACTTCTCTGACGCTAAGTAAGAGGAAAAACATCTGTAAAATTCTGGGGGAGGGGTGCCTGGAGGCCTCAGCTGATGGAGCCTCTGCCCTCTCTTCTGGTCCTGATCCTGGAGTCCAGGGAGGGAGCCCCGCACTGCTTCCTGCTTAGGGTGGAGTCTGCTTCTGTCCCTCCCCTAGCTTGCTAGTGATCGGTCTCTCTCTATTTCTCCCGGGAATCAATAAGATCTTAAAAAAAAAATTCTGGGGAATTCTGGAATTCTCTTCCTAAACCAATTAATCGTGAGGGCAGAATAAAGACCCTTGCGGATGTGCAAGGAGTTAAGAAATTAATCGCCCATCGGGCCTTTCTTGGGAACCTACTGGAAAATGCATCAGCAAAACTGGGGATGAAATCAATGAAGAGGAAACTACGAACCCCAGGAAACAGATCCTGCACAGGACGGTGAAGAGAGGGTAGCAGTATGCCAGGGCCTAGATACAACACGAGGAAAAGAAGAGAAGGTCATGGCGGGCCATCCGAGGGAGGAAGAGACAGGAGAGTTGTTGGAATTGTACTTAAGCCCTGGGAAGAAATACAGATGGGTGTGTGACAGAGGTACTGGAGCATTTAGAAAACTAAAAACACAGGTGTAAAGCTGTTTGAAAACATAACTTATTAATTAACTTAAGGTTTTTTAAAAAAAATTTTAAATGTAAATGTAAAAATCAAAAGGCACTTAGTATGGAGGTTCCTCAAAAAGTTAGAAATAGAACTACCCTATGACCCGGTAATCCCACTACTGCGTATTTACCCCCCAAACACAAAAACACTAATTTGAAATGTATATATTTTGATATAGATATCAAATATCTATATATAGATATTTGATATATATCAAATATTTTTGATATATATCATTTATTATATATTTATCATATATAAATATCATATATATCATATATAAATATTATATCATAATAATCAAAATATCAGATATCAAAATAAATATATTGATATAAATATTATGATAAATATTATGATAAATATTATCATATATGATAAATATATCAAATGATAAATATTGATATAAATTGATTGATATAAATATATTGATATAAAATATCAAAATAAATATATCATATATATTTATTTGATATCTATATCAAATATCTATCAAATATTTGATATAGATATCAAATATCTATATCAAATATTTGATATAGATGTCAAATAGCTATATCAAATATTAGATGTCAAATAGCTATATCAAATATTTAATATAGATGTCAAATATCTATATCAAATATATCAAATATCAAATATATATCAAATATCTATATCAAATATATATCAAATATCTATATCTATATCCATTTCTATATATATCCATTTCTATCCAAATATATATATCTATATATATCCATTTCAAATTAGTGTTTATATCAAATTTTTGATAGTGTATATATCAAATTTTGATAGTGTATATATCAAATTATTGATATATATATCAAATATCTATATCTCTATATATTATTCAGCCATCAACAAGAATGAAATCCTGCCATTTGCAACGAAATGGATGGAGCTAGAGAGTGTTATGTTAAGCATAATATGTCAGAGAAAGACAAATACCATATAATTTCACTCATATGTGGAATTTAAGAAACAAAACAAATGAGCAAAGGAAAAAAAGAGAGGCAAACCAAGAAACAGACTCTTAAGTATAGAGAACAAACTGATGGTTCCCAGAGGGCAGGTGGGGGGGCAGGTGAAACAGGTGATGGGGATTAAGGAGGGCACCTGTGGTGGGCACCTGGTGATGCATGGAAGTGCTGAATCACATACATGTTATACACCTGAAACTGATGTAACACTGCATGTGAGCTATACTGGAAATACAATACAACACAACACAACACAATACAATATAACTGGGAAAAATTTTAAAAAGAAAATTTAAAAATTCGAATATAAAAATCAACAGACACATAGACAATTAAGCAAATGAAAGAAACAAGTCAATGACTGATTCCAAGAAAGTGGAAAGGTTGTATGAGAAAGAAAAGGTCCTCCCTGTTGGCCTTCTCATATGTAAACACTGACAACCCATTTACCAAAAATTGTGATGCTGCCTGGTGGGGGAGATTATAAGAAAACTAAATGTGTAGGATAGGTAAATTGAGAAGTAAGCAGTTTACTCAAATTATTCAGAAACAAGGAGAGAAAGAGCCAGAAATGAGGAAATCTAAGAGTTGAAAGTGACAACCTCTAGGAAGTGGAAAAGGAAGAGATGGTCTTATAAGCCTTTTGGTACTCTTTGATTTTTTTTTTTTAAAGTAGACTCCATACCCAGTGTGGAGTCCAACATGGGGCTTGAACTCACCACCCCGAGATTAAGACCTGAGCTGAGATCAAGAATCAGACGCTTAACCACCTGAGCCACCCAGGTGTCCCAGTACTCTTTGATTTTTTTTTTTTTAACTGTAAATGTATCACTTTGTTAAAAGAAAAGTGAATTTAAAAAAAATTGGAGAGCTGGAAAAATATATCATGGAAGAGCATATGGGAATATATTATTCCTTTTAGGGAAACCCCCATGATCAGGGGCATTCCTACAGGTGCAACAGAACCACAATGTGGTGCATTCCCCAGAGTGTGACAATGTCCACAGCTGTGTGCACGGTGGATTCTGCTTTCTCTACTGCTAGAGTCCATGAAGAGTTACTCCCTGGGTGGGGGGAGGGTCCTATGAGTGGTAGCCCCCAGCCCTACAGAACCAACCACAGGACTTCTACCACTTTATACTCCTCTGCATTCAGGCAAGGCCCTGTGTTTTCACCACATTCCTTTGCCTGCGAGACACAGAGGTCCTGGAGCTCACCGGCCTGAGACGGAGGGTGGGGAAATGGAGGAGGAACCAGGACAGGAGTCCACAGAAACCAAGAAAAGTCAGAGCAAGCAGACCTCAGCGAGAGACAGGGCTTCTGGTTCGCTGGAGGGCCAACACGTGACTCGGCCCCCTGGGGGGTTGGGGGGAGAACTGGAGTCTGATGCCACAGCACCCTCGCAGACAACCTCTTGTGCAGTCTGCCCCAGTGCGGCACGTACTGCAGGGACTAGTAGCTAACACCCGCTGTGTACACTCTAAGCGCCAGGAGCCTCTCTAAGTCAGCAGTGTAAGTAACACGTTGACACAATACTAGGAGCCACGGCAAATCATCATCAGTTACTCTTGATTTTATAGGTGAGGAAACTGAGGAACAAAAGGGTCTTGGCTCAATTGATTGTGGCTATGCCTATGCAAAAGAACAGTTATTCAGTTCTTAAAAAAGATGAAGTATATTTATAATTATGTCCATGATATATTAAGTGTGGGAGGGGGATCTTCCTACCAAGAAGCATATGAGAGAACATAAACACGCAGTTCTCATAAAGCATCGGGGACAGATGAACGGTCCAGTCAAGGAATGGACTGTGGCTGTGAACCAGCAGTTCACAGAAGCAAGACGAACGGCCAACGAACATGAAAATATGTTGCATGTGGGTAATGATTAAATTAAAGTGCCAATAGCCAAGATGCCACTTTCTCTATCAAACTAACAAAGACACACTTTAAAGGGGAAAGACACAATCATCCAGACAGGCTCTGGGGGAGTCAGGTGCCCTGACTGCTGCTGGAGTATTAAGGGGTATAACTTCAGATGAGATTCATTTAGTGCTGCATATCACGGGCCTTAAAAAACAGACGTGCCTGGGATTGTGCTGGCTCAGCCGGTTAAGCGCCCAGGTCTTGGTTCCAGCTCAGGTCAGGATCTCAGGGTCACGGGATGGAGGCCTGGTTGGGCTCTGCACTCATCAGCGAGTTTGCTTTGGATTCTCTCTCTCCTCTTTACGTGTTCCCCACCCCGCGCTCACTCTCTCTCTCTCAAATAAATAAATAAATCTTTTAAAAAAATACAGACATGCCTGTGACCCAGGAATTCCACTCCTGGGCCGAGAGCCCAAGCAGTGATGGGATGGGGACACGAGAGGACGGCTGCCATCTGTTCATTCATACTGAACTTCTGGGCGCCCGGCTCTGATCACAGGGCAGACAACAGACAGTCGAACAAGACAGACTCAGTCACCAGCCCCACAGGGTCGCAGTCTTGTCGATGGGGGAAGACACACAGTAAACACATAAACAAATATGTAAGATAATTTTAGAGAGGAATAAGTGGCTTGCATAAAATAAAATAAGGTACTTCCAGGGAGGCCATCTCTGACGAAATGCCTCAGTGCTGACACCTGGGGGACAAGAAGAAACCGTCTTATGAGATCTGGAGATACAGCCTTGCAGGGCAAGGGGACAGCTAACGTGAAGATAGGTGGAAACCAGGCTGATGGGTTAAGAGGACAAAAAGCGGGGCTCCGTCACCAGAGTCTGGTTACATGGGAGGAGTATTATCTATACGTCCCTTGGGGCACAGTGTTTAAAGGCAAAAGAAGGGAACGATGAATTTCTAATGATTAGAGAACATCCTTACAGTGGCAGACTCTGCAGCAGGAAACAATGTGGAAGACACGTATCTAGGTACATGGGAAGTTCAGGGGGAAGACTAAGTCACAAAATGGTTTAGATAGTACAATCTCATATTTCGTTTCTTAAAAATAATCTACATTATAGTCGAATGATCTAGACAAATGTAAAGCCAAGCGTTAACCACTGTTTGGCTCTGAGCAGTTGAGATCATGGGTATTTTTTGGTGTTCTCTTTCTTAATTGAAGTGTAATCAACACACAATGTTGTATTACGCTTCAGGTGTATAACACAGTGATTCGACTTTTGTTGATACTGTGAAATGATCCCCGAGGTAAGTGTAGTTCTTTATTTATTTGACAGACAGAGATCACAGGTAGGCAGAGAGGCAGGCAGAGAGAGAGAGGAGGAAGCAGGCTCCCCGCTGAGCAGAGAGCCCGATGCAGGGCTCGATCCCAGGACCCTGGGATCATGACCTGAGCTACCACGCGCCCCATGACTACTGTGTTTTATAACTGCAAGTTTGTTTCTTTTGACTCTCTGTAGCTTTTATACTAAGAAAAACAACCATCTACAAGACTTCATTTGATGGGGTGAGAAATAATGATCTACGGGATTTCAACTTGAGAAACACTGTGAGATCAGCTCCTCCTCAGAGCTGCCCAGAGAGGGGCTGCATGGGAAGTCCTTAAAATGGTCAGCCATTCTTCCTTGTCAGCACTGTGTACTCCCTGCTCAAGGAGAGGTTCTCGAAAGATGCCACAGCTGACCACCAGGCTAACTACGAGACTGGTCACCCCATGTATGCCTGGTGTTCTAAGGGAGCCCACCCACAATGCAAAGATGTATCTGGCAGACACAAAGTGATCAAAAGGGCCAGGAAACTCTGCAGACATTCCAAAGGAAATATCTGGCCAGCGCTGTGAATAATGAAGTTCAAAGGCCTCTTGATGTGTGAGATCACCCACTGCGGAAACACAGACACTCAGCCCAGGTCAGACAGTGGCCAACCGTGAAGCCATTTCAACTCTTAATCAGAGCAGTTGGGGCACCGTGTGGAGACAGGGAGCTGGTCACCTCTCTTCCGAATCCCTAACAGGAGGTATGCCCAAAACGCTTTCTAAAACCCTAACATGAAAAGAGCCATCTGACTGATGACGAGGCCAGAAATCCTTTGGTTGTTGTTTGGTTCTGATTTCATTTGCATTATTTTATCCTTCTGTATCCTGAACTGACAGCTCAAGTCACCATAGATTTTCAGCTGAAATGTCTAATGTTTCTTAGCAAAAGAAACGGGTGCACGCCCCTGTCCCGGAGACTGTTCCATCTCCCTCGGTCTCTGTGATTCCCTGCCTCCCTGGCTTTGCTCTTTGGGTTCCCTCTGGAACCTCTCTGTGTGGAACGCTCTCATCACTTCGCGCCCGGCTGGAGGAACTCTCCCCCTGCCAAGCCTTCCTGATGACGCCAGCCAGAAGCACACGCTCTTCTTCCAGGATCTTCCGTGTCCTTTGGCTTCTTGCATGAAACCTCTAGGATGGAGAAAACCAGAGACAAAGGGAAGAACTCAGATTTTTAAAGTCAGGTAGATGGGAGTTCAAGACCTGGCTTTGCCACTTACATGCCATGGTTTCCCAGAAGTCATATTTTTCCTTTCTGAACCTCATCGAAAAATGAAAATCATAATAATGCCTAACTCACGGGATTCTTTGTGATGGTTAAAGGCCAGAAAGCACACAGAAAGTACGCAGTCGTGATGCGATACCACTTCCTACCTGCTGCGATGACTATTCTCGAGAAGATAGACAACAGCGCGTGCAGACAAGGATGTGGAATCAGAAACCCATGTCCGCTGCTGGCGGGATGGTAATGGGGAGCAACAGTTTCAGAAATGGTCTGGCAATTTCTCCAAATGTTTAACACAGAGTTATCAGCGGATCCAACAATTCCAATCCCAGGCGTAAGCAGCATTCTTCATAATTGCCCCAAAGAGGCAACAACCCAAATGCACCCCACCTGATGAATAAATGGAAGGTGGTACATCCGTATCGTGGGATCTCTTCCAGCTGTGACAAGGGGCTGATGCACCACAGGGGTCCCTGACAGCATTGCGCTAAGTGAAAGAAGACGGTCACCAAAAGGCACATCTTATCACACCCTTTATGCGAAATGTCCAGAAAAGGCAAATCCGCAGAGTCTGAAAGTACCCTGGTGGTGGCCAGGGGTTTAAGGATTCTTTTTGGGGTGATGAAAATATTCTAGAACTACATAGTGGGGAAGGCTGCACAGCTCTGTGAACACATTGAAAACCACGGAATTGTTCACTGGCAAAGGGTGAATTTCATGGTTATGGGAGTGATATTTCCATAAAGCTATTCTCTTTAAAGCTCTTGGCATAAGACCCGGCACGTGGTGTACACTCAAAAAAATATTAGCACCTTATTATTATTATTTCTGCTCCTTGAAGTAGGATCCTAGTCATTCAGTAGGGTCTTTTCCAGAGTGTCCAGCCCCAGGCCCTGCTGGTAGGACACCATCACTTATTTCCCAACTGGCTGAATGAAGAAGGAAAGGAGTATATGGTGAGAAACTGCACAAAGATTGAAGCTGGCCCACAAGGGGCTCCACAGACACCTTTCTTCATTCTACCTGCTGCACAGCTGCTGTGACTCCAGCAGGCATGGAGAGGGCTGGTGCCTGAGGCTGGGTAGGGCGGAAGAAAGCAAAGGTCCCTGGTGATACCCCCAGAAATCAGGAGGCCTGCTTCTGCACCTGCTGATGGGGAAAGGCAGACACAAAGCGAAATCGGTTCCTGGAGACCCGTGAGGCCAGGAGCTGGAAAATGGGATGTAAGTGTGGGCAGGGCACTTGGCTACATCAAATCGGGAATGTTCTGTCCTTTCCTGGTCATCATGAAGGATGGCTTGGGGACATGGCCCTGGATCTCTGCAGACCCCAGGGAGAAGAGCAGCAGGTTTCCTTGGGGCTAGCTGGTACCCATACAGAGGAAGGCTCCTCTCCGTCACAGACAGTCTGGGACAGAGCTGTGGACGGCAGAGCAGTGGTCAAGCAGGAACTGTTCAATCAATACCACTCAGACATCTGCGCGTCACTGTGAAACAAAAAACTGAATTAGAGCTCTAGCTCCCATAAAAACAAATTCCGGGTGGATTAAAGACTAAAAGTGAAAAGTAAACTTGAAAACATTTCAGAAAAAAATGTAAAAAAATCTTTATGATGTTAATGGAGGAAATTATTAAAGAAATAGATACACGTGTAGAAAAAAGTCCATAAAAGAGAAGATGGACGAATTTTACTACTCTAAAATATAAAACTTTGGTTCTACAAAGGACACTAAAGACAATAAAAAGACAAGCCTCAGACTCTGAGCAATGCATTAACAGGCAGTGGATTAATTTCCAAAATAAATAAAGAACTCCTACAACTCAATGAGAAAAAGAAATAATCCAAAAGAAAAAATGACATACAATATGTAAAAGCCATGGGAGAAAATGTTCAACCTTCTAGGAAATGCTAATTAAAAATGACGTTCTATCGTTAAGTCAAATCACTGACCAAACTGCAAATATCCGCCAAAAATTGGGGCACAAAGTGGTACAGCCACTTTGGAGAACACATTCACGGCATTTAGTAAGATGAAAATGAATTTAGTAAGGTGAAAATGACCCAGCAATTCCACTCCGAAATTGTTCTCTAGAGAAATTCTTAGCATAAAGATGTGAAGGTATTGTTTGTAAGTGTTTATAAAAGTAAATTATTAGAAATGACCCAAATCTTTATCAGCAGAAGGATGAATAAATACGTTATAGTCTATTCATGCAACAGATTTTGATAACAACCTTGGAAATATGAAGTACATGAACTGGAGCTGTTGTGTCAGCAGGGATAAATCTCAAAAATTATGCTTAGCAAAAAGCAAGTTGAAAAATATGTACAGTATGATGACAGACTCCATATGAATATCATCTGTACAAAGTTTGAAAACAGAGGAATGTGCCAGAGTGATAAACACCAAAGTCAGTAGTTACTCTGGGTAAAGGAGGAAGCATGGCCTGGAGGGGGCACAGGCAGCAATAATGTTTTCTCTCTTCTTGAAAAAAAATTTCATATAAGCCTAGTGAAATATTAATATCTGAAAAAGCTGCATGGTGGTTAAATGGAAATTTGTTACATTATTCTCTATGTTTTCCTTATATACACTTGAACCTTCAACAACACGGGGATCCACTTCCTTGCCAATTTTTTTGTGATAAATATAGTACGGTACTGTAAATGTTATTTTCTTTTTCTTATGTTTTCCTAATTAACATTTTCTTTTCTCTATCTTATTTTATTGCAAGAATACAGGATGTAATACATAAAATAAAAAAAGGTGTTAATTGACTATGTTATCTGTAAATCTCCTGGTCACAGTAGGCTATTAGTAGTTAAGTTTTGGGGACACCTGGGTGGTTCAGTGGGTTAAAGCCTCTGCCTTCAGCTCAGGTCATGATCTCAGGGTCCTGGGATCGAGCCCCACATCGGGCTCTCTGCTCAGCAGGGAGCCTGCCTCCTCCTCTCTCTCTGCCTGCCTCTCTGTCTAATAAATAAATAAAATCTTTTAAAAAAAGTAGTGAAGTTTTTATGGAATCGGCATTTATATAGGGATTTTCAATTGTGGGGGAGCGGTTGGCACCCTTATCCCCCATGTTCAAGGACAACTGTATATGAAATACTTGATAATACAGTTTTTATTTTGATTTTTTTCAAGGTTTTATTTATTTAGTGAGAGAGAGAGCAGGGGGAGGGGCAGAGGGTGAAGGGGAGAGAGAGACTCAAGCAGACTCTATGCTGAGTATGGAGCCCAATTCGGGGGTTGATCTCACGATTCTGAGATCATGACCTGTGCCAAAATCAAGAGTCAGGACGCTTAACCAACTGAGCCCTTACCAAGGTGCCCTTGGTAATACAATTTTTAATTTAAAAGATCAGGTTGTAGATCCCTTAAGAAACAAATGAGTGGGGACTTCAAATACTTGCAAACATTCACAAGGAGGAAACTTGCCAGAGAAAACACAGGCACCTGGTGAAATTTGAATTTTGGATGAACAATGAGTAATCTTTTTCAAATTTCAAAAAATGTTCAAGATTTTCAGATTAAGTTGGGCATCCTATTATTTTTATTTGTTAAATCTGGCAACCCAAATAAGGTGGGGGTGTGCTCTGTGGTTCTGTCCAGTGAAAAATGGGAAGAAAACCACATGCTGAGCACCAGGAGAATGCTGGTTTAAGTCCATTCGGTCTGCATAGAATACCACACACCAGGGAGCAGGAATGTGTTAGTCCCATACACAGGAGTCTAGAAAGATCTAACTGGCATGTGCATCATTTGGGAAAAAGAAAGCAAGAGCTTATTGAATGATCTACTTTATATTGAAAAGTCGAGTTACAATGACATAGTTCTGTAAGTCATTTAAACACGGAAGTGCTGAGGGAAAAGGAAGAAAAAGAGCAAACAGGACAGTGGCTAATAGATATTAGGGGCGTGATAATAACTTGAGACTTGGCTCTATTATTTGGTTTTTTTAAAATAAGATTTTTGTATCCCTTATTTAATTAAAAATACAATTTTTTTGCAAAAAGAAAAAAACAAGTCTAGAAGGATATTGTTAATAGTATGCATAAGACTAGAAGAAAGGAAAGGTAATATTTTCACTCTTCAGTTCATGTAATTCTATATGATTTGGATTTTCTGAAATGAGCTTTTATAATTTTTTAAATGTCATGAAGATATTTTTAATTAAAAAAAAAAAGGGGGCAGGGTTCATTAATCCTCTCTACCACAGGATCCGGAGATTAAGAGAGAATTATTATGGAGGCAGCTGCTGAACGAAGGTTAGAAGAGAGAAGAAAAGAGGAACTGCTCACAAGGCTCTTCCTGAAGACCACCCTGTCTGTCTCTGCTAACTGTGGCACAGTATCTCCAAGTCCTTTTCTCTTGGGACTCTGGGGTAACAGCCTATGCCTCACACCGCCCAATCCCTATTCTCCTGGGCTAGGAAAGCAGAAGGCAGCAGTCAAGAACATGGGCTTGGGTACAGGACAGAGGGATGTGAGCTCAAATCGTGGCTTCACTACTTGGTGGCTGTGTGACCTTTGCTGAGTTCCTCAAACTCTCTGAGCCTCAGCTGGTGTCTCTGTAAATGAAAACAGCAGACTCAATCTCATACAGTTGTAGTAAAACTTAAAAGAGTACAAACAAAGTGCTCTGCCCATCACCTGGAACACAGTAATCCCTTAATCAGTGGTAAATATTGATGCTCATGTAGCAGAAACAGGCTGACCTGGCCTGAAACGGAGGCCTCTACCTGTACACGCAACTCATCTCTTTGGGCCGCAGGTCTTTACTCTTTTGCAGCAGGTATCTACCAAGCACTTAGATCCACAAGGCACTGCGGCACGCTCCTCAGCATATACTAACGTGAGGAAGACACAGTCACTTCCCTGGAGGAGGGCCAGCAGACAAGCTGAATCAGCGGTGAGGGGCCCGTGTGTGCACGCAGGAGACCCGGGTTAATCTCTGCTCATCCACACCTGTTGTGTGATCTCAAGAAGGGCGCTGGAGCTCCCTGAGGCTTTGTTCTCTTTTTGTAAAGTAAGATTATAATAGGAGCTTCCTGGTCTATGGAAACAGCTAGCACAGAGACAGACCTAGCAGGGGTGTTCGGAGTTACTGGAAGGGAAGGAGAGTGACCTTAGTACTATAATGGAGGTAAGTGTTCAGAAGAACAAGGAAGCACATCAGGGTACAGGGAGGGGGTGGGGTAGAAAAAGGAAGAAGTAAGGCCAAGGCAGCTTCAGGTGGGATGACCCGAGGAGCCATGGTAGGAGGAGCCAGAACCTGGGGAAGCAGAGCAGGTACAGGAGGTAGGAAAAAGTTCAAGAAGGATCTCTGGAGCTGACAAGAGTGGGACTAGAGTCCCTTGAAGAGGCCAGCCAGGACGTGAATAGTGAGGGCTGGCCTTGGCAGACAGAAAAGGATGGAGTGAAAGATGACATGGGGGTTGAATTCCAAGAACCTGCTTGGGGAGGTGGGGGTTGCCCAGGAAGAGTCTGGCCTCTCCCTGGTAGAATGGTTGGGAGCAGGGGCGGTCATGAGCTGGGGGCTGGGCAGGCAGTGTAAGGGAACAGAAGACCATTCAGTTTGGGAGTAGGCAGGCTGAGCGTCCCAGCTGTCATACGTGGACTAGTGTGGCAGGCAGATGGAAATGTGGGTCTGGCTAAGGACAACGGCCTGACCACAGGGTGTCCGCATGGGGAGGCGGCTCAGCTCCTGGGGGCTGGACCCAGGCCTGAAGAGGATACACCGTGAAGGAGCCTGGGACACAAGCTGGGGATGTTACAGTGTCGCAGAGACTACACAGGAAGGGGAAATGGAAGAACAAGGTAGAAAGCAGGTGAAATCACATTTCAGGGATAAGAGTGCTTCAAGAAAAAGGGCTCTGGAAGAATATATAATGACCTAAGAAAATACTGAAATAATAAAAACCTACAATGCAATAATAAGAATATTATATAGACAGCAAAATAAGAATATACAACAGGATCCCATTATTGGTGAAACACCCACCCACCCACACAGAAAAAGTTAAAGGATACACCTCAAAATGTTATGAGCATTGTTCCTCTGAGCGGTAGAATTATGAGCCACTTTTTTTCTCCCTCGCATTTTCTCTCTTCCAAATTGTCTACAGGGAGCATGTGTTAGTTCTACATTCAGAAAATGGATATGTTCAGGAAGGAAGGAACTGGCCAACAGTGTCCAAAGCTGAGATGAGATCAAGAAGAGTAAGAATTAGGAAAAAGCCATCAAGTTAGATGATTTGGAAGCAAGTGGTGAGCGGAGATAATGAAGAAGAGGAGAGGCAGGTCGAGGGGGATGGGAAAGGATTGTTCAGGAAGCAGCTGGAGGGGCCGGTAAGGCAAAGGAGGCAATGCTGGGGGGGGGGGGCTGCATCTGTTTCTGGGATATGAGAACTCCCCCAGGAGGATTACTCTCAGGAAGGAAGGAGGCTTCCCAAGGATGCGCACTTCCTCCCTTGGGCTCACGTCTGTAATTGCCTGCAGGCGGGGACCACATCTGACACTGACGATTCCCAGTGCCCAGCACAGGATGTGTAGTGCGTGGGGGCTCACTAAATATCTACTAGTCAATGACCGCTTCCCCTTCTCTTCTGTTCCATCTCTGAAGTTTCAGGATACCTCCTCTGAAGTTTCAGGATACCTCCTCTGAAGTTTCAGGATACCTCCTCTGAATCTGGGAGGGGGGCTTATCTAAAGGAGCATGTCAGTCGATTTCGGGAGACCACAAAAATGCTCATTAACAAGCAACTGCACTGGTCTGAAAGATTCTGCAGACCCCCACCTTGAGACTGCAAGATATCTAAGTGCCTTCTTATGGATACGAAGGAAGTTTTTCTCTTCACGCAACTGAAATGACCTCAAGGGAAGTCCAATGACAAGACACAATTTCTGAGTACGATTTAATAAAGCCACAAAAACCAAAACGGGTCTAAGATAAGGAGGCCATGTCTTTGATAAACAGCACTGTTTTTGCCTTAGCTGGGGCTCTAGCAGGATAGGGTCGAGAAAACAGCAAAAACTAGCAATCCTGGGATCTGCAGAAAATCCAGGGACTCCACATGGCTTCCTCAGACCTTGAGGAAGGAGGCCAGTCTGCACGGCGCCTCCTCTAACCCCAGCTCTCGGCAGAGACCACCAGTCGTGGATAGGACAGCCTCCCATTGGAGCCAAACACCTTGGACTCCAAGGCCTGGCCCCAAGCTTCCGGCCAGTGTTCACAAAGGGGCCCTTGGAAGAGACCCAACAAGACCAGGAGGATGGGAAAAGTTAAAGCAATGGGGCAAAAGGGAGGACACTTGAACCCGTGCTGCTCATGCATCACACCCAGTGACAGGAGAAAGGAAGGCAGAGGAGATGAACTGGCACTTGAGACTAAGTCACCCTTCTTATTTACTCTGTGACTCAGCTCTCAAACCACACTGCCGGCTGTAATTGCATTTCAGTTCATGTTTAACACAAACATAACTTAGCTGGATGGTGGTATCCAATATCCCAGGCACGGAAAGGCAGAACAAAGGAGCCAACTAATTTGATTCCGTACATGTTCTTTGCATGCCTGGTGGGGTCCGTACACACCCAGGCACTCTACGGGGCTCCTGGAGGTACAGCCCCATGAAAGACACTGTTCCACAGCCTCCAGGGGCCTCAGGACCCAGGGAGAGGGCACACAGGTGGCCCCTACAATTAGAGAGGTAGGAGCTGCAAGAGAGGACAGTAAAGACGTTACCAAAACACATAGAGCTGGAAGATAATTCTCCAGGGAGCGGCACAGTGTGCAGGCACAAGGGCAACAGGCAAAAACGGGGATAGCCCATGAGAAGAGCTACACAGAGCTGATAGGCAGGATGGGGGCTAGAAAGGTAGTGACTGGGCAAATGAAAAAAAAAAAAGGTTCTTAGATTTCAGGGAAGTCCATCCATAGGATGAACACTTAACTCAGCTTTAGATGCCAGGTATTTAAGTAAAACAATGGATTGGCCTCTGAATCTAGAAACAGAACTGGAGAACCATTCTGAGCAGGACTGTAATCTGATCTTGTAGAAAGTTTCCATTGGCGGGGCGCCTGGGTGGCTCAGTGGGTTAAAGCCTCTGCCTTCAGCTTGGGTCATGATCCCGGGGTCCAGGGATCGAGCCCTGCATCGGGCTCTCTGCTAGCGGGGAGCCTGCTTTCTCCTTTCTCCGCCTGCCTCTCTGCCTACTTGTGAACTCTGTCTGTCAAATAAATAAAATCTTTAAAAAAAAAATAAAAAAAGAAAAAGAAAGTTTCCATTGGCGATCACAGACGGAAGGCTGGAGATCAGAATCAAGCTAGGGAGACCTGTGGGAGACAACCTAGCAGACCTTAACAAAGGAGAGCAAAGATGCACTTAACAGAGAGCTGCTCAGTCAGCGGACCAACCCCCTTCTTAAACTCAGCCCCTCTCACCTGCCCCTCTCCAAAAACACAGTGGAATCCGCAATCATGTAACTTTTTACTACAAAAACCTTACAAACTTGTCATCCATTTGAACCACGGTCCAAAGGGTCATGGAACGGCCAAGGGACAGAAGGGGAAATCAGAAACAATAAAAGAATTCAATGAGATTTGTAAGATAAATTTTTTTTTTTAAGATTTTATTTATTTATTTGACAGAGAGATCACAAGTAGGCAGAGAGGCAGGCAGAGAGGCGGGGGAAGCAGGCTTCCTGCTGAGCAGAGAGCCCGATGCAGGGCTTGATCCCAGGAGCCTGAGATCATGACCTGAGCCGAAGGCAAAGGCTTACCCACTGAGCCACCCAGGCGCCCCAAGATAAATGTATTTTTTAAAAGTTAGTTTTCCTTTATACAAAATATGCAAACCAAAACTAATAATCATTTAACTAAAACAATGGGAAAAACAGTACCATGCACAATAGCAATATTATCAATTAAATTCGCTCTATAAAACAAAATGAGAAGCTTCCTCTCCTTTCTTAAAGCTTTAAGATAGTTTTCAGGATGTGGGAATTATTGTTCCTTGATAATTTTAGGGAATGCTACCTTAAAATAATTTGGGCCTAGGGCTTTCATTAGAAATAAATCTCTAATGATTTTTCCTATTTCTTTTTTTTTTAAGATTTTATTTATTTATTTGATAGAGATCATAAGTAGGCAGAGAGGCAGGCAGAGAGAGAGGGGGAAGCAGGCTCCCTGCTGAGCAGAGAACCCGATGCGTGGAAGTGAGACAACACATATCTAACTAACCCATGGTTCAAAAAAGAAACCAAAAGGTAAATTAAGACAGTATCATGAATGGAATTAAAATTTAAAACAACATATCAAAATTTGAGGGATGCAGCTAATGCAGGGTTTAGAGGGAAATGCATAGCACTAAAAATGTCTATACAAAAATGATGAAAGGTCTCAAATCAATGACTATAACTTTCACCTTAAAAAAAGGAACATTAAATCCAGAGTAAGCAGAAGAAAGTAATAAAGAGAAAAAAATAAAATAGAAAAGAAAAAAAATAGAGAAAATCAATAAAACCAAAAGCTGGATCTTTAATAAAATTGATAAAATTCTAGACAGCCTGAGCAAGAAAAAAGAGAGATGAGACCAACTGCCATTATAGGGAATGAAAGAGAAGACATCTTATGGATCTTAAAGATATTAAAAAAGACAATAAAGAAATATTATGAGCAACTTTATGCCCAGACATTGGAAAACTTAAGTTAAATGGAAAAATTCCTTCATACAATTTACCAAAGCGTAAATAGCAGTATATTTATTTAGAAACTTGAGCTCATAAAACCTTTTCATGACCAAGCCAGATAACTTCACTGGTAAATTCCACAAACATTTAAAGGAGAAATAATGCCAATCCTATGTTAAATATTCCAGAAAATATATGAGGAAGGAATATTTCCCAACTCATTATATGAGACCAGCATCACCCTCATACCAAAACCACACAAAGACATAAGAAAAGAAAATGGCAGACCAAGCAATATTTCTCATGCATATATATATATATAAAATGTTCTAACACAATTCAGGAAATTGAATCAAGCAATATATTAAAAGGACAATGTATTATGTCCATTTGGGGTTTATCCCCAAAAATGTAAGTTTGGTTTGACATCCAAAAATTAATCAGTATATTTCACCATATTAAAAGATTAAAAAGGAAAAACCACATGAACATCTTAATAGATGTAGATAAAGCATTTGACAAAATTCAACAGCCATGTATGATAAAAACTGTCTGAAGGACTATTTCCTAAGCCTATGGAACAGTATCTACAAAAAGTCTACAGCGAACACTACATTTAAGTGGTGAAACACTGAATGCTGGTCCCCTGAGATCTGGAAGGAGGCAAGTGTGTCTGCCTTCACCATGTCAACTCATTTTATACTGGAAGTTCTAGACAGTTCAGTAAGGCAGAAATGAATAAAAGGGCATACAGATTGATAGAAGGAAGTAAAATTGTTTTTCTTCACAGACAACAGGACTGTTTATGTAGAAAGATTTTGAGGACTATTCAAAAAAGCTACCAGAACTAATCAAAGTTGCAGAATACCAGGTCAATAAACAAAAATCTATTGTATTTCTATAAACTAAAATGAAATTAAAATGAAAATAAATGCCATTTACATTAGCATCCAAGTATGAAATTCTGAAGGACAGATTTTTCAAAAGACCTGCATGATTTCTACACTGAAAACTAAAAACAACTCATGAGAGAAAATAAAGAGGACTTAAATAAAGGAAGGGATATGTCATATTAATAAATCTGAAGGTTCAATATTGTTAAGATATTCATTCTATCCAAGTGGGTCCATACATTTAATACAACCCCAAACAAAAATCCCACCAGGCTTTTTCTACAGAAACAGACATGCTGATTCTAAAAATTTATATTAAAATTCAAAGGAGTCAGAATTCTGACTAAAAGAGCTGGGAAAGAATAAAGTTAGAGGACTGGCTGATTTTAAAAATTATTATAAAGCTATGGTGATCAAAGGGAGCAGCTTTAGCACATAGATATATACCAATGGAATAGAATACAGAGTCATGCAAAATACCTATACATACATGATCACTTGCTATTTGACAAAGGTGCCAAAGCAACTCAATGAAGAAAGGACAATCTTTTAAAGAAAGGATGTTAGAATAATTTGACAGCTTTATGTAAAGATGACCCTTGATCCCTGCATCATACCCTAAATAAAAATTCACTTCACATAAGTTTGACCTATATGTAAGAGCTAAAAATAAAAAATTTCTAGAAGGGATTATAGAGAAAAATCTTGACCTTAGTTTGACAAAGATCTCTTTAATGTTCTACAAAAAGCCCTAGCTATAAAAGAAAAAAATTAAGAAGCTTGACTTCATCAGACATTAGCTTCTCAAATATACTGTTAAGATAATGAAAATCAAGCTAAACTGGGAGAAGATATTTGTAAAACATATATCTAACAAAGGACTTGTATTTAAAATATACAAAGAACTCTTCGGGGGCACCTGTTGGCACAGTCTGTTAAACACCTGACTCTTGGTTTCAGGTTGTGATCTCAGGGTCATGAGATCAAGCCCCAAGTTGGGCTCTGGGTTCAGTGCAGAGTCTGCTTCAGACTCTCTCACTCTTCCTCTGACTGTCCCCCACTCCCACACCACTGTCTCTCTCTCACCTTCTAAAATAAATAAATCTTTTTAAAAAACAAGGTACTCTTTAAACTGAGTAGTAAGAAGACAACCCAATAAAAATGGGCAAAAAACTTGGACGCTTCACCAATGAAGACTTATACTAATGGCAAAAAGCAAACAAACAAAAACCAAAAAAACCCACAAGATAAGATACTTGAAATCATTAGTTACCAGAGAAATGCAAGCTAAAACCATAATCAAATGCCATTACACACCCACTAGAATGGCTAAAATTCAAAAGAGTGAGCAAATCAAGTGTTGACAAGGATACGGAACAACTAGAACTCTAAGGTCCTAGTAGGAATGTACAATGATATAAGCACTTAAAATGTTAAATGTACATCTACCATTCAATCCAGCATCCATGCCTACAATTTTACCCAGGAGAAATGAAAGCATATGTCCACACAAAGACTTGTATCTGAATGTTCATAGCAGCTTTATTTTTTTTTTTAAGATTCTATTTATTTATTTGAGAGAGTGAGTGATAGAGCACAAGCAAGAGAGGGAGAGGGAAAGGGAGAAGAGACTCCCCACTGTGGAGGGAGCCTGATGCAGGGCTCAGTCCCAGGACTCTGGGATCATGACCCGAGCTGAAGGCAGAGGCTTAACCAACTAAGCCACCCAGATGCCCATTAATACCCCAAACTGGCAACAACCCAAATAATCATCAAGTAAACATCATATAAGTATTCAACAAGGCTGAATATATTACTACTCATTAAAAAAAACACACAAGGGGTACCTAGGTGGCTCAGTGGGTTAAAGCCTCTACCTTTGGCTCAGGTCGTGATCCCGGGGTCCTGGGATCAAGCCCCGCATCGAGCTCTCTGCTCAGCGGGGAGCCTGCTTCCCCCTCTCTCTCTGCCTGTCTCTCTGCCTACTTGTGATCTCTGTCTGTCAAATAAATAAATAAAAATCTTAAAAAAAAAAAAACACACAAAAACTCCTGATACAGTCAACAGTATGAGTGAATCTTGAAATAATTATTCTGAGAGGAGAAAGCCAGACAAAAAAATCTGAGAGAAAAAAGCCAGACCAAAAAAATAATTTATATAAAATTCTAAAAAATGCAACCTAGTCTACAGTGACATAAAGTAGACCAGTGGTGGGGCACCTGGGTGGCTTAGCCTGTTATATATACAGCTCTTGGTTTGGGCTCAGGTCATGATCTCAGGGTTCGGGGATCGAGCCCCACATCAGGCTCTGCGCTCAGCATGGAGTGTTTGAGATTCTTTCCCTCCCTCTCCCTCTGCTCCTCCCCTGCTTGTGCTCGTGCTCTCTCTCTCTCTCTCAAATAAATAAATGAATAAGATCTTTTAAAAATTTTTAAAAAGAAAAGAAAGACCAGTGGTCTTCTAGGGATGGGGCTGGGATAGTGAGGGATGGGTTACCAAAGGACATGAGCAAACTACTGTGGTGGTTTCACAGGTGTAAACATTTATAGGTCAAGACTCAGCAGACGGAATACTTTACATATATGCCGTACACTGTAGGTCAAGGATGCCTCAATAAAGCTACATAAAAAAGTAACCATGCACAAACAATGAAAAAACACATATGGAAATAACAAGACATCTGAAAAACACTATAAAACTTCACTGAAGGACATAAAATAAGACCTAAATATATAGAAATGCATATCATGTTCCTAGATGGGAAAACTCAATATTGTAAAATGTAGATTCCCCTCAAATCAACTTACTAACTCAGTGCAATTGCATTGAGAATCAAAACATAGTATTTTGTGGAATTTAACAAGGTGATTCTCAAGTTCTTTTAGAAAAGCTAAAATGTAATAAGCAAAACTTTTTTGAAAGAAAGAACACAAAGGAAGGAAAGGCTCTATCAGATATCAAAGCATGCAGTGAAAATCTTGAAAACATCACACCGAGTGAAAGAAGTCAAACAAAAAAGGTTGTAGAGGAGAGGATTCTATTTATACAAAGTATCCAGAACCGACAAATCCCATGGAAACAGAATCCAGACCGGTCGTTGCCAGGGACTGGGGTTGGGGAGAGCAGCTGGCCACTTCTTGATGAGTGTTGGGTCTCCTTTTGGGGTGATGGAATGTCCTGGAACTAGAGAGAGGTGATGGCTGCCCAGATTTTGTGAGTGTACTAAATGCCACTTAATTGTTCACGTTAAACTGGGTGATTCTAGGTTGTGGCAACTTTATCCCAATTTTCAGAAAATGGAAGAATTACTGACTTCAAAAAAACCCACATACTATAAAGTTACAAAAACAGAAACAGCGTGTTGTTGTGGAAGACTAGGTTGACTAGATAAACAGTAAGGAACAGAACCTAGAAACAGCCTGAAAAATCCCTGCCTTTGGGGTTCAAACAAATGCCAACTTGCAAGAAGACTCCCCCTGTGGTCACCACACTGCTTCCTACACCAGCTGATGCCTGCAGGCCTTAAGTTAACAGTAAGACACTGAAACATGGTCACAACATGGTAGATTGAGATCAACTCACAGAAGCTCAGGTTGAATGTTAAGGGCATGATTTGCTGTTAGTGGTATAATCTGACCTAACTGAAGGATTTTTAATACCCCTGGGCCTGGGCCTGCTGTAGCTGCTGGTGTGTTTCTACTGGAAACACATGGGGCCTCGCATGCCAGCCCTGAAGGCCAGGCCTACCCAGCATTCCTTGCACACCCCAAGGATCAGCTCTCCACCCCTCCCCCTCCCCCACGCCTCCAATCCCAGGGGACTGGCTGGGGTCCGCAGGAGTCAGAAGGCCGCTGCAACACGGCTTATGTTTGCTTCATGTCCTGCTCTCCCTGCATCAGGGCCCTAACCCTAAGGGACAAGAAGCTGCTGAATTCCATCTTTGGGACAGGAAATGAGCTTTCAACCAGTCTAAAGCACAAACCTGTACCTGGGTATAATCCAAAACAAAAATCTGGATGTTTGAAAAGCCCAATGAACAAAACAACATGAAGTATTGGCTAAAAATTTAGGACAATATTTCTATAATCCTGGGGTAGGCAGGCTTCTTTGTGGCTCTTTAATTTTTTTTTATTTTTGTTTGGAAATAATTTAAGATTTAGGGATATTACAAAAACAACAGAAATAATGCCTGTACACTCTTCACCCACATTACCAAAATGTTAACATTTCAAATTTGCTTTTTCTCTCTCTTCCTCTCTCTCTTATATGTATGTATGGAATATACATATACTCGTGTATTTATTTACATGCCTTGTCCTTCACAGTGTATCATAACAAGAGGCACATGAGATCCGTTTGTCTCATTACAGGTAATGTTAACTTGGATCACCTGCTTGAGATGAAATCTGCTTGGTTTCCCCACTTTTGTTCTTCTGTAATTAAAAAACATTTTGCGAGCCATACTTTGAAACTATTTAAATGTACTCTTTCTCATAAAACTTCTAGCCACGAGTTTTAGCATCCAGACAAGTCTTTTAAAGCACTAAGACCAGAAAACCTGACATGGGTTGGCTACATAAAAATCAAAAATGGACCACATGAATGAACAACAAAGTTTTATACTGTGAACAAACCTGAAAGACAATGATGGCATGAGAGAAAAATTTCTGTAATATACGTAATAGGCAAAGAACTGAAAAGGAAAACCTATGAGAGAAACCTACAGAGCTAGAAGAAGAAGGCAACCACATGAGCCCACTATAAAAACAGGAAATTAATAGAAAAAATAGAAATGGCCAATCAATAGGAAAGATGTTCAACTTAAATATAAATAAGATCACTATAAATTCACAGGGCGAGCTCCTCGTTTGGGAAAATAAAAGAAAGAAGACCTACAGAGTGATGGAAAGGATGAAGACAAATAGAAACTTTTGCATGTCACCCACCGGGAGTATTCAGAAATTGGTATAGCATTTTTGAAAAGCTACTGGTGGTTAACTACTAAAATTTAAAATATACATAACCGGGGCACCAGGGTGGCTCAGTTGGTTAAATGTCTGCCTTGGGCTCAGGCCATAATCCCAGGGGCCTGGGATGGAGTCCCGAGTCAAGTTTCCTGCTCCATGCTGCTCCAGTCTGCTTCTGCCCCTCCCTCCGCTCATGCGCTTACAGGCACGCTCTCTCTCTCACTCAAATAAATAAATTAAAAATAATAAAATGGGGGCGCCTCGGTGGCTCAGTGGGTTAAAGTCTCTGCCTTCGGCTCAGGTCATGATTCCAGGTCCTGGGATCGAGCCCCGCATCGGGCTTTCTGCTCAGCAGGGAGCCTGCTTCCCCCTCTCTCTCTCTGCCTGCCTCTCTGCCTACTTGTGATCTCTGTCAAATAAATAAATAAAATCTTTAAAAAAAATAATAAAATGTACATATCCTTGGATCAATCTGCACACACCCAGACATATATGTACTTAATACTGTATTGCTTTTCAAAGACCAAATGAAAAAAAATTAAATTTTTGTCTGTAGGGCAGTGGCTAACAAATTACTATACAGTGGCATAACAGTATAGTAAATGTAAAGAGAATGAGCTTGATATACAACATGGGTCTTGACATGGAAAGATTTCATACAAATATTGTTAAGGAAAAGAAAAAAAAACAAGGAACATTATGTATATATAGATATGTATAAATACTAATGATAATATGCAAACAGCTATAGAGCTTAGGACAATGAAAGTTACCATTTTAATCACTTTATGAACATTAGCCCACTTAATTCTCACACAATTCTATGAGAGAAGTTGTTATTCTTCTTCACTTTAGAGACAAGGAAACTGAGGCACTAGGAGGTAAGTACTTGACCAAGGTCACACAGCTAATAAGTGGCAGAACCAAGATTTTTTTAAAAAAAAAGATTTTATTTATTTGAGACAGAGAGAGAACAAGTGTGCAGGTCGAGGGGGAGGCAGAGGGAGAAGCAGACTCCCCACTGAGCAGGGTGCCTAACACAGGGATCAATCCCAGGACTCTGGGATCATGACCTGAGCTGAAGGCAGACAATCAACTGAGCCACCCAGGTGCCCCCAGAAGCAAGATTTGAACCCAGGGGGGAGGGTTCCAGAATCTATGCTTTTGAACCCTCTCTCTTTGTATACAGTTGACCATTGAGCAATGCAGGGGGTAGGGGCACTAACATACCCCTCTGTGCAGTGGAGAATCCATGTATAACTTTCAATCCCCCCAAAAACTCAACTATCAATAGTCTACTATTGACTGGAAGCCTTACTGTTTCTAGCATCAATAGCTGATTAATAAATATTCTGTATGTTACATGTATCATATAGTGTATTCTTACAATAAAGGAAGCCAGAGAAAAGAAAAAGTAGGTAAGAAAATCACAAGCAAGAGAAAATATATTTACAGTATTGTACTGTATTTGTTGAAAAAATCCACATATATGTGGACCTGCACAGTTTAAAACCATGTTGTTCGAAGATCAACTGTATTTGCAAATTCACAGAAAAGGGATTGGAAAGATAGAGACCAAACTATTAACAATTTACCTGCTATTAAAACAAAGCAATACCTTACAAACAACTAACTAATTAATTAATAGAACTGGTTGCTAGAATCCCTGGATGTCTGCCCATTTCAAGAATCATAACAGATACTGCCTTCTACTCTCATCTCCCCTATTTGGAGACATTTCATGGGCTCTTCCTCCTCTCCAGTGATCCTCAATCTTTCAATAACATAGCTCACCACCCACAATTCTCAACTCCACCTTCACCTTCTCTTCCAAATATGCACCATCCCTCAAGCAACCAGTCTCTTAATACTGTAAGTGGGGACCATAAAAATCGAGAAAGGTAGCCCTGAATCATTTTAAGTCTTGAAGATATTAAGGAGTAACTGACAAGTATTTTACAAGCATGTAGTAGCATATTTCTTGCCTATAAATATCATAAGGTTGAAACATAAACATTTTAGAAAGATTTCTGACAGACATAGAAACAAACAGATTCTCTGGTTAAGCTGAATTAACATAAAATTAAAACAAGCCAGGACTTCCACTTCCGGGAATATGGGAGGATATACTTTTCCCTACTCCTCCTGTGAAGTACAACTAAAAACCCTAGACATATGAAACAAACATAAGTGAACCCTGAAAGGTGAGAGAAGAAGGCAGAGAGCTATGGACCTCAGGACCCAAGGAATGACATGGTGGTGATGAGTTCCGTGGATTTCTTTTAGTTTTAGAGCTAAAGAAGCCAGCAACCCAGAAACAGCAACAGACACAGACCAAAAAAAGCCCCCACAAAAGACTGGTTTTTCCATCATCAGGGCATCCTAGGAAGACAGAAATTTTTAGACATTAACAGATCTACTCCTGATAAACACCATATAAAATACTGTGCCCCCACCTACCCATGTGAGCAAAGCCAAAGTAGAGAGCTGAGACTTCCATCCTCACCAGGCTGAAATGGGGGCATCCTAATAGTTCTGCCAAGATGGTGTCAGGGAAGGTCAAGTAGGGAGCCAGGGCTTTCATCCCCACCAGGTGGTAATGAGGCACACCTCCCCACATCCCTCCCTCTTCCCAGTGGGGTGACATTGATGGAGGAACTGATGGATAGACAGGACTTTCATCATGATATCTAACAAGGACAAAACCTATGATGTCAGTAGAAGCCACAAGGGGAGTTTTAATGAGACACTCCTATCAGGGAGGTTTAAGTAGGGGCCTGTAGGGGGCCTGAACTCCCACCTCTGTCCAGCAATCACAAGAAGCCCTACCTCCTTGGATGTCAAAAGACAACAAGCGGGAAAATTGGACTTCTAGTTCTCTCTGCCAGTAAAGAGGTAGTTCTCCCCTATTTGCCTATCAGAACAGTGTCAACAGAAGACAGCTAAAACAGAAGATTTAAATAAGATCCAGAATCTCACAACATAAACCCCAAATTCCCAAGTTTAAATTGAAACTCACTCATCAAAGAAAATCACCAAGAAACAGAAAGATCTCAAACTAAATAAAAAGGAATAATCAACAGATGCCAAAATCGGGATAATGGATATATCAGAATTATCTTAAAAAGGAAAAAGAACAGTTTTAAAACAGCCATCATGAAAATGCATCACAGAGCAATCACAAACATGCTTAAAGCAAATTTAAAAACAGAAAGTCTCAGCAAAGAAACAGAAAGTCTCCACAAAGAAATAGAAAACACAAAGAACCAAACTGAAATTTTAGAACTGAAAATACAGTAACTGAAATAAACTTAATGGATGGGCTCAATAGCAGCATGGAAGAGAGAGAAGAAAGAATCAGTGAACTGGGAGACGGACCAGAAATTACCCAAAATGAACCACCGAGAGAAAACAGACTTCATAAAACAGGAACAGAGCCTCAGGGACCTGTGGGACTATAACAAAAGATCTAACATTCCTGTCATCAGAGTTCTAGGGCAGGAGAAAGAGGGTGAAGTTGAAAAAGTACCTGAAGAAATAATGGCTTAAAAACTTTCTAAATTTAGCAACAGGCACAAAGCTACAGAGTCAAGAAGGTAAGGAAGGTCCAAACAGGATATATAAAAAAAAAAAAAGTCCCCCCCAAGACTCATCATAGTCAAACTTCTGAAAAATGAGGATAAAGAACATTTTTTGAACAAGTGAGAAAGAAACTATTCTTTACTTATAAGGGAAGAACAATCCGAATGATGGCAGATCTCTCATTAGAAATCACAGAAGCCAGGAGGAAATGGCATGCCATTTTTCAAGTGCTAAAAGAACTGTCAACCCAGAATCCTATATCCAGTGAAATATCCTTCAGGAATGAACAAGAAATAAAGACATTCTCAGATAAAGGAAAACTAAGAGAATTTGTCACAAGCAGACATACACTAAAAGAATGGCTAAAGGAAGTTCTATAAACAGAAAAGAAATGATAAAAGCAGGAACTCTGAAACATCAGGAAGGGAGAAAAACACATGGTAAGCAAAAATACAGGTTAATTGACTCTTGAACTTTCTAGTTATGTTTGATAGTAGAAGCAAAAATCATAATACTGATAAGATTGTAAATGTATGCAGAGGAGATATTTAAGGCAATTTATTATCAATGTGGGAGAGTAAAGGAACATAAAAGAGAGTGAGGGTTCTACACTTCACTTAAACTAGTAAAATGAGGTTACCATTAGATTGTTATAAGACACACACATACACAATGTAATGCCTAGAGATACCACTAAAAAGCCATTAAAAATACACTCAAAAACACTTATATAAACCAAAATGAAATTCTAACAAATGTTCAAGTAACCCATAGGAAGGTGGGAGAAAAATCACAGAAACAAACAAAACAAAAGCCAGAAAATAAATAAAATGGCACATTTAAGCCCGAACATATCAATAATTACATTAAATATAAGTAGTCTAATTATATCAATTAAAAGACAGAGAATGGCAGAGTAGATTTAAAGTCATGATCTAACTATATCTGTCTACGAGAAACTTCTTTCAAATATAATGCTACAGGCAGATGCAAAGTAAAAGTATAGGAAAAGTTACATCATAAAAACATTAATTAAGGAACCAGGAGCAGCTATATTAATATCAGGTAAAATAGACTTCAGAGCTAAGAAAATTATCAGACAGAAAGGGATATTATAATGATAGGTCAGTATACAGAAAAGACAGTAATCCTAAATGTGTATGCACCAGACAACAGTGCTATAAAGTATATGTGAAAGTAAAACTGATAGAACTGAAAGAAAAAAAAGACAATTCTAATATAGTTGGAGACTTCATCACCCTTATCTCAAAAATTTATAGAATAACTACACAGAAAATCAATCAGCAAGCATACAGAAGAACACAACAACACTATCAGCCAAGAGGATCTAATGATACTTAAAGAGAATTCCTATCAGTAACAGCAGAATCAGTTTTTTCAAGTAACCATGGAATATATGCCCGAATAGACCATTTCACAGGCTACAAAACAAACCACAACATAGCTAAACTAATTGAAATCATACAGATGTGTTCTCCAATATAATCAAATCAAACTAGAAATCAATAACAGAAAAATTACAGGAAAAAAATCACTAAATGCTTTTAAACTAAATAACACAATTCTAAATAATCCATGGGTAAAAGAAGAAGTTCAAAGGGAAATTGAAAAATACACTGAACAGAATGAAAAATTTTAAAAATATAAATTTGTGGGACATAGCTATAGCATCGAGAGGAGAAATTCATACCATTAAATGTATACATCAGAAATGAAGAAAAGTCTCAAATCAGTAATCTTAGCTCCTTCCTCCAGAATCTAGAAAAAGAGCTAAATAAACCCAAAGTAAGCAAAGGAAGGAAATAATGAAGACAAAACCAGAAATGAGTGAAATTAAACAGAAAAATAGAGAAAAATCAATGAAACAAAGAGCTGGGTTTTTGAAAGATTCATAAAATTGGCAAATTTCTAGGAAGACTAACAAAGGCAAAAAGAGAGAAGACACAAATTACCAATATCAGAAATGGAGAATATTATTACAGACTCTGCAGACTTCAAAAGGATAATAATGGAATCCTATGAACAATTCTACATACGCAAATTTGACAACTTAGGTGAAATGGATCAATTCTTCAAAAAAATCCTACACAATCCCTTCCAGAAAACAGAAGAAGAGAAAACACTTTCCGATTCATTTTATGAATCCAGCATTACCAAACCACATAAAAATGGTATCAGAAAGGGGCGCCTGGGTGGCTCAGTGGGTTAAAAGCCTCTGCCTTAGGCTTAGGTCATGATCCCAAGTACTGGGATTGAGCCCCATACCGGGCTCTCTGCTTGGCAGGGAGCCTGCTTCCTCCTCTCTCTCTGCCTGCCTCTCTGCTTACTTGTGATCTCTGTCTGTCAAATAAATAAATTTTTAAAAATCTTTTAAAAAATGGTATCAAAAAGAAAACTACAGATCAATATCTCTCATGGATACAGATATAAAAATTCTTAACAAAATATTAACAAAGAGAGTTGAGCAATAAATAAAAAGAATTATACACCACAACCAACTGGAATCTATTCACGGTTTCTAAGACTGGTTCATTACTCAAAAAAATCAATCAATGTAGTATACACATTAAGAGGCTAAAGAAAAAAACCACATGATCATGTCAATCAATGCAAAAAAGGCATTTGACAATATTTGACACCCATTCACTATAAAAGTTCTCAGAAAAAACAGGAATAGAAAGCAACTTCTTCAACTTGAATAAAGAGCATCTGCAAAGAAACTACAGCTGATATTATACTTAATGGTAAAAGACTGAATGCTTTCCCCCTGTGGTCAGGAATAAGGCAAGATGTCCATTCTCACCACTTCTATGCTACATAGCACTAGAAGCTCCGGCCACTGCAAGAAGGCAAGAAAAGGAAATAAACGACATACAGGTCAGAAAGGATGATGTGATAGTCTACACAGAAAACCCCGAGGAACATACACTGAGTTCAGCAAGGTCTCAAGGTTCAGCAAAGATAAACATACAAAGATCAATTGTATTTCTATATAATAGCAATGGACATGCGGACATCAAAACTAAAAATACAATTCCACTTACAATTACTCAAAATAAAAAATGAAGCACTTAGGCTTAATTATACCTAAACATGTATAGAGCTTGTCTGCTGAAACCTACAAAAGGCTGGTGAAAGTAGTAAAAATACTAAATAAATGGAGAGAATATTATGCTCATGAATTGGGAAACTCAACATAGTAAAGATGTGAATTCTCAAATTGATATACAGATTTAATGTTATGACATTATGATTTATAATAAGAAATATGTATTTGGTCTTCACTCATAGTTCTTGGCTCATAGCTCCCCAAATCCTTGGAATTTCCTGAGCAATAAGGGCAATGAAAACATCTTTTGTTATAATATTTGGTCTCTTGCCCTCAGTTCCTGAAACTGTTTCAGAGCCATAAAGGTCAAAGAGCTGTCCTATTGTCCATAACAAGCTCCTTTGCACCACAACTGGGTTTGTGTAGTGAGGTGATTTATGAAAAGATCCCAAGGATGGGGGCTGCCAGGGGAACCAACCATGAATAAAGGAGTGGAACTTTCAGTCCCACCCCTTAATTTCTGGGAAGGGGAGAGGAGGTGGAAGTTGAACCAATCAACAATGGCCAGTGATTTAATCAATCATGCCTCTGTAATAAAGCCACCACAAAACCCCAAAAGGATGGAAAGGATGCGGTTTGGAGAGCTTACAAGTTGGCAAGCACATGGAGATGTGGGGAGAGTGGTATACTGGAAGAAAGAGCATAAAAGCTCCATGCCCTTCCCTCACATCCCAGCCTATGCATCTCTTCCATCTGGGTGTTCCTGGGTTATATCCTTTTATAATAAACCAGTGATCTAGGAAGTAAAATGTTTCTCTGGGCTCTATGAGCAACTCTAGCAAATTAGTGGAACCCAAGGAAGGGGTAGTTGGAACCTGAGATCTATAACTGGTAGGTCAGAAGCACAGGTGATAGCCCGGCCTTGTGACCATCATCTGAAGTGGGGAGAGGGTAGTCTTGTGGGACTGAGCCTTTAGCCTGTGGAATCTGATGCTGTCTCCAGGTAGACAGTGCCAGAATTGGTGAACTCTAGGAACCCTAGAGCTGCTGTCTGAGAATTGCTGGTTGTCTGTGTAAGGAACCACCCCCCACAGTGGAGTTGGGTCAGAAACCCTTTGAAATGTTAGTTCCCATCCAAAATCCATCATGATATTTTTTAGAGATCTGGACAAGATTATTCTAAGATTTCTATGGAAAGACAAAGAACTTGAATAGCTGAAACAATTTTTAAAAAGAATAAAGTGGATGGAATCATTCTAGTCAATTGCGAGACTTACTACAGAGCGGCAGTAATCAGTATTGTGTAGTACTGGCAGAAGGCTAAACACACAGAATGGAACCTAAGAGAGCCACAAAGATATGCCCAACTGATTTTTTTTCTAAAGATTCAAAAGCAATTCAAAAAGGAAAGGTTGCCTTTCCAACAAATGGTACTGGAGCAGTTATTTATTCATAGCAGAAAAGAGAGAGAGAACTCAGACCTAAGTCCATACTTGTGCGAAAGTCAAAATCTATCTATCACAGACTTAAATGTTGAATGTAAACTTAAAAATCTTGTAGAAAAAAAAAATAGGAGAAAATCTTCAGGATTTAGGGCTAAGAGTTCTTAGACCTGACACCAAAAAATGGAAAAACTGGTAAGTTTTGTCAAAATTTAAATTTGTCAAAATTTAAAACTTTTGCTCATATAAAAGGACAAGTACAGACCAGAAGAAAGTATTTCCAAACCACATAACTAATAAAAGATGCACACCTACAGTATACAAGGACACTTAAGACAGTAAAAAACCAAACAATCCAATTAGAAACTGAGTAAGAGGGGTGCCTGGGTGGCTCAGCGGGTTAAGCCTCTGTCTTCGGCTCAGGTCATGATCTCAGGGTCCTGGGATCGAGCCCTACATTGGGCTCTCTGCTCGGCGGGGAGCCTGCTTCTCCCTCTCCCTCTGCCTGCCTCTTTGCCTACTTGTGATCTCTCTCTCTGTCAAATAAATAAATAATCTTTAGAAACTGAGTAAGAGGTGAAGCGACATTTCAGTGAAGACACAGAGATGGCAAATACATGAGGGAAAGGGTGTTCAACGTCATTAGCCACTAGAGTAATACGAATTAAAAACCAAACGACTTGTCACTACATAACTATCAGAATGGCTTAAAAAAAACCCCAAAACTAGTGACAATAATAAATGCTGGAAAGAATGTAGAGAAACTGGATCATTTCTACATTACCAATGGAAATGTAAAATGTTACAGCCACAGAGGAAAAGAATTTGGCATCTTATTTTTTTTAATTAATTAATTTATTTATTTGACACAGAGAGAGAGAGAGAGAGATCACAAGTAGGCAGAGAAGCAGGCGGAGAGAGAGGGAGAAGCAGGCTCCCCGCTGAGCAGAGAGCCCGATGCAGGGCTCAATCCCAGGACCCTGAGATCATGACCTGAGCCAAAAGTAGTGGCTTAACCCACTGAGCCACCTAGATGCCCCCAATTTGGCATTTTCTTAAAAAACAAAACGTGCAGCTACCGTCGGACCGACAGCCTCACTCCTGGACATTCATCCCAGAGGGATGAAAACATGGTCACACAAAAACATGTACACAAGTATTTATAGCAGCTTTATTCAGAATAGCTCCAAACTGGGAACAACCAGGGTGTCCTTCAATAGGCAAAAAGTTAAGCTAATTGGTATCGCGTGGCCATACCAATTAATATTATTCAGCAATAAAGAGAGCAACAGATGAATCTCAAGGGAGTTTTTGAAAAAAGAACAGCAAAAAGCCAATCCCAAAAGGTGACATGCTGTATGGTTCCTGTATATAGCATTCCCAAAATGAGAGAGTTACAGAAATGGAGAACAAAGTAGTGCTCGTCTGCGGTTAAGGAAGACGTCAGTTAACTCCTAGAGAGAGCAGACAGGCTGCCTGTGAGCACATGTTTATACACAAACCAACCAGTCCTGAGTCTGAGTCTGTATCCATCCCCGTCTACCTCCTTTTATCAGGCTCCTTCCACGGTCCCCCCATCCTACAGTCCCCAAGGGCCAGATTGTCGGACTAGAAACGATCCCTGACAGCCCAGCCCCTGCTGGAGTTATTCCAACTAGACTGTCCTAAGTCTGCTGACCTGACCTGCCTGGCCTCTGCCACAGAAACCACAAGAAAGTCTCCAGCTCATGCTTCCCCTTATTCCCTCTGCGTCGTGCCCAATGCTGGTGTCTCCCCGTCTCCCTGTATGGTGCGGCAGTGTGTCCTCTCCTCCTGGAGCTGGGAGTAAAAAACTCCCTTTTCGATGGCACTTGTCTCCTAATCTGCAGGTCTCAACAGACCTTAATAAAAATAAAATCTCAGGTACGTTTTAAAAGCAAAATGTTCTGTATCTTGACTATATCGGTGTCAATATCCTGATTGTTGACGTTTTCCTAGAATTTGCAAGATGTTACTACCGGGAGAACATGAGTACACGTGAGATCTTTCCATATTACTTCTTACAACTGCATGTGCATCTACAGTCATCTCCAAATAAAAAGTTGAACTGAAAAAGAGAAAAGAAAAATTACAGCAGCCCCTCCCTCATCTTTTCCACTAACCCAGCTCACTGAGGCTTGTCAGAAGCCTTTCAAAGCAGTGAAGAGGAAGTCTGGCAAACCGGAGGAAGCTCTAGAACACCGCACTGTTTCTCAAATCCTCCCCACCTTCAAGACGAACCAACTAGCGAGCAAGTCATTACTAAGAAGGAAGTCTTTGGGTCAGAACCAAAGGGCAGAGTTGGGGAGACCGAAGCCTAGAAGGAGCGACGGAGGCCGTTCTCCCTGAGAGATGTACCCTAACAGCAGGCCAGGCCTGCCTCTCACACACCCCCTGGGGCAGAGGCTGGGGCTCTGCGGGGCACAGGCAAACGTGCAGGGAGAGGCCAGCGTGACCCCAAGTCTGCTAATCCAGGCCACGGGAAACAACAGCCCAAGAGCTGGTCACAAGACCGCTATCTGTGTTTTCAGTAATTCACAGTTTAATGTATTTTCTAACAAAACAAAAGGGAGGAACACCTGGTGCTTTTTCTCAAAACAAGCTCTGGTTCTGAAAATAAACCAGCATGGGGTGGGTCTCTGCCTGTGGTGGTTTCCGCTCTAGACAAGTGGAGCGGCGAGGCGGGGACCGGAGGCAGCAGGGGGACGCCACTGCCCCTTGCTTCTGCTTTTGCTCCATGGAGCCAGAGCTCTGGGAGGCCACGGGCTCTGGCTGTCCTCTGGCCACGAGGACCCTGGAGCTGTCTGGGTGGGCACGTGACAGCTGGGACCAGACTGGACATATGATTCCGTCCCACGTTTGCCACTTGAGGCCTGCCGTATGTTTTTAATAAGATACTTTTACCATCTTCATGGGCTTTGTGTTTGACTTTTCAAGAATTTCTTGAGTGCTATATAGAAACATCGGCTTGCTGGAAGCTGTTTCAGCATTTAGCAGATTACTGTTTTCTTTCACTAGTTTGCTAAGGAGGGCCTCATTTGCAGGCTTAGGACTTTAAACTCACCCCTCTGTGGGCCCCCCGGACACCGCCCACTGGCCCGGAGGGGAGCTGGTTTCCCCGAGTTCCCCCAGTGTCCCTCATGTTTGACAGTTTAAGCATCTGAAACTTCTAATTATTTAGAAAATCCCGAATACATTTAGGGCATATATAAATTATTCACATCCAAGGGTTTTTAAGAAAGGTTTTGTTGTCTAATTAGTCTCAGAGAAAAGCAGCAGAGTCGAGAGAAAGGAGACAAGGAAGTGCAGACTTGAAGGCAGGACTGGCCAGTGTCTGCCCACGAGGCCTGCTCGCTGGTCACAGCCCGTGACCAAGGCCGGCTCCCCTGCACCAGCAGCGAGCAGAAACCACGCAAGCCTCACTTCCTGGCTCTTCTCTGGGAGGATCTAGATGCCAAGTCCTCGGCCCCTCATGGGTCTGCCTTCCCCGCATAGCCCTCCGTCACTCTGGAGCAGCTACACGTGCTCCACACTCTCCTGTCTTTACACAGAGGAAGAAAGACTTCTGACCCCACGTCACCCTCCAGCTGCCGCCTCCTTCTCCCTCCCTTCCTTTGAGCATCTCTCCCGCTTCAGGTGGGCTCTTCTGGTCCACTCCTGTCTTGCTTCTGAGGCCACTGCCGAGTCTGTAACCACCTCCTTGGTATTAACTCAACAGAAACCTTTCCGCTTCATTTTACTTAACCTTTAAGCAACTGTGAATGTTAACAACCACCCTTTCTCCTAGAAAGACTCATTTTCCTTCAGTTTCTTACTAATTTTCACCTACTTCTCTGGACAGTCAGCCCTGGTCCCCTCTTTAGGGCTCCCTTCACACCCAGTACTCAGTGACACTCCAGGGACCACCTCCCAGGAACACCTCAGTTACACTGTGGTTTCTCCCGACCTTCAGCCCTGGGGGCCCTCAGCATCGCCACCTGGACATCACACAAACACCTCAGTGTGCCTCAAACTGAGCCATTCGCCCTTTTCTACCCACAACCCACCTGGCTGTCCATGCTCCCCTTTCAGCTAAAGGGCATCAGAGCCCACTGGCTGCCCAGGAAGATGCTCTGTATCATCGGGGCTCTTCCTTTCCCCACCTCTGCGCCCACCTCCCAACACTCAATCTGTCTCTTCCTGTGAAAGAGTATGTATTTGGATGCCCATGTTCTTCAGATCCACGTACGTCCTGTCTCCGTGGTGACTGGTCAGGCCACTACTCTCACACCTGGCGCTAGCATGGAGCCTCCAAATCCAGGTCTTACCACCCCCCCACCGCCCCAGTACCCATATCTTCCAATTATTCCCCTCATTGCACACACCAAGTGAACTTCTGGAAACACACATCTAAAAATCTCTTCTTCTTGAAGTCCTCTGACCACCTCCATCGTCCTCAGAATAACAGGCAATACCTTTGTGCTGGGATCCGGCCTCATCCGCCCTCCCAGCCTCACCTCTGACCTCACCTCCGACCTTCCACCTGGTGGAACCCAACCTCCCCAGACCTCCGATTCCCAGGGCCTCACACAATAGCAGCTGCTTGACAAATATTTGTGAAACCAATGCATGAATAAAGACGTGAATGAGTGATGTCAGGACCAATTTCACTAAGGAGCTACTCAAATGGGGTTTGGAAGGAGAGGTGAAATTTTACTCCAAAAGTGGGGAGGGAGGTCCAGGAATTCTGGAATTCTGGAAAAAGTAGACTCAGAGGCACAATGATACAAAGATTCTGCTTATTCTGAACATGAGAAAGTGAGAAGTTCAGTGAGGCCAGAGAAGCTAGTAGAAGGAAGTGAGACAGGAAGATAGACGGAAACCATGTGTACCAAATGAAGGAGTCTGGATATTTGTCCTACACGGTCTCTGCTTCTCAGGGATGACAGATCTTTTGTTGGCCAGCACCACAACAAGCGTGCATGCTATCATTGGGCCCTCGCTCCTGGAAGTGTCCCTTACTGGGAGAAGTCCCAGGATGACAGGAAGTTGGGCACAAAGCCTGGGGGAGGGGGAGACTCTTGTCAATTCATCTGCTGCTCCCCACCCCATTCCTTTCACTCACTTTCACTTTAGTGATAATAGAAACTGACAGAATGTCACCTTTCTTGAAGGTAATCAGTAATGTTTATCAAATTAAAATGTGAATACCCTGACCCAGTAATTCCAACCTATAGAATTATTCTTTGGACCTAGTAGGACATGCCAGGATACATGTGCAAGGACCTTGTTTATCGTATTAAAAACAAAAACTGGAAACAAACTAAGTGTCCTTCAAGTGGGACTATTAGCCAAATTTTGGCACAGCCAGATAATACAATATTTGTTATTAAAAGGTGAGATAGATCTGTATGGATTAATATAGAGTTCCCTATGCTCACAATATATTTTAAAAGCTAGGAGAGTATGAATAGTACCATTCCATTTATATTTATATATATATAATATATATATATTTTTAAAAGCCCATAGACATACACACACATCCCCAGAGACTTCTGGAAATTTAAATCAGCGGAGGCCGAAAACAACAGAAAAAGCTAGCACAGCCCTTCCTGAGGTAGACCTAGAGATTATTTAAGAATGACTTGATTTAGACCAGTGGTTCTCAAAGTGTGGCCCCTGGACCAGCAGCACCAACACCACCTGGGAACTGCTTAGAACGAAATTCTCAGGTCCCACCCCAGACCAACTGCAGCAGGAATTCAGCATCTGGGGTCCTCCAGGAGACTGAGACGCACAAAAGCTTGAGAATACCCCCACTTGGACATCTGAAAGTAGTCACTGAGCTAATGGATCATTTGTCACTTAGGGGTGACTGTGCCATAAAGACTCCAGTGTCTAGGGTAAGGTTTCTCTGGAAGAGAATGGAGGAAGTCTGAGATTGGAGAGAGGAAAAAGGAAATATCTCCGAGACTGGGATTCAACTCTAGACATCGTTCTGGAGTAGGCAGAATGAAGGCACAGTCTGGGCAAGTAGGGGGGTCAAAGGACAATGGGCCTCAGTAGCACATTCTCATAGTTGCTGAGTTTTACTTTCTCATTCCCCTCATCCTCAGAGCTCCAGAAAAGTCTCCTGGAAAGTGACTCTGTGGGATACCATGGCAGGTCCCAGAAGAAGGGAGTAGAAGGGAAAGCAGTGTCCATCCCCACTCAGGCCAGAAAGGTGGGAGCAGCCACTGCACGGTTAGCAGGGAGCTGTACTCAGAGCCAAGGACAGCCTCACAGATGTCACCAATAAAAATGGCGCAGTGAGGTGGCCAGGGAGAGAGCCAGAGTCGAAGAACCCTGAACATGCTTGAGCCGGTGCCCTGGGAGAGGCTCAGAAAATGCTGGAGGACAGATACTTGGCAGGTGCAGGGAAGAAAGGGAGGGAATTCTAGAACTAAGTAGGAGTGAGTCTATGTTGTCGTAACCTGGAATTTAGCAAGAAAGGTAGACAGGTCTGGAAAGTGGGATCTGACAGAAACAATGTCTGTTAGGACTTCCCTTCCAAGAACGTATCACAATTTTATTTTACATTTATTTGTGTGATCATTTAATTCTCTTCCTTTCCCTCTGAACTGTAAGCCTCATGAGGCTGGACACTGGATGTTTTCACTCACCACTATGTCCCCAGTTCCTGGCTGGCGCGTAGTATTTACTCACAAAACAGGTTGGATAAATAAACAATTTAAGTTAAAATGCTCTAAAACATTCGATTATTCTTTCTTTGTGTTGTTGACTTTTTGTTTTGTTAGTTTTTGCCCAAACAGCATATTGTCATATGAAAGTATATGACCAAAAAGCATATTATCAAAGGAGGCTATTTCTGTTACAGAGAGAGTTGCGTTATGAATACGGTGTAGAGGCTTTAGTCTCTGAGTTGTAAGCACTTGTTTAGAAAGCAAACGGCTATAAAAGTTAGGATGTATTAAGATGTATTTCACCAAAAATACATAAAAATACACCCACACTGGCCGTCAGTAATGGCCGGCCTGATGAAGTCAAAGATTAATTCTGCCCCAAAGAGTTTTAGCATGAAGTGCTTCCAGGGCATTATGATTTGCTGAAAACTGACCGTCCGCATATGACAAAGCAGCAGGTACTACCTTTGGCAACTGCCAGGCACCCACAATGCAGAGTCAGTGCGCGGGTACGGTGATGTCACAAGGACACGCGTGACCCACCTGCCTTCTGATGACAAGGAGGATCATCACCAGTCACTCTGAGATCTGAGAGTGTGGCAGTGGAACAGAAAGGGCAGGCTATTTCACAGAGGACTGCAGAAATATGGACAATAGATTGAGAAGTTTAGCAAATAATGCCCAGCCCCTTACCCTAAGACGCTTCCCCTGACCTGGAGGGAAAAGTTACAAAATTAAATTTTTATAAACACACACGTGGCATCTTTGGCTTCAAAGAAGCCACAAGGCATGCGGCCGTGCCACCCAGGGTCAGCAGTCCATCTGTGCCAAGCTCTCGGGGCTGCGTGGTCACAGTACGGACCACACTCTGAGCACAGGAGGGATTAATCCTGACGCAGATGTGACCGGCGGAGGGGGGGTCTCACCACAATCCCGGGCAGGCTCCCTTGGGCCCTGCAGTTGGGTCTAAGTGTCTCGGAAGCCCGCTACCATAAAATGCCTTACATTTCGGTTTGGAGGTTGACGTTCTACGAAACTCTCGATAAAAGGAATAGGAAGTGACTCTCTTCCCCCCGCCCCCTGCCCATTCCCCTTGAACTCAGGGTCAGACCTCTAGGGAACCAGATCCTATCTAAGAACAACCCAGCGGTCAGTACGAAGAGACGTCTCCCACCCCTCTCCCTGAAAGGGCTTTCAGAGCGAGCTCGGACACTCTCCATCTCTGCGTGAGGGGGCTGGGTAATTGCCGGGCTGACCCTCGGGAGCCTCTTGCCCTGCTCACCTTCCACTATAATGCGTGGTACAGCATAATCATGAAATGTGCTTATTAATTTTACTCATTTGACACTGCGCTCTTCTGCCCTGAGCTAGATGTTAGGAGAAAATGATAGGGATAGATTCTGCTCCTGTCAGACTTACCAAGACTTTCAGAAAACCAGACTATCAAAGGCCATCTGCCACCCACTAGCCAAGCTTTCAGGATGACCTCAAAGGTACAAGCAGGATGTTAAAGACACAGATCAACAAAGGAGAACAGCAAGAAGACGTGGAGACCTGTGCCCTGGGCGTGAGCCCCCCGCACGAACCCTCCCTGGAGAGCAACCCCTAAACCAGTCCTCCCGGAGATCGCGGGCACTGGGCCCCTGCCCTGATTCATGACTGGCTGCTTCATATCTAATTCATCAAAAGACACTTTGGCTTCTCAAATCAGGAACATTTTTATTAGCTTCCCCAAGAGTTTCATGGCACAAAGCCATATCTAATGATTCTATTTTATGGCAAGTTATACATTCAAACAGTGCTTTGAAGTCAGACAGCAGGTAAGACTCAAATCTTTGTCAAAAAAGATTCCCTTGTCCTTTCACTTTTAAAATGTTTATAAGCTTTCAAACAGTTGGGAAAGTGATGTGGAGCATTTTAACAGGCTTCTCCTTCCCTGCACAGGACCCGACGCAGGCTGAGCCAATGGGTACCAAAGAGTTCTCAATGGGGCTTGCTTTTGCCCCTCTGTCCCCTCCGCCTTGGGACATCTGGCAACGTCTGCCCACATTTTGGGTTGTCACGGTTGGGGGAGGGGAGGTTAATGCTACTAGGGTCTAGTAGGTAGAGGCCAGGGATGCTGCTAAGCGTTCTACGTGTGTGGCACAGGACAGCCCCCAACACAGGATTATCTGATTATCTGGCCCAAAATGTCACGAGTGTCAACATTGAGTAACCAGGCCTTAGGGCTTCTTCTGGAGCAGGCGCTGGATCCCTCCCACCCCTGGGACATCAGATGCTAATCTAGTCACGGTGGCAGGTTTTCAGTGCTGGCTAATGAGCCTCGTATTCTTTTAATTCTTACACATTCTTGATGCGCATTTTCAACAAACAAGAATAAAACGCTGTCTCAAACAAAATGAGGACAGTGAAAATAAGACCAGCTTAGAATCTCAGGACATGGGACCACAGTCACTGCTAACACAACCCTCCTAATGTTACGCTGCACCTTTGACCCAAATCCCAATTTATCTATTGAAACAACAAAATAACAATTCCAGCCGTCAGCGCTACGGAACAGGACCACAGACGTCTGCTGAAGAGCAAAGCCAGTGCTCTGCTAACCTGTGCAGGTGTGATCAGTCAGAGCGGCAGACCTAGAAGGGGGCCGGTCCTGATTCACCACTCCCAAGGACTGGGCCTCCATCACTTCGCCTGTCAGAACTTGGATTCTCTTAATCAGTAAAGTGGAGATAAAGCTACTTGTCCACCTACCCTTCCAGGGAACCATGAGAGCCAAATGAGTTCACAGGTAGGAAACTGCTCTGCAAACCGTAAAGAGCTATAGAAATGTATGGCGACACACCAGTGACACTTACACACGCAGGAAAACCTATGCCAAGGATCTTTCAGACTTTTGGATCCTGTTCACGAAATCTCACAACTAGAAGTGATTTTAGAAATCAACAGAGCCGGGACGCCTGGGTGGCTCAGTTGGTTAAGCGGCTGCCTTCGGCTCAGGTCATGATCCCGGGATCCTGGGATCGAGCCCCATGTCGGGCTCCTTGCTCCGCAGGGAGCCTGCTTCTCCCTCTGCCTCTGCCTGACACTCTGTCTGCCTGTGCTCCCATGTGCTCTCTCTCTCTCTCTCTCTCTGACAAATAAATAAATAAAATCTTAAAAAAAAAAAAGAAATCAACAGAGCCGTTTAGATTTACAGAAGGTGAAAACGGCCATCACAGAGGTCAAGGCCAGGTAATAGCCCAGGTGGACCCAGTCCTCTGACTCCCAACCCAGGACACTCCCCACACCTTCCCACTGGTGACGCTTTCCCTCCCTGTTCAAGTTCCCGGAGGGAAGGAGCACATTTACACACAAGGCTTGGGGGGTTCCTGAGCACAGGGGATAAACATTGGTTGAATCAGTGGATCTGGACTTACTACATCATAGCCGGTTGGGGCTCGGTTCCGAGAAGCCACCACCCCCACTCCTGTGATGGGATCCATCGACGTCTCTGGCAAAGCTTCTGAAAGGTCTTTGACTTCAGGCATGGTGGATTGGTCCTGGTTCCGAAAAGAAGAAAGACAGCACAAAATTCAAACTGACCATTTAAAGTGAACGATACAAAGTCTCAAACACATAGAACCAGAATCTTGGGGCAAATATCCTGAGCTTAGGTCCATGTACCTGAACTGGCTAAAGGAGCCCTGAGCTTTCCTGACCCTTTCCTCAGATCAAGAGCTCAAGTCGTCTCTGACCCCTCCTCTGTCATGTTGGCTCTGAACACTGGGCTAACGTAGTTAATGGGGGCCTGTCCCTGCTCAGAGAGGTAACTTGGACTCAAACCCCGAAGTAAACCATTCTTAACTCTCTCAACAAGCTGCCTGACTTCTGAATAGATACCCGTAGCTTCTGGGGAAAAAGCAGACACAGCTGAACTAACACAACTGTACATTTCTCTCCCTTACAATATCTCTTGCGGAGGTGCAGACTTCCAAATCCATACCCTCTCGCACAACCAAGCATGGACTGTTCAGTAGGCAGAGCTTTGCAAACACGTGGAAGACAGTGTTCTGGGAATGGAGGCAAAGGAATGGCATTCAAGTCCAGGCTCCATGGCTTACTGGCTGGTGACTTTGAGCAAGCAAGAGGTCATGATACTGACAGTCACAGAGCTGCCGTGAGATCTAAGGGAGTCACATAAACGAAGGGCCTGGAGGAGTCCCTGGACAGAGTAGGCACTCAACAAAAAGCAGATGAGACTGGCAGGTTTGGGGCACACAGGTTCAGCGCAAGTGGCCAGAAATGTGGTAGATGCCATTCCTGGGAGGACTGGCAGTTGCCTTTGTTGCGTTTAATCCCACAGGTCATGTGGGTACTTACTCAAAGCTAAACACTAACAATGACCATAATTCTTGCTGGGCACTTTGGGAGAAAGGGAGGGGAAAGGGAATTATTATTCTGCTGCTGACTGCCTCTTGATGTGACCAGAGGAGACAAGGAGAATATAGAGAACACTGGGTCTGGGCAGCTAGAGTGGCAGTGCACCAGAAAGCAAATAAAAGACATAACACCTTATGTAAATGACTTTTAGTACTTTTAAAAGGACAAGCAGCGAAAAAGGGCAAGTTAAATTCCACCTCCTTCTGCAGCAATTAAATTCCACCGGCTGTAGTTTCTACCAGATCTCTCGAAGCTGGTTACTGCTTCTAAAACAAACCAAACACCCTGCCTAACTAGGCAGGGAGAAGAAATATTCTTAGTTCTCAGCCTAGAATCAGAAAAGGCAGAGGCTCTTAAAAATGACTGCAGCCTTCTAAATGGGAACAATCAGAATGCTATATGCAAGTCACCCTTGTAATCAGTGTCCCCTGAAGCTCACAAAAGGCTCTGGAAACAGACTCGTCAATGTAATTGAGCCAAGCTTCCAATCAAGCCCAGGAAGCCCCTGGCAGCAGCCACACACTCAACTTCTGTTCATGACAAAAGCCAAACTAAGTTATGGTTTACTTAATCCTACTGAAAATGAGCTTCTGGAAGCCCAGGGCAGGGGGTGGGATACCATGCCACACCATGGCATCATTTTCTGTTTTTTCAAATTTCATTTACCAGGCAGGTTTATATAAAGCACCAGGATTGGTGATTCCTGCACAAAGTAGGCAGGAAGTAAGTATTTATTCAATGAATAGGCATGCATGCCCCCCAATAAAGAAGGGTTAGCATTAAATATCTCCATCGGCCCAGTCCAAAGCAAACACTAATCAAAAAGTATCGTCACTTGGAAAATCCCATAGTATTGGTAGCATGAAAATAAGACTGCTGCGATTTGAAAAATGGGTACCTGCTGCTATTGGTTACCAAAACGCTTTGCAATTAACAACTCATTAACAGAATGTACAAATTCTGCCAGTGCTAAAATATCATACTGTGACTTTAACAAAGAACATCCGAGGGGTTTTTTAAATTATTTTTTTAAATTTTTTTATTTTTTTTATTAACATATAACATATTATTAGCCCCCGGGGTACAGGTCTGTGAATCACCAGGTTTACACACTTCACAGCACTCACAATAGCACATACCCTCCCCAATGTCCATAACCCCACCACCCTATTATTATTATTATTATTATTATTAAGATAGTACCGCCTCTACTATGTGAGAGAAAGAGAGAGAAGGCAAGCATGGGAATAAATAAGAACTATTTTATTTGCTGACAGATTCTCGTCCCCAGACCACGACGTCCTCGTGAGGCGCGGGTGACAGCGGCTCTCCCCTCCCGAAGCCGCTGGTCAAGGGCAGTGGAGGCCCTCGCTCCCAGGAACCCCGCCGCTCCCACAATGCACCGGGGAGGCAGCCCAGCCGCAGGTTCCAAGATGGCTGCGGGCTGCCTCCAGCTAAGGCAGACAAAGGAGCCGGCGGCCTGTGTCGATTCGTGCACGGTCCAGCCCAGCCTGCAGTCGGAAGGATGCGACAGCGGAGCATGAGCACAGAGCATCTTGGATGCACGCCTCCTTCTTCCCTTTCCCCCCAGCTGCTGTACCCTGGGGATCAAGGCAGCCTTTGTGAAATACAGACAAATGACTCCTCGCGGCGCGGGGCCGGGGCCGGCTCGGCGGTGGAGGAAGCCCCACCACCAGCAAAGGAAGCTTTTAATGAGAAACGCCCAAGATATCCATGGCAGAGGCAATCACTCAAAGCAGCTTGCTCTGAATTACATATTTTCTGACTGCAAATTACTTTTAACAGCGTCTCTACCGTCACTTCAATTGACCTTCCTAACAAAAGGCCATTTATTAACTAGCACTCCACGTTTCCCGGGCTGTGTGGAGCCTCGAGCCAGAAGGGATGGCACCGCCGAGTACTCAGCCGCCCAGGGTCACAGGCCAGGCCTCTGAGAGGGGAGAAGAGGCCATTAATGCAAGCCTGCAGAGCAGATCTGCTGGGGAGGGGGGCTGGGGGAGCGGGCTGTTTAAGACCAACATTAACCTGTCTGGCAAGAGGCAACGCTGGTCTAAAACATAAAACACCAAGGCCTACTTGCAGCAAGCCCTGGCTGCATCCTCAGCAGCTCCGCGCCAGAGAGAGGGACAGACCCACCTCTATCTCAAAATCCTAACTGCACACAGACACACTAACACACCTGGACTGCGTTTGCACAGTGCTTTGCAATTCTCAAAAAGCTTTCTCAGTCGCCCTTCTTGACTGATGATCACACCAAACCTGGAAGGTAGCTGGGTCTTATTACCCCAATTTTGGAGGAAAAAAAAACTGAGGCCCAGAGTGGTCAGCCGCGGCGCAACTGGCCACCGGACCTTTAGTCCTCCTTCCCAGGTCTGATCTGCTTTCCATGACTCTGTGCCTAGAAACCAACATCCCATCTGATACCCAACTGAGAAAGCAGTTTCAACACTAATTATATTTAAAAATGCCAGAGCTCTTCTTTCTCTAGCTATAGACCAATCAGTGAAGCAAGGGGGAGAAAAGTACAGAAAGATAAAAGTAACATGGGATTAATTTTCCTCACACCTCAGTTTCAAGATTCAACATTTCCCTCATAAATAATTTACAACAATAAAAATGAGCTAAGGCCATGTTTGTGTAGGACGGAGGTAAATTTAGGCCTAATGAGGGAGATCCGAGCGCCGCACAGGAGGGAATAGGTTGATGTATAGCACTGTATACGCACAATCGACAGCACACAGGGGCTCCATTACCAACTGGAAGTCGCGAGGCCCGCCAGGAGGAGGGGGGGCCAGTTTAAGGAAATTTCTACCATCCCAGCTGTGGCTGCAAGGAAGTCTGCAAGAGTCTCCACAGGGAGAGCCAAAAGTTGACCAGGATTTTAGATGACAAGACAATGGGGGCTGAGATTTCTCAGAACTATAAAATTGAACCAACCTGAAATTAAGTCAGTTCTCAGGAAATGCCAGGTGAGGAATCAAGGTGGTGATGGCACCTGGGAGGCACGTCTGCTCGTGGGCACAGGGAGAGTGCAGTGGCAACAACGATCTTGAGCTGGTCCTCCTCATTTAACCTTGTAGGTTATCTGGCCCCAGTTGCCATCCCAGTCTCTACCCTGGGTGCATGGCCAGGCTCCTCTATATCATTTCCGAGGCTGGGGGTTGCTATTCCTATGTCTGCCCCAAGAGGATTTCTCCACCAGGCAGGAGAGTATGTATGAATGTGCTGTGGGTGTGTGTGTGTGTGTGTGTATGTGTGTGTGTGTGTTGCATGTACATACTGGGGCAACAAAGATTCAGTTAGAGTGAGGTATGTTTCCAGGCCAGGAGGATTTTTTTCCATGTCATGCTCGATGAATACTATGCAACAAGGCCAAGGAGGAGAAAAACCACCTCCTGCTTCTGCCTGCAGAGCTGCAAACAGGGCCTGGGGAAGGCCCCAGCGCCCAGCCCTGCAGCACCTTGGCAATGCTGTCATCCCAGGTTCACAGAGAAATGAACTTTAACTCTAAAGCCTCTCATACAGACAGCACACTGCTCCCTTGTAGCTGATCAAAGAATTACTACAACAGTGTGCTTAATCCCTAAAAGTCAGCAGTGCTGGGCTGAACTGATGCCGAATATTGTTTCAGAATCAAAGGCGTGCCTCCCGGCCCCAGTCTGGGAGAAAACTAAGCTACTGTATCACAGTTGAAAACTCAGGGGAACTTTGATATCATCTCTGTTTAATTTCCCCGGCCCTGTGAGCCTGGGGTTTATCTCGTTTTATCAACTCCTGTACTGAAATCAAAACCCAACTAACAGAGCTCAGACCTCTCTCCACCGAGGCCCTTCCAGCAGCAGGGTGGATCGGGGGGCAACAACTGCAGGGGGGCAGGGGGCGTGCCATCAAAGGAGGCGCAGCAGGAACCGGACTCGGCCTCCCCACGGCAGTGAGGAAGGCTGGCTCAGAAGCAGAGCCAGGGCTGCCCACCAAGGGCTGAAGGCGTGACTCGCACACAACTTTTGAGAAGAGTAATTTCAAAGTATGGGGGGGTAGGTTAAATTGGCCTACTGTAATTGAAATGACAAAACCAGTGGATTAATTAAGTCCCTACAGAAGGATGAACTTGCAATCAGTCTGTTTGAAATCCAAAGTCAAGGGCACAAAAGACATAAACTGTCTGCCCACATCCACCAACTTGTGGGGCTGGGGGAAAAGCAGTGGATAAATATTTCACTTGCCGTGGAAACCTGACCAATAGCAGGGGGTGGAGACTGAGAACGGGCTGTCCCCGCCATGAGAGCGGCTGCTGTACCCATCGTGGGGCAGCTCTTTGCCTGTCTCCCAGGGGCAGTGGTGGTCTGCAAGAACCCATGCCCCCTTCGGCCCCATGATTACTGTCACCTTTTTGCCTATAAATCTTTAGCAGGTATGGAAGGACACGGCCCCGTTGCCACTGGAGGGAGGCCATGGCCAGGCTTCACCAACGCGCACCACCACACACACAAACACACAGACCGGGCTGCCTGTGTGCAGGTAAGGTGCAGAGACCTACCTCCTCGGGAGATGGCAGGCTGTGGCCTGAGTCCGTGTAGCACCCGAGTGAGTGGCCAGCCGGCTCCTGGAGCTACTCACGGAGGACAGTGCCCAGGCGGAGAGGCGTCCGCTGTGGAACCTCAGAACAGCATCCTGGGGCCTCCTGCACTTGGTCTGGACCACTCTCCCAGTCAGAAGCCAAATGACTCTGACAAACACTGTTGAGTATGATCAGGTGGCCACAGACCAGAGGCTGCTGGGAAGGCTGCTGAGATATTAGGAAACTAAAGCAAATATTTTTCTAAGCTCTCCTAGATCACAAAGAATTTTCCAGCTAGGGAACTAACAATGGCGAGCACTTCCTTTTCTCCAGTAAAGGCCTGTTACTTCTAATAAAAGAATCTGGTGTATAAACGCACCCATTCTATCTGACTGATGGAGAGATTTCTATTAACCATTTGTATTCCAAGCAGATTTTCCACAAATCATGTGATACAAGCCTAGAGTTCATGTTGCTGCCGCTCATATAGTGCAAGGCTAGATCCCAGAGTTCATTCTCCAAAAATAAATCCAGGATCAAGTTTTATGGCCCTGCGGTAGCCAAAGTCCTGCCCCTTACAGGCCAGACTCTCCACAGCCAGGGAACCTAGTGCTGGGGACTGGGGCGGCGATCTCCAGAACACTGTGTTCCCCACCCCTGCCTGCCCCCAAACACTGCCAAAGAGGGTCAGCCCTGCCCCTTCCCATCAAGTCTCAGTGCCATACTGTGCCTGGGAGAGAAGGAAGGAGAACCCCACAGAAGGCAGGTGCTCTACAGATGGACCCCAAAGGACCCAGGAGACATGCTCTCTTGATGTTCAGTGACATAAGGTAAGTCACACCCTTACCTTGGTTTACAGAGTAAAAATGCCAATATGGTGCCTCAATACCACGCAAATGGGCCATCGGGTGGGAAATCATCAGAACACCCAGCTCAGGCGTCTCATCACCACCACCCTCCTCTCCAACTTTCATAGGGGTCTTGAGAGTTTCTTTTCATATATTTTTGGCGTCTAATTTTTCTACCTGTATGCCGATGGCTTCCAAAACCCCTCGACTGTCCTGACTTTTCTCCTAAGATTCAGAGGTGTGCATCTAGTGTCCTGCTGGCTACCGCCAGCCTGTGTCCTGGCTGAACGTGTCCTCCTCCCCCTGAAGCATCTCCCACATTTCCAGTTCCTTGCAGGACAGCAACAAACCCACAAACATTTACAGGGAGCCTTTGTGGAAGCAGCAGGGAGACTTCACGACGACGATGGACAATGCAACATCGGGGAGCAGGGACTCAAACACGAGCAAGTGTGAGGCACCTGCAGAGTGTGTTAAAAGAGACTCTTGAACCCACTCCCAGAGACACTGATTCAGTAAGTGTAGGATGGGGCCCGAGAAGTTGCATTTCTAACAAGTTCCAGGTGACGGCCAAACAGCTGGTGGAGTACAAGACAGCAGGTGCTCGTTAGATGTTTGATGAATGAATGAACAGGAACAAAAACCTGAGTGTAATTATCCATGGGGACTAGCCTCCGAATGAATCCTTTAGTCTCTCCCTCCCCAAACAGGTCAGCCCAGAGCACCCAGTTCCTCCCCTAAGACACCCACCCCACCATTCAAAATCCAGGTCACATTCTCCCCAAACCTTCCCCGACCGCCTAACCACACAGCTGCTATCATGGAGAAGCCCTGCGTGTCACCAAGGACATGGTCTTGGCACATATATGTGCACATACGTGTGTATACACACACAGAAACACGCAGCCTTGCCTCTCAGAGGGTTAAAGCGCCCTTGCCCCAGGAGAACAGTGGTTGTTCAAAGGTGTTATGTCCATCCAGTGCCTGGCCCACAGTGGGCACTCAATAAATGGATTATGGCGGGGGCGGGGGTAGATGGAAGAAAGGAAGGAGCAAGTTCCCATCATCCTTTCAAAACTGCCCCTCTTTCACTGGATTAGGAAGGGCACACAAAGTATCAAAGGCAATAGCAAGAACAGCCCTGTGGAACCCTTACAATGACAGCACCAGGCTGGGCATCCATGAGCCCAGGGCAAACACCACAATTCTAGGGACAGGCGGGCTGCAGAGGAGGGGAGGTAGGACCGCAGCACTCCAGCAGCTCCAGAAGTGATTATGACTTAGTCCAAGCAGTTGGGTGACAGCCTGGCAGAGGCCAGGGGGTCTCCAAGCTAGTTGCACAGAAGACTCCCCTAAGGAGTTGGTAAAAACCACCGCTGCCCATTCCAACCCCCCAGGTTGTGATTTAACTGGTCTGGGCATGGGCCGAGACCAGATAAAGCATGGCCTAGGCCAAGTGCTACTGTGAGACAATGAAAAAGACATGGCCACCCCCTGTGGTGCTCCTAGGCTGGGAAACATCCCAAAGAAAGGGGCTGCCCATGAGGGGACACTTCCTTCTGCCTGGTGAGTCAGGGAGATGGGAAGGAAGAGCAGGCGGTCAGGCTGGCCTCCTGGAAAGACAGAGGGTACTGAGTAGGGAAGGTACTGTAGGCAGGAGAGGCCAGATCAGCAGCGGTGTGAATGAATGCAGACCCCTGTGGGAACTGTGGCAAGCAGATGGGCTCTGAAACGAGCTTATGAAATGCTTAAACGAACAAAGAAAACAGTTAAAAACCTGTCTGCATTTCTCTGCTATTTCTAAGGTCTAAGCAATGACACAGAGCTTCAGGAAGGAAGGAAGATTCCCAAGTCTTTCGTTCGTATTTCCTCTCCTGTAACTGAATGCTTCTCAAACCCATGCCACTTCCTGCAGAAAGCCATGGGCCTTGGCATTAGCTCGGTGGGGGACTGGGAAGTGAAGCAGAGGAATGGACAGGGCGAGGTTCTGGAGTCAGACGGACCAGAGCCCGAATCCCAGCTCTTGCACTGTGTACAGCAGTATGACTGGGCTCAAGTTTTCATCCCCCTAAAACTGGAATAATAATAATATTTCCTCTACAGGGTGATATGGTGTAAAGAATTTGTAGAACTTGTATCAAAAGAAACAACTGACAGAGCAAAATGGACCACCTATGAAATAGAAGAAAATACTTCCAAATCACATATCCGCTCAGGGGTTAAAATCCGAATCTATAAAGAACTCCTACAACTTAACAACAATAACAAAAAACAAACACTTGATTTAAAAACAAATGGGCAAAGGACTTGAGTAGACACTTCTCCAAAGATGATATACAAATGGCCAATAAGCATATGAAAAGATGTGCGGTCACTAGGGAAATGCAAACCAAAATCACAATGAGCTGTCATCTTGTACCCATTGGGATGGCCACTATCAAAAGTCAAAAAATTAGTGTTGATGAGGATTGGAAAACTGGAACTCTGGTGTACTGTTTTTGGAAATGGAAAAGCAGCCACTGTGGAAAACAGTATAGGGATTTCTCAAAATATTAAAAATAGAATTACTATAGGGTCTGGCAATTCCACTTCTGGGTATGGACCCAAAAGAGTTGAAAACGGGGTCTTGAGGGACGCCTGGGTGGCTCAGTTGGTTAAGCAGCTGCCTTCGGCTCAGGTCATGATCCCAGCGTCCTGGGATCGAGTCCCACATCGGGCTCCTTGCTTGACGGGGAGCCTGCTTCTCCCTCTGCCTCTGCCTGCCATTCTGTCTGCCTGTGCTCGCTCACTCTCCTCTCTCTGACAAATAAATAAAATCTTTAAAAAAAAAAAAAAAAGAAAAGAAAACGGGGTCTTGAAAAAATATTTGTACTTCCGTGTTCACAATGACATTATTCACAAGAGCCAAAAGGTGGAAGTAACCCAACTGTCCAGAGATACGGGTAAGCAAAATGGGTATATACATGCAGTGAATCTTATTTGGCTTAAAAAGGAAATTCTGGCACATACTATGACGTGAGTGAACCCTGAAGACATGACGTGGAGTGAAATAAGGCAGTCATAGAAAGATAGACACTACATAATTCCACATATGTGATGCCCCTAGATCAGTCAAATTCATAGAAACAGAAAGTAGCATGGTGGCTGCCAGAGCCTGGGGGAGGGGAAATGGAAGCTGTTTAATAAGTATAGTATTTTGCAAGATGGGAAAGTTCCAGAGATTAGCTGCATGACAATGTGAATGTCCTTAATGCCACTGATTTGTACACTGGAAAATGATTAGGGTGGTACATTTTATGTGCTGTACATTTTGCAATTTAAAAACGGCATCTACAAGTGTGGTTTTCGAGTTTCAGTCAGTAGAAGCACAATCCAAGATCCTTATTAAGCACAGAGACTCCGGGGCCCCTTCCCCCAGATATTCTGATTGAAGGTCTGGGTGGGAGGTCCTGGAATCTGCATTTTCATAAACATCTCAGGGCTATTTAGCACACTAAGAATTCATGTATTTTGCTCTGGTTCTAAAGGGTCAAGGAATATTCTTCTGAATATTTTGCTTTGCTGATCAGTATCTGTTTAAAACACACACACACACACACACACACACACACACGCTATGGCTGTGTGTGTGTGTGTCTAGAAAGATCTCCTGTTGATTCTAGCCACAGCCCAACAAGATGGTCTTCTGATTCTCAGGGAAGTAGCAGCTACAAAGCTTGAGTATGTGACCCCACAGCTCCAGGCCCATGGGCCTCTCACATTTCAGCCTGCACAAGCTCCACATCTCACCAGAAGTGTGTCAGGTAAACCAAACACGCGCCCACAGGATGTCCCCAACAAGGGAGGTAATGTCAAGTACAGCCTGCAGGGGCCCTGCCTCCCACAGAGCAGAGTGGAAGAGCGCTAACCCAGGCGACCCCACCACAAACAGTGCGGACGATGCAGGGAAACCACAATTCTCAAGGGCAGCGGCAAACAGAAGGCCAAGGAGAGCCAGTGGGGCCAGTAAAACGCTGGCCAGGGAGGGGCTCAGAGAGAGCAACAGCAGCTTGACAGAGACAGCCCATTCAAGGACCCCAGGCCTCCCCTCCCACAACCCAACCAGCAAAGGAAACTCTGCTCATTCAACCGCAACCAACTAAATACAGTGTTCTCGGCCCACCACACCAGCCATGTAGTCATTTGTTATCTTCATCATCATAATAGCACCTTTGACATTTCCCATGCTTGGCTCCAACTCCATCATGACTTTCCTGTGTGGCAAAGGATATCGCTCTTTGAGTGTGAAGCAGGGAGCACTTCTGACCTGCTAAGGCAGAGGGGCCCATGACTTTTGGATTCAGACTCCCCCAGAAGCAGATGTGCCATGAAACTAATAGCAAGGAACCTTTGGTCACTCTCCACCCCTCACCCTTTCCAAGGTCCCAAGAGGGAGGACCCAGCAATGTGTTCACAGGGTTGAGTGGTTTTGTAAAGTGTACAAAAGCAAGACATTCTTGTTTTCTTTTTCTTCTAAGCCCTCCCCACTCCAAACTGTCTAACCCAGATAACCAAGGTCTGCCTCTGGCTTCCACCTATATTTGGTACAGACTCCCCCATACCCTCTGCGGAGCCACATGCACTCACATACAACTCACGCAGCCTTATGGGCTAGGTTATATTCTTAAGTCACTTTTACATAGAAGGAAGTCGGGATGCAGAAAGGTTCCCCAAGGGGGGCCTGGGTGGCTCAGATGGGTAAGCATCTGCCCTCGGCTCAGATCATGATCTCCAGGTCCTGGGATTGAGCCCTGTTTCGGGCTCCCAGCTCAGTGGGGAGTCTGCTTCTCCCTCTGCCTCTCCCCCTGCTTGTGTTCTCTCTCTCTCTCAAATGAATAAATAAAATATTTTTTAAAAAGAAAGAAAGGAAGAAAGAAAGTTTCTGTGAGGTTCCATGACCTGCCTGGGGTCACTGGGATTGCAGGAAGTAGAATGAGATTCAAATCCAAACCCCTAGATCCGAGCCTTATGTTCTTCTTACTGTATCATCCCCTCCTGGTTATCCTCAGAAGAGCTAAATAATAACCCCAAACAGAAACACACTCTAAAGAAAAAGTAAAAACGAAGCCACTCTTCTGATTAATGTTAACAAATACTTAATGATAAGCACTAACTTCTACTGACCTCTTGCCCTATGGCAGACGCAGAGCTAAATGCTTCTCTTGCAATTTCATTCACTGCTCACCATAATCCTATAAGATAGATACTAGCCTCACTCTACAGATGAGGAAACTGAGGCTCAAAAAATTTCAATTCATTTACACAAGAACACACAGTATAAGTAGGAAAGCCAAAGATTCAGCTGAGGTCTAATTCTAAAGTCCTTGCTTTTAACCATGGTGCACTGTTCCTGGAAGTTGGAAAGCCTGCCAGTGGGATGGAGGCAGGCAGGGAAATGTCTTCAGCATAAATCAGGAGTGTGGCCTAAAAGCTAGGAGGAAGGAACGAAAAATGTTGATCAGAAAAGATGATTCTGGGTTCAAATGAACCAATCAACTGCTTCACATGGGTCTTGATGCCCAGATCCCAGCAGAAGTCCCATCCCTTGGAGGCCCCATTTAAATATTCTCTGCACAGTCCAATATCTCAAAGTGCCACAACAATTTCCAGTGAGCAAGAAAGGTGTCCCCTGTGTCCTGTAACTAAACTTGAGTACCCTGAGCTTCTTGGTTTGTCTGCGTTTCTGCAGAGCTTACCCCCTAACTTTTCTAAGGCTTCTCTGGTACAGCTGATAAGACCTTTTGCATGCCCCCCCCCCCCCATTAAAATGAGATGGGATCCAGCCAGCTGTCGAGAATGGTACAATGAGATTACACTGAGAAGGAACCACCAGAGACAAAAGCACTTAAAGAGTCACTGGTCTGTTGTGGCTTTTGTGGCAGAAATCTGAGTGGGCGCTGGTTCTTGGGTGGGGGCAGGGAACAGAGAAGGGGCAACAGACATTTGCCTTTTGCTTTCCTGGGGCCTTCCTCTGTTCCCTGCTGAAGAGGCTGCTGGGAGGGGACATAAGAGTCACATCTTTAGTAGTGAGAAAGGCTGATGATTTTGGAAGAGTTGTCTGTTGGTAACAAAGAGGACAAAGATGCTCACGGGTCTGCTCTCTTCACCTGGGCCTGTCGCTGGGGATCTGCTGTCCCCTGGTGCTCAGCCATAGCTCTTATTCCAGCCCCTGCCCCTGGGCCTCACTTAGGCTGCAGTCCTTATGGGTGCTCACCAACACACCCACCACACCACAGGATGGGTGCTCTGGGTCTTGAGTGTCCACGCCCGGCACCTCACCTTTAGACAGGTGCCCTGGCATTTGGGTGTCCTCTCTACTGTGCCCAGGTCACAGATGAGCCCGCACCTCAGATGATGCTCAAGGCTCAGGTGCAAGCTGGTCTGCACCCACGTGATCACAGAGAGCTGGACCCCAGGCTGGGCCAGTGAAACCACTTTCCCCAGTCTGGCAGGTGGCCGCAGCGGCCTGGGCACAGGTGGGCCGCCCCACCGCCTACCCGGGAGCTCTCGGGGACCCTCACCTGTCCGGCCCGGGGTGAGGTGGGGGGGTGCACTGCTGGCGTTCGGGTCCCTGAGCTCCCACCCGCCTGCCCACCGCAAGGCCAAGCCGGTGTTGGAGAAGCCGCGGCGCACGCGGGCTCTGGTAGAGGCCGCCGGGCCTGTCCCCGCGGCGGGCCGGGCACGGAGCCCGCAGGCCTCGGCGCGGCCCGGCTCCGCCCGCCCGCCCGCCCCTCGGCCCGGGGCCCGCGCCCGCCCGTCCGCCCGCCCGCCCGCCTGCGCCGCGGCTGCAGGGCCGGCTCCACCGAGCCTCCGCGGCGCCCGGCCCACCCGGCCTCACTTAACTGTTCCCCGCTGGGGCGGCGGCGGCTGCGGCGGCGGCGGGTCCCGGCTCCGTCTCACGCAGAAGCAGCTTCTCATCGCCCGGGCGGCGCGGGAGGGGCCGGGCCCGGGGCCCAGGCGGCGGGGCCGGCGCCGCAGCTCGAGCGCGAGCCTCACCAGGGAGCGGCGGCGGCGGCGGCGGCGGCGGCGGCAGGGGCGGGGCGCGGCCTGGCGGCGGTGGCGGCACGGGCAGCAGCGACAACGACGGCGGCGGCTCCCTCGGCGGGCCGCGCTCCGGGCCTCCCGGCTCTGGCGCTGGCTCCGGGGGAGGCGCCGGGCGCCCGAGGCTGGCTCCGGCGGGAGGAGGGAGCGGGAGCCCTCGCGTCCGGAGCCCGCGCCGCCGCCCCGACCGGCACCCCGCCTCCCCTCCGCGGCCTCCCTCAAGGCTCAGCCCGCTAGCCCCCCGGCCCGGCCCGGCCTCCCCGAGCCCGCGGGCGGCCCCCAGCCCGGCCTCCGAGCCCCGGGAGCCGCCGGCCTCTTAGAGTCTGGGCACTAGTGATCCCCTCCGCCAAGCTGGTCTCTTGCAGGGCCCGGCAGCCCACTCGGCTCTCTTAGGCCGCACTGAATCAGCCCTTCTGCACAGCCCAAGAACCCTGGACGCCCCCGGCCTCAACACACACACACACACACACACACACACACACACACAGGCCTCAACACACAGCCAGGCCTCAACACGCACACACAAACACACCCAGGCTTCAACACACACACACACACACACACACACACAGCCAGGCCTCAACACACACACCCACACACCCATACACAACACACACCCAGGCCTCAACACACACACACACACACACACACACACACACACACACAGGTTGGCCTCTTGCAGGGACACCCGACCCTCCCTAGTCTTGAGGGAACATCAGGCCATTCCTTCAACTCAGCTCACTCCAGTTCGGGAGGCCCCACTGACCCAATGGACCCAACACAAGCTTAGCCAGGTCCCAGTCCCCACTAATAACAGACCCCTCAAAGTGATCCCAATCTCCCAGCAATTCTCTGCCTCCCCTTTACGCCGGGCAAATGATCTACCCACCGAGGCCCAGAACCAGAGTTATGGGACTGCCCTGGAGGGAAGCATCCAGAGGGACCAGGGGTTTACAGAAGTGCTGCCCTACAGTACTTGGGAAAAGGTACAGGCCAGAGGATAAGATGAAGCTGGATGAGGGCTGGGGTCCAGAGCTTGACCCTCAGCTAGAATGGCTGGTACCAAAGACAGGAGCAGCCTGTCTCTTCACCTTTAACCAAAAAAATGTCCTACATAGCCCCAGCAAGGCATTCCCAGAGAGGGGCTGGTCTGCTATTTGAAAGAATTGTGGTCAGAGGCTGGTGCCCTTCAAGCTGAGGACCATGCAAGAGTGATTGGCATCCATTTGCTAATACATCAAGTCTAATTGTCACACATTCTAGGCTTTTCTAAGCAGAACTGGCTGTTGGGGAAAATGTCCTGTGGGGAAGCCAGGCAACTGTGTGCATTCCAAGTGTCTGTCTTGCTCTAAAATGCCAGTTTCAGATGGTTTTGCAGGCAAGTTTTTTCAAACCATTAAGGGACAGACAATCCCTCTGTTACTTAAAGTGTTACACAGAAAAAAAAAGAAAGAAAGAAAGAAAGAAAGAAAGAAAGAAAGAAAGACGTTCCGTTTCGCTTTCCAAATTTAGCATAACTCTAATGCCAAAATCTGACAGAGATTACATCAAAAAGGAGAATTGCAGGTCAGTATAGAACACTGGTGCCCAGATAATTGAAAATGAGTTATTTGAAAAAGAGGGTCTATAGTCAAACAACTTGAGAAAGTACTGCCATGTATAGTCTACCTTTTGGAGAATCACAATAACTATTTATATATTAAAGTCTCTGTGAAGTCCAGGGGTAAAGAAACTGTATAACCTGGCATTTCTCAAACTCATCTGAGCCAGGAGCACCTTTTAAAAGTTCACCAATTATCTCTAATATGTGAATCACTACTATAGACCAACCCACATAAGTATATAATGGTTGTAAATCTACTAAACAAAATTTTAGCAATTTGAATCCAACTTGATGTAAAACAAGTCAAAATCCACTATGATCAAACAAGATTTGTTCAAAAAGTGAAAGAATAATTCACCATCAGGGAGTCTATAAATTGTTAAAGAAAAATAAATCACAGGGTATTTCAACAAGACAGATGCTTTAAAAGTATTTGATAAAGTTCAACACCAATTACTTACAAATTTTTAAAAATCTCTTAGTAAACTAGGAAGAAATTTTAAACTTCATAACATGATAAAGTTTATCAGAAGCCATCAACAAACATATTTAATGGGGAAACACTGAAGGTATTTTCATTTAAGTCAGAAACAAAACAAGGATGTCTGTCATAGCTGCTAGAAACTAATGCCAATGTGATAAGATAAGAAAAATAAATAAACAAATACTGGAAAGGAAGGGACAAATTGTCATTACTTGTTCATGACTTAAGTGTATACCTAAAAAAAAAAAATGAAGAGAATCAGCCAAAAATCTTCAAGATTTTGGTAAAATGGCTAGTAATGAGATGAACAAAATCCATGGCTTTTCTAAATGTGAAGAGAAAAAACTTCCTTTCCATAAAGAGAAACTTCTGTTTTGTTTTTGGCTTTGGCTGATTGCAGAGGGCAAATATTTTTATGTGGTCTCCTGCCATGTGGTAAGTGGAACTCTTTCTTCTGCAGAGAGATACTATTGTCCAGCTACTACAGAAGTAAATCTCTCCAGTTCAGGGGGAGATGTTATAGCAAGTCAACTTGTCCACAGATCAAAAGCTACATTTTCCTGTCAATTTCAAGGACTTTTATCTCCTATGTCTCTTTTCTATATCTATGCCTCAGTTTCTTCCAAATTCAGAAGAGGGAGAGAGGTATTACTTATAGGATCCCCTAAATACAGCACTAAATACCAATGATTTCTATTTAGAAAGTATGATTTTTTTAAGAAAATTACATTCACATTAGCAATGAATACTATAAAATACCTGGGCTTAATCTTAACAAGAAATGGCAAGGCCCATAGAAAGAAAACTATAAAACCTTACTGAAAAACATAAAAGAAGTCCTCAAAGCAAAAACATAATAAATCCCCAAGGAAGAAGTCTCAATATTGCAAAGATGTCATATCTCCCCTAACTCAATTTATATATTTAGTGGAATCTAAATCAAAGAACCAATATGATTTGGGGCATATGGTGCAATGGAATTTAACAGAATTATTTTAAAACTGATTTTGATAAATAAATATGTAAAATATAAAGAAAAAAATTTAAATTGAATAATAGTATTATATTAAATTTATTATAAGAATATTAATAATAATGAATATCAAATATAACATAAAACTTACATTGTAACTTATATTTTATACTTTATATATTTTATATCATATAAATATAGTAACTTATATTTTCATATCTGTTAGAGCAGTAATACTACTGGTTATCTAACATATTAAAATATAATATAGGGACACCTGGGTGGCTCAGTCAGTTGAATGTCTGACTCTTTTTTTTTTTTTAATTTTATTTATTTATTTGACAGATAGAAATCACAAGTAGGCACAGAGGCAGGCAGAGAGAGGAGGAAGCAGACTCCCCGCAGAGCAGAGAGCCTGATGCGGGGCTCGATCCCAGGACCCTGAGATCATGACCTGAGCTGAAGGCAGAGGCTTTAACCCACTGAGCCACCCGGGCGCCCCAAGGGTCTGACTCTTGATTTTAGCTCAGGTCATGATCTCAGGTACTGGGATTAAGTTCCCTGTTGGGCTCTGAGCTCAGTGGTCTCAGAATCTTGAGATTCTCTCTCTCCTCTACCCCCCTAAACTAAATCAATCTTTTAAAAAATAATAAAATGTAACATAAAACTTCAGTAAATAAAATTGTGGGCCATCAGTATAGGAATACACACTTTGTCATATATTGAGTTCCCTGTTTATAAATACCACATGCTGTTTCTATCCACTGATCCATTTGTATATTCCTAATATTCCACTCCAAACCATATTATCTTGCCCAGATCACTTCAATAACATCCTTACTATTCTCCTGGCTTTGACTCCCTTCAAACAATGGGAAACAGCAACCAGAGTGATCATTAAAAAAATAATAATAAAAATGATAAGACAGCAAATCATCCCCTTTCTTAAGACCCCTCCAGTGACTTTCCAAAAAATAAAATAAACACTCCAACACAATGCAACTGACCAGATCTCTTGCTCTGTGGACCTTGCCTGCCCGGCCATCTTCTCAGCTGTTCTAGCCATGCTGGTTTCCTTTTAGATATTTAAATACGAAAGTTCTTTTTTCCCTGGGGGTTTTCACCTAGAGCATTCCTCCTCACCATCTTTACAGGGCCTGGGCCCTTCTCATTCTTAAACTCTCAGCTAAATGTCACGTCCTTGGAGGCCTTTGCTGGTCATCCAAGTAGTTTCATATTGTATTCATACCACATCTGTTCATTTCCCACTTATCACTCCATCACAATATGTAACTATTTACTATTTGTTTACCTGTTCAATTCTCAGTCTCTCCACAAGACTAAAAGCTCCACCATGGTATCAGCTCATCAAACATAAATGTGCCCCATGTACTAGCCCCTCAATAAACATTTGTTTAATACATAGATGTGTCAACATTTAATATGTGCATACCCTCTGTCCATGTCTAATAATTATCCAGAGCAAACAATCAGGCAAGTGCACACAGATGTATGTTCAAGGATAATTATTTCAGCATTGCTTATAATGAGAAAATATTGGATATATCCTAAATGTCTAGCAATAGAAGACTGAGTCATTAAAAAAAAAGAAAGCTGTGCTGATATAGAAATATACCATGGTATTTTGTGCAGTAAGAAAATAAATCAAAACAGGGTACAGAACAGAATGCATTCATTCTAAGAGCCCGTTAATTTTATATGTATTCATGAGTATTTATATGTATTAAAATGCATTAGATGGGGATGCCTGATTCCTGGGTGGCTCAGTCGGTTAAGCATCTGCCTTCAGCTCATCTTATGATCCCAAGTTCCTGGGATCAAGCCTCATGTCGGGCTCCCTGCTCAGAGGAGAGCCTGCTTCTCCCTCTCCCTATGCTCCTCCCCCAGCTTGTGCTCTCTGTGTGTCTGTCTGTCTGTCTAACACATAAAAATTTTAAAAATAAATAATAAAATAAAATGCTTTAGATACTTGGAAAACATATACCAAACATTAATAGTTTAATAGTGGCTATCTGTAGGGGGGAGGATAGAGATTTTCATTTTCCATTTTAGCATATCTATATCTATATTTTAGCATCTTAAGGATGGAGACACAAATAACAGGTCACCCAACTAAGAGGAGTTTGAACAATAGGCATTTATTTTGCCGGCCAGAAGTCATCTACCTTCAGTCTCCCTGTTAGAGGGGAATGAAGACACTGAGAACTCCTATCCTTCTATCCTCTGCTCACATCCTCAGGTGGTTGTCTTTTATGTTTGTACTGGTTACCTCATGGGTACAGAATAGCTCCTCAGGTGTCACAGTCTCCTTTCACAGCATGAAAGCAGGTGGGGAGCAAAATCTTTCCCAGGAATTCCCCGGCAGATCTGGTAAGATCCCAAGGGCCAGAAGTGGGTCACATGGCCATCCCAACTGTAAGGGAGGCTAGGAAAAATGGCTTTGTCAATCATGATCACCTCCCAAAGCTGGTCATGTTGACATGCCATTTAAAATCATGGAAAACAGCATGGAAGTGCCTTAGAAAATTAAAAACAGAACTAGCATGTGATCCAGCAATCCCAATTCTAGGTATATACCCAAAGGAGATGAAAATAAGATCTCAAAGAGACACCTGCACTCCCACATTCACTGCAGTGTTCTCTATAATAGCCAGGACATGGAAACAACACACGTGTCTTTTGATAGATGAATGGATAAAAAAAGTTTGATACACACACACACACACACACACACACACACGTACACACACAGAGGAATATTATTCAGCCATTAAAAAGAAGGAAATCCTGCCTTTGTGACAACATGGGTGAACCATGAGGACAATAGGCTAAGTGAAATAAACCAGAGAGTAAGACAAATACTGGATAAGGTCATCTATATGAGGAATCTAAAAACAGAAGTGATAGAAACAGGGTAGATAGGTGGTTGCCAGAGGCAAAGGGGGTGGGAGATGGGTGAAGGTGGTCAGAAGGTGCAAACTTCTAGTTATGAGATGAACAAGTTCTGGGGATATAACACACAGCATGATGATTATAGTTAACTACACCGTACTGTATACTGAAAAGTGGCTAAGAGAAAAAATCTTAAAAGTTCTCACTAAACACGCAAATGCTAACTATGTGAGGTGATGGGTGTGTCAACCAACCTTCCAATGGTGATCATTTCACAATACATATGTGTATCAAATTGTACTGGATACCTTAAACTTACACAATGTACATGTCAATTCTGTTTCAACATGTCTGGAAAAAGATGAAAAATAAAACACAATCAGTTTCCTTATCAGGGAGGAAGGCAATTAAGATTTTTCACACTTTAGTAATAAATATAAATAATGTATGCATATGCCAGACATGATGAGATGCCAAAGGGTATTCAGTAAAGTGCGGCCAACAGTTTGGAGAGCAGGTCCTTGCTGCTTAGAAGGCCCTGACCACGCAGGTCAAACACTGCCTTGGCCAACCTCCTGAACCCCAGACTGTCACCACTCACTTTTGTCGTCTTTGCCCCCCCGCCGCCAACTTAAAGCTCTCCCTGTTAAAAATACATCATTACTCCTCAGGCTACTTTCTGGTATTGATCTGTGGAAACTAAAATGGATTGATTCTGCCTTAAGAGAGTGAGGTTGAAATCCCATCAGTTATCATTCTTTCTGGCTAAAAGAGAACTTTGTCCTGATTTGCATAGTTGTTGATCTGGTCTGTGCTCTGAGACTGAACACAGAAGCTCACAGGAGCAGAAGGCAGGCAGCTGGAATGAACGTGTTTGTGGGACAGGTGTGCAAATGTCGTTGGCACTCTGTCACAGAGTTTGACCGGAAGGATATGAAAAAGAAACACAGAGCAACCACAAACAGTGCTGTTGAAACTCAGAAATCATAACCATGTGCAGAACAGCTTTTATTACATGGAAGCACCATGTAACGACAGACCCAAGTTGTGATTCTTTCAACACCCTTCCTAGTCAAGAGGAGTTTGCTCCAGAGAGTTGGCACAAAGAAGGCAGCTTCCCTTCCTTTAGCTTGTGGGCTTCAGGAGGGCAGGTACCTTAGGAGCCTTGTCTCTCTTTTTTGCCCCTCCAGGACACAGTAGGTGCTCAGCAAATATTTCTTGAATGAACAGTGTCATTCTCAAGGGCAGTTAGATATCATGATAATTTCCATTCACAGACATTCCATTTCCCCTGTGCCAGGCGCTGGGCTCAGCCCCTCTGCATAAATCATTTCCCTCAGCACTGCCATGGAGCCCACAACACAAGGATTATGATCCACGTATGACAAGTGTGGAAAGTGGGGCTTCCTAACCCGCACTGTGGTAAGTGGGGGTCAGAGGCATCAAACTCCAAATTGAATGTTTATAACTTCACTACACAGACCTCTTAAACAGGATTCCCAGAGTCCCGGAGAACATTCTGCTGGATGGAATCCTACCCTTCCGTGGACAGTTGTTCCATCAATCCCTGAGAGTCCTGGCCAGGCTTCTGGATTTGGAGAGTTGGTTTTGCCCTCAAGATGTGTCTGGGTGGCTCAGTGGGTTAAGCATCTGCCTTCAGCTCAGGTTATGGTCCCAGAATCCTGGACTCCAGCCCCAGGTCGGGCTCCCTGCTCAGTGGGGAGTCTGCTTCTCCCTCTCCCTCTGCCCCTCCACCCCGTTCATGCTCTCTCCTTCTCTCAAATTAAATAAAATCTTTAAGAAAGGGTCACCTAGGGGGCTCAGTCAGTTAAGCATCTGCCTTTGGCTCAGGTTATCATCCTGGGGGACCTTGGGATTGAGCCCCACATCAGGCTCCCTGCTCGGTGGGGAAACTGCTAGTCCCTCTGCCTGCCGCTCCCCCTGCTTGTGCTCTCTCTCAGTCAAATAAATAAATAAAATCTTAAAAAAAAAAAAGATGTGCACAGTCTGGAGGAGATTCAGCTCTTGTGGGTAACAATCGTCTGGTTGTCAGCAATAAAAACGCACTCTAGCTTAGGCAAAAAAAGAGAATTCGTAGAACAAATGCGAATTCTCTTGGAAACAGTCACAAGGCAGGAACATTCTGGGGCTTTTCCAGGGTCACATGTCCTTCTGTTACTCCTTCTCCCTGTGTGTCTAACTCTGCTCTTCACCCTCTCTAACAGACCTCTTTTCTCTCTGTTCACAATCTAACGTGGCTGCCGTAATGGTACCCTCAGTCCACCACATACCACATAGGGTCATGTTCTAGGGACCTGAGACACAGACAAGTGTCTCTAAGCTCTAATTCTAGACTTAGAGGGAGAGAATCTGAAAGGCCCTGCTAATGGTCAGGTCTAGCCTAGACCAAATAAACCAGACACAGGGGAGGGTCATGTCTATTTACCCATGTGCTAGGCACTGTCATCTGCCAATATTTCTCCCCATTTGTAGCTTGTCTTCTTATTCTCTTGATGCCACAGATTTTTTTTAAGATTTTATTTACTTGACAGACAGAGATCACAAGCAGGCAGAGAGGCAGGCAGAGAGAGAGGGGGAAGCAGGCTCCCCGCCGAGCAGAGAGCCTGATGCAGGGCTCGATCCCAGGACCCTGAGATCATGACCTGAGCCGAAGGCAGAGGCTTTAACCCACTGAGCCACCCAGGTGCCCCAATGCTGTGGATTTTTAATAGTGAAACTGGAGAATTCAAAGCCAAGAAGTTACCTTTTGTTTCTGTTGTTTGTTTGGTTTTATCTTGTATCATTTCTTCCCTAAAGAACTAAACCTTGAGAAAAAGGTTTTAACTAAGCCTTGAGAAAGAGGCTCGGGTTGAGGTGCTAGCAGGAATTCCAAGGAGAAAACACATCAGGTAATCTTCTAAAATATTTATCAGCAACATAGGTATTACATCCTAGTGTGAAGCAATCTGCCCAAGGGTATCAATACGAGCGGTCCAAGTCCTGTTCTAACAGTGAGAAGAGAAATACTCATTCTTCCAGGAAGAGGCTACAGAGAAAAAGGACGTCCACTGGTCCTTGAAGAATGAGGAGCCGTCACCAGGCAGCAGAGGAGGAAAGCTGTGGGGATACACAGAATAGGGAGGAAGGTGAGGGGTGACCAGAGCTGCAGTGAAGGGAAGGTGGCCTGAAGGGTGAGGGTGAGGTTAAGGGGTTGTCCAGGGCCCACTGGAAGCACCAGGCTGAAGGACATCAGTTGAAAGACATATCCCACAGAATCTCATATTGAAAAAACAGTTTCACATATCAGCTTATACTGAGGACTCCCTGTCTCTGGTCTGATCCTTCTCCCTGAACCACAAACTTTTTTTTTTATCCCACAGCCTACTCAATATCCTCTTTGAATGTCTAGTGGGCATCTCCAACGTAACACTACTTCTAGAACTTGTAGAACCCGGCTACTGACTGCCCCTTCCAAACCCACTCTTCGCTTCATCTGCCTCATCTCTCTTGTCAGAAACTACATCTTTCCAGGCGCTCTGCCAAAAACCTGGGAGCCATCTTTGCCTCCTTGCTTTCTTGTATACCTCACCTCCAACATTTCAGCCTCAAGGCTCAGGACAGTAAGGGAGGTGTGTCCGCTGAGCACCAAGTTTCTTTTTCCCTGTGTGGAAGGAGGCAGAGCAAGTTCCATTGGAAATATGCATACGAGTTGGCCAGGCAGGAAAAGGGGTCACAGGAAAGAGGTGCTCTGGGGAAAATGAATACTCGCAAAGGGCACAAAAGTAGGAGAGGGGACTTCTCATGTGGAGAGGGGGTGCCCAGCGGGGGTGATCCATTTGACTGGAGGAGGTGGGTGGGGGGAGGGGAGTAAGACCGGAGAAGCAGGTGGGATCCAGCCAGCTCCTGGAGGTCCTCACAAGGGGTCTCTAGTTCCCCAGCCCACCCTGCAGGTCCCTCCCCGGCCCGTCCCCAGTCACCAGGGCGTATGCTTGCTCCTTGTGCATTCGCCCAGATTTCTGCCCTTTGTCTGTGTGGCCACTCTTGGCCCTTGGCATCCTGGTTCCTAAACCTCTGTGTTTGGCTCCCGACCTTGGTCGCTGCTGTTCACTGAGCCCTGGAGCCTCCAAGTATCGTTCATGGACCAATGCTTGTCAATGAGGCAGGAAATGCAAGTAGGGAAAAGCGAAGAATAAAGACAATGTGGCATTACAGACGCAGAACTGCACTGCCGTCTGCAAGTTACAGACAGACATCACAACACAACGGCCAGACACACCGAATGTGAGCGTAACATGGAGAATGTTCTGGCGTAAAATTTAGGCCACCAGATAAGCACAAAATTCATCTTAGGAGCCCTGAGGGGGAAAGACTCTCAAACAGGTAAATTAGTTATTATAATAAGAGGCCTGTACGGCTACCAATTGAGGGGGGCATGGTGTAAATATTGAGATCTCACAGTAAAAGAAGACAGTGACTTCAAATGTGACTCCCAAATTGAAAGTTTGGAGGGTCCATCTTGGAATGAAAAGTGGTGATTTGCCTCAGGCAGCTTCTCACACAGGCAACTCAGAACCATTCCACAGTCGGTCGTGGCGCCGATATACTTGTTGAATGAGGATAAAAGGTTCTCAAGGGGGACGCCTGGGTGGCTCAGTTGGTTGGACGACTGTCTTCGGCTCAGGTCATGATCCCGGGGTTCCAGGATCGAGTCCCACATCGGGCTCCAGCTCCATGGGGAGTCTGATTCTCCCTCTGACCTTCTCCTTGCTCATGCCCTCTCTCACTGTCTCTCTCTCAAATAAATAAATAAAAAATCTTAAAAAAAAAAAAAAAAAAGGTTCTCAAGGGCGATTCCAGGAAGCCAACTAACGTTCGTTCTCTGTGCATACTGGGCTCGTGCGACCCCGCACATGCATGGTCCACATGTATGTTCTGTGTAAAGCTGTCAAAGGTCTTTTCTAGGAAAGGAATGTTCTTTATTGGGCTATTATTTCCTTCTGACTTATAAATATTAAGATGCCCTTTATTTCATGAAATAAAGTGGCAGTATGTACTTATGAGACAAAATAACAGTCGTTGCTTTCCAAATTAGTTTCTGGAATTTACGAATCCATGATCGCACAGTCTGGGAATCAGGGTCTCCCTGATTAAACAATATTCGTTTTTTGGGACGCCTGGGTGGCTAGGTTGGTTAAGCGGCTGCCTTTGGCTCAGGTCATGATCCCGGCATCCTGGGATCGAGTCCCACATCGGGCTCCTTGCTCAGCAGGAAGCCTGCTTCTTCCTCTGCCTCTGCCTGCCACTCTGTCTGCCTGTGCTCGCTCTCTCTGACAAAAAAAAATAAAATAAAAAAATAAACAAAACAAAACAATATTCGTTTTCAAAATTTTGCCCCACCTTTGACCTGAGCATCCTTTCAGGATACAAGTTTCAGGTGTTTTTTTTTGTTTGTTTTTTGGTGTGTTTTTTTTTTTTTTTTTTTTTTTTTTTGTTCCCGGGAGGTAAAATTTGCCCAGCATTAAGGACCACGAGTGACAAATTCAAAAAGGAAAGAAATGGACTCTGATTTTGGAATCTAACCACAGCTGGGGCTCCCGCTGCTCATGGTTCACATTTGTCTTGCAGGCATAGAAGTGCCACCTTGAAATCAAAGACAAACCAAAGACTACTAGCCCCTGTGGGAGCAACTGTCGGGAACTCTTGGGTCTGTCTGTGAGCTCGTCTGTGTCCCCAGCCGTGGCCCCATGACTAATTCTGGCCAACGGGCTGTGAGCAGAGTGGTCTGCATTACCTCTGGTGAAGGTGGATAACATCTGGTGTGCCTTCTCCTCTCTCTCCTTCTACCTGTCCCTAGGTAGAGGACATATGGTGACTTGGAAGCTACAAGTTGAGGGAGCTACAAAACGGAGGCAGTCTGAGCTCTTGAGTTGACAGTGAGAGGAAATCCTCCAAACACACAGTTGACTGCAACTCAAGAGAAAAGTAAACTCTGCTGGTGGAAAGCCACTGAGACCTTGGGGTTTATTTGTTACTGTGGCATAGCCCGTCCTACTCTGACTGACACACCGCCTTGCTAAAAATACCCGCCAGTGCCTTCTCCTTGCATTCAGACAAACCCCCGACCCAACCTTTCCTTGGCCTCTAAAGCCTCACATGTGCCCTCTCCTGGCCCTTCTCCCATACTAACTGGCCACACCAGCCTCCAAAGGATGTCTGAACACACCAAGCTCATTCCCACCATAGGGCATTTCCACCAGTAATTCTTTGGCTTGGACTAGGCTGCCGCCAGCTCTCACTCTTGACATTCACCTCACCCTCAAGGTAGCAGAGAAGACTTCCTTGGACACTTGAGTTCAAAAGACTCCATTCACCACTCTGTCTCATGTTTTATTTTCACCCTGGCATTTATCACTACCTGGTATTTTCTTTTTTATTTACATGTTCATCTGTTTCCTATCTTGCTTGTCTTGTTTAAGGCTGATTCTCTGGTGCCTAGCAAAGAGCCCCAGGCAGAATTAGGGCTCAGCGTGTTATTTGCTGAGTAGATGGATAAAGAAACAAATGACCCCAGTGCTGTTGCCTTGTGTCTTCCCAGGGAGTTCACGGTGCCTAGGAAGTTCCTGAACCGTGGTCCTGTTGTCCAACGCCATGCCCCAAACCTTCCCCAAACAGTGGCTTATGTGAAATATCTGGGGGTTGGCTAGGTTCTGCTAGGTGTTCCCACTTGGGGGTCTCTCAAGGGGGGATATTCAGATGGTGACTGGGGCCCAGCTCATTCTGAAGACCTCTTTATTCACGTGTCTGGCTCCTAGACTAGGAAGACTCAAACATCTGACATGCTGTGTGGATTACAAAGGTCACTTAATCTCTTTGAGCCTGTTATCTTTATTTGTAAAACAGGAGCAGAAGTAATACCTACTATTTATCTGACATCTACTATTTCCAAACACCATTTGTGCTAAACTCTTTGCATGCCTATCTCCCCAAATCCTTAGAACAACATATTTGTAGATATTCCTATTATAAAACCTCCTTATTGGGGCGCCTGAGGGCTCAGTGGGTTAAAGCCTCTGTCTTCGGCTCAGGTCATGATCCCAGGGTCCTGGAATCGAGTCCTGCATCAGGCTCTCTGCTCAGAGGGGAGCCTGCTTCCCCCTCTCTCTCTGCCTGCCGCTCTGCCTACTTATGATCTCTCTCTCTCTCTCTCTCTCAGTCAAATAAATAAATAAAAATCTTCAAAAAAATAAAAATAAAAACTCCTTATTTTAAAGATGAAAGAGTTGAAGTTAGAGATTTTAAATGTCTTGCTCAAAGGTATCTAGCTAATTGTGCCAGAAACTTTTAGTTAATGTAGTGCATGGGGTCAGTATGGGAATTCCCCACTCCTACTCCACATACATGAAAATGCAAGATAAAATATAACCAAAAAATGCAAATGCACAGCTGAATTCGAAGCAAAGAAAGAGGGAGCCCCAGGAACCACACAAAGTGGGAACTTGGAGTCAGGACAGTGAGCAGGATCGGAGGTTGAGGAACTCTCTGGGAAGGGGGTGGGTGGGAGCCAGGAGTCCCAGGGAGGTTGCCTGCTAAGAGAAAGAGGCCCTGAGACAACTCTGCCCAGAGCTCTCCTGCGAGCAAACATGAGACCTCTAGTGGAACTGGAGCTCCAAGTGGCATGGCTGAGTCCAGCCTGGGGCATGGGTTCCGCCTGGCTCCCGGATTCCCCGCCTGTGCGCCGACTGGCAGGCACCGTCCATTTATTTAAACACTGAACTTAATAAACCATCTCCAGACACCTCTCTAGTTGTCCTTTCTAGTTAGCATCCACTCTAAAAGTCTGTTTGAAATGGACGAAAGATAAAGAGGAAAAAAGAAACCTTGGGAAGGAAACAAAGCACTTGTAAATCCAAGAAAAAAATCAAAGACGAAATTGCAATTGCTGTTAGAAGGCATTAGTTGGGAAATGCTCCTTATCAGAAGTTGGAAATTAATAGAGCCAAGGCCACAGGTACAAGGGGCGTTTTGACCTCCAAGAAATCTGTGGTAGAGGATCCAGGCAGCAAATGTAGCCGCAGAGCACCGCGATTAGCTAAAACGAGACAGTGTGAACACGGAGCTGGGAGGGTGAAAAGCAGCTGGTCATAAAGACAAACCCGGGTTACGATGGTTCCAACAAGAAACCATCATGGAAATGAGAAGGTGCCACACTCCCACGCCAGGACAGAAACTCTACTTCTCAAAACTTACAGGGGAAAATTTCTGCCTGCTGCTCCGTGAAAGAGACAAAAGACTTACCATCAACCCAGGCAGGGGAGAAAAAGAGAACAGGAGGTCCGGGGCCGGGCCACACTCCAGCATCAAGCCTGGAGCCTGGAGACTTAGCTCAGGAAGTTAATAAGCAACCTCATCTGAGACCAGACAAAAACCCCAATCCCCAGTGGAGGCCAGCTTCAAACGGCTCTATCGATGCAACCCAGGGCATATGGGCCCCCCGGGGAAACAGAGCGTACAGACAATTCTAAAGCACACAAGGAAACAAGCCACCAAGAGAAAGGCCCAGTGGGGACATCCAAGGGGAACATTCGCACGCCAGGACCTGGAGATGAAAGAATGACCTGAAAGTGCTGTGCATTTACGCCTGTTCAGTGAAACAGACGGAGGGCTAGACCCGACAGCAAGAACAGTGGAGGAAGGGAAATGAACGGGCCAGCGTGCGACGCGGCTGATCTTCAAACCCAGGTCCGCAGCTGTGCTACCCCGATGCCTCCACTTAGGGTTTGGGTGCTGGGGGAAGGTGGAGGGGAACATAGGGGGGCGTTGGGGCTGTCCTGACCCTCTCCTTCCCATTTGTTTCCCGAGACAAAGTTTGCTCCCCGGGTTAGAAGCCAACAGCGCCCACCGTCTCTGGACTGCCACGGATCTTCCAAAAAGAACAGGGGAAAGGGCTTGATCCCATTATCACAGGGCTGACGGGGGTAGTGGAGAAAGTGAGGGTTGGCTACTGACTGACTGCTCCAGGGTTCAGGGCGCAGACTGTGGGTGGCTGTGGGGGAGGACTGGCTGCGCGCCCACTGGAGTCTTCCTGATGACCCTCCTGTGCCCCCAGACACTGCTCCTTCCCCCTTCCCCACCCCCACTGGATTCTGCTTAGTCCCATTGTTTTGCTTCCGTATCTGGTTTGGTGACAGATTAAAAGACACCAACACGCCACAGCACCCACCCTGCAGCCAGCCGAGCCTCCGCTGCCGTCCGCTCGCCGTCGTCGCCAACATATGTTTAACCCGCTGTTCTTTTGCTTTCGTAAACATACTGTCTTCTCTCAAATCTCAAATTAATATGATCCTTCCCCTCTCCTTTCAAATCCTGTCTTGCAGCCACATGCCTGATCAGATTTCACATTTACAGACACATGGGAGTCGGGACTCACATGCATAGGACCCGGGGCGGGCAGATCCCGCTCCCCAGGCCCCCAGACCCCCAGATCCCACCGTTCCGGAGGATGTACCACACTGTGGACACATTCACAGGACAGTCAGGTTGACTCCAAATGCTTCAGAGACTTCATCAACACAAGTACACTGAGACCTGAGGGCCTTGAAGGTCAGACATAGGATGGACAGACATACATACAGACACTGACACACACACGGGTGTGCAATCAGGCAGTCACAGGAACCCACAGAGCAGCCATGCATTCAAAGACATTGAGATGGACTCGAGTATGTCCCCCCAAATTCACAGGTTGAAGTTCTAATCCCCAGTACCTCAGAATGGGACTGGATTTGGAGGCAGGGACTTTAAAAGGGTAATTAAGGTGATGGGGTCATCGTGTGGGCCCTACTTCAATATGACTGTTGACCTTTTAAGAAGAGAAGACAGACGCACACATGGAGAGGGAAGAGCCTGTGAAGATCCAGGAAGAAGACAGTCATTTGCAAACCACGGAGAGGCCTCAGAAGAAACCAGCCCTGTCAATACCTTGATCCCAGACTTTTAGCTTCCAGACTGTGACAAAATGAATTTCTGTTGTTTAAACTATCCTGTCTGTGGTACTTTGTTTGGAAGCCTTAGAAAATTAATATAGGGGTGCCTGGTGGCTCAGTCGGCTAAGCATCTGCTTTCGGCTCAGGTCATGATCCCAGGGTCCTGGGATCGAGCCCCGCATCAGTCTCCCTGCTCCAAAGGGAGTCTGCTTCTCCCTCTGCCCCTCCCACTCTCTCTCTCTCTCTGTCAAATAAAAAAAAAATCTTTAAAAAAAAAAAAGAAAGAAAGAAAATTAATACAGACATGGAGGCCAAGAGATCTCCAACATCCCCCCAACACAACTCCAGACCCACAGCTGCCTCCACAGCCTCACACAGGACCCTCAGGTCAGCACACCCCACATGCACAGACCTGAAGCCTAGGTCCCGCTCGGGAGCCCCACTCCCCACAGCCCCTTCCTCAGCACAGGGACGGAGTTTGCACCCCCTCTTCCAGCATCACGAAGATGCAAGAGGGAAGGGCAGCCAGGGACTTCCTCCACCAGATAGCGAAACTGTAGAAAATGCTAGAATAATAAGAGCTCACCCATACTGGGTAGGTTCCAAGGGTTGTTCCAAATACTCTATGGGTATTATCTCATCTAACCTTCTCAATGACTCTTTGAGGTAGGTACTATTATCAAAATCCTCCTTCTAGAGATGGCATAAGCGGGACACAGAGAGGTTAGGTAATGCCTGACCACAGCCAGCAAGAGCAGAACTGGGGCTTGAGCTGGAGCAGCCAGGCTCAAGCCTGGCTCCAAACCATGGGGCCATCTGCCACCAGATCAGAGGCAGAGCCAAGTTACAGAGGAAGTCAAACACTGGGTCAAGAAACAAGTGAGCCAAAACATTTCCCCAGGACCGATGCTCCTTAGGTCTTCAGGTTCTATGCAAAACCCTACACTCAGGGCTGGCAATGTAATCGGCAGGGCCCGGTGGAAAATGAACACCTTGGCTCCCTGTTCAAAAAGCAGGGGGAAAGTACAATGAAAAATGCTCAAATACAAAGTTTTTCTTTTTTTTAGTGGTCTCTCTCTTAACGAATCATAACATTTTTTGAGATTTCCTGCCCCTCTAAGAAATCATTTTAAATTATTAGCATGAATTTTACTTAATATTAGGCAATATTAGTGTTGAATGCAAACATAAGAGCATTTAACTCATACGCAGAAGCACCAAGACCATATTCTATTTTGTAGCTCACACAGGGATACATGCATTCCTTCTCACCGGAATAGCAGGAATGCCGCACAAAATGAACTCAGCTGTTTTTAGTTCACTTCTTGCTACACGCACAATCTACTGATGCTGCCTGCCTTCAGCTCACTGATGAGTAGGGAGGCTCGAGAGGTTGTGGTTTGCAACGTAAATGGTTGGCTAACCCAGGGAAGCCGCACGAATCCGAAAGGATAGGAAAGGGTTGCTTGGTATGTCATGTTGCCTTCTTTCTACTGTTCCAAGCAAATCCTTCACTGAAGGGAAAGTGTGGCCACCTGAGGCTGTGGGCACCCCGCTCAGCAGAAGGAACATGTTTACCTTCCAATTGCTCTGAGTTTCACTGGGCTCCCACGCATGATGAGTCCAAATTCTGCACTTGTGAGGCACAGCAAATGCCACACACCAACACAGAGGCCAGGAGTGGGGGACACAAACATTGTGTGAGTTGTCTCCTCTGCTCCTGTGCACGCTTCATCGTCCCATTGGACTTCACTTACAAAACACAAGTTCAAAGCTATAGTTATTCAGAATGTCAAAATGACGACAGCAGGGCGTTAAACAAAGCCTGGGGTTCTCCAGAGTGCAGGTATGACTGCGTCCAGTCCTGCCTACCCTGGCCATGTTCTTGGCCTCAGAATAGCCTCAGTTCACACTTTCTCCTTCCTCAGGTCCAGCCGCCCCCTCTCAGAAAGACAGTGGCCCACACAGAACTCCCTCCGCTGCCAAGTGCTTCCCCAACCCGGTTCTGCTCCTCTGCCCTGTGTCAGAAGTCACTTGGTGTCTGGAAGTCCATCCTTTCAGCTGACCTAGTTTCAGGAGGCTGGAACTACAAGGACATGCTCTTTACCTGTTTTGAGAGGAGATGAGTGTTTCTTGTTCTTATGACGCGGACCCACTATGATCTCGTCACTTCAAGTACCATTTTTAACCCCCAGATCTTCACCAGGAGCCCACGCCTTGCTGCTGTGCTAGCCCAGCTGCCGACAGGATGCTTCCATCTGAATGTCTACAGACATCTCAGGTCTGGAGTTACTTACCCAGCTCTCCCTGACCCAAACCTGTCTCCCATCTCAGTATTTGGGGGTCACTGTTCTTCTGAAACAGGGAGCCCCCTGGGTCCCCTCCGTACAGTACCCCCCACGTCCTACAGAGTATACCTCTCTAAGACCTGTCATTTCTGCTCCACGCCCCATCCCTTCTGTTGCCTTGGCAGAGAACTCATTCCCCATCACTGGGACCATGGAAGGAACCTCCTCACCCAGTGTACCCTCCTCACCTTTCTCAAGCATCTGTTTTATTACACCAGTGCCTTACTCAGAAACTTCTCAGAGATTCTGAGTGAAATCTGCACCCCTTAGCTCTGGGTAACAAAGTGAACATTTTCCCAGGGGAAATAATGCCCCAGGAACTAAAAACAGAACGGGTAATTGGACATGGTGGGTGAAGAGGGGTTTATTCTTCTCTCTACAGACAAGACCTTGGGGTGGGGGAAGATGGCGGATTTAGGCTCAGAGGATGGTCAAAGTTGGAAACCCCTCCAAAGCTGACAGAGTCAGGTTGCTTTGGGGAACATGGCATAGCGCAGGGAGGTACAGAAAGGTCCTCCAAGAAGGTGGGCCAGGGTGTGTCCTCAAAAAGCTGTATGGACCTGGAGCACCACAGCTGAGGGAAGCAGAGATTGCCATGTGATCACCGAGCCCATTTTCTCTTCCTGAGCCCACGCTAGACTACATTTCCCAGCCTCCCTTGCAGTTAAGTGGGGCCATGTGACTGAGTCTTGGCCAATGGAACACGAGAATCGGTCACTTCCAGGCCAGACGACTAGAAGTATTCTGAGCAATCCTCCATGCTATCTCTTGTGCCCTATTTAGCAGCCAGATGCATAGGAAGAGACAAGACATCACAAGATGACGGACCATAACATGGAAGGGGCCCCCATCCCTGAGCAACTGCGTGGAACTGAGCATCCCCTCCCCCACCATGCACACTGAACTGTAACATGAATGAGAAACAAACTTTGGTTGCGTTAAGGCACTGAGATGTTGAGGGTGTCAGTGCAAGCAGTTTCCTTACCCTGACTAATCTAGTTTCTACACACACACACACACACACACACACACACCTGAAGAATGACTGCCCAGCTGTGATGCTCCTGGCTCGCCACCATCTTTCTGTCAGTGAGGAGGGGTTTGCAAGCTAGACAGCCTGTTTCTCTTCATAAACAATTCATTTTTAATTACACAAATAGTTTATGAATACCGTCTCCTCTTTCTCCTTCTCCTTCTCTCTCTTCCGTGAGATAATATGGAAACACAACAATGAAGTTCAATCCCCTTTTACTCCTTCCCACTAGCCCTCCTTACCTACCACCTTCCCACCGTTGCCACCCCGCGAGCTCCTCTCCCTCAGTCTCAGAGGTCATGATTGCTGTTCTCCTTTGAGTCACCATTTCAAATATTTTTTATACCTTTATATCTATAAAAAAATTGAAAAACTGTGTATGCTTCTGCTTCTCTGACTCTACAAAACAGATGTCTTGCTTTATGTATTTTCTGCCACTTTCTTTATTCACCTAATGATCTCTCCCGACGTTATGTCATGGATTTTTTTCTCATTCTTTTTTAAAAGATTTTTATTTATTTGAGAGAGACAGAACAAGGTGGAGGGGGGAGGGAGAGGGAGAAGCAGACTCCTCACTGAGCAGGGAGCCTGACGCGAGGCTCGAGGCCAGGACTCTGAGATCATGACCTGAGCCAAATGCAGATGCTCTACTCACCAAGCCACTCAGATGTCCCAGATTTATCTCTTTCTTGTGAACAGTTACATAGTACTTCCTAGCATGTCATGCTAGGGTTTATCTGGCTAGTCCCCTGCTGACGGACACATAAGTTTTTACTCTTCTGAACAATCCTGTGGTAACCGCCCCCCGCCTGACCTCCCAAACATGCCTCCTTACACACCCACCCAAGCATTTTCTCTAGGGGAGATACCAGCGAGTGGACTCGTCTTTCAAAGCAGCTGTGCCAATCTGCACTGTCACCCACAAAATGCAGGAGTCCCTATTTCTGCACACCCTCACTAACATTTAATATCAAATTTAATTTTTCTCACCAATCTGATGAGTGAAATATAGTTCACGGTACTTTAATGTTTTATTTCCTTGATTACTAGTGAAATTGAACATTCTTCAAGTTTATTGGCCATTTGAATTTCCTTTTCCATAAATCGACTGTTTTTTATCATTTGCTGAGTGCTCTATTGGGCCATTTGTCTTTTTCTTATTGATTTGTTAGAATTCTTTATATATTCTGGATGCTAATCCCTTATCTGTTATATAAATTGCAAATATTTTCTCCCCGGCTATAGCTTGTTTCTAGCTTGTTTATGGTGTCTCTTGTCACTTAGAAGTTTTACATTTTAGTAGAGTGAGATCTATCAATTGTTCCTTTTATGCCTGCTTGCTTTGGGCCATTCTGTTTTCAGCAGTGACACCGTGAGGCAGGGAAACCAGCGGCCAGGAACACAGGCCCTCCCTCTGGCGGACAGACGAGGTTTTCTGATCCTCTCTGTGAGCAGTAACTTCAACACACTCTTGCTAACGGATCTCAGACTTAGCTCAGCAGGAAGGGAGAAGGCAGAGGGGAGGCACGTGCTGCGGGGAGAGAAGAAAGACCCTGTCTCCTCTACGGGGAGACTGGATCGGAGAGTCACAGGAATATTAAAAGGTGACTGCATTTTGTACCCCCTAGGCTGTTTCAGCCAGACATGAGGCTTCTATTCCAAGTTCTCCATGATACAGTCCCCCTTTTGACTTTTATTGTTAACTACACCCCTTCAAATAGACTTTACTCCAGTTACAAGTTCTATACTAAACTGCAACTGTAATTTGTCTCCTGGCCTCCAAGGAGACAGGAGACAAACACCAATGGCACTTACTCCAAATCAGGCTCTGTGCTAAGCTATCTGCATACCATGCTGGCAGTCAGGATAAGCCAGCCGTGTTGCAGTAAGAAAAAACTTCAAGCTTCCAAGTCTGCATCCCGCTCATGCTACCGATCCAGGGCACACTGGCTGAGACCCGGCCACATATTTCCTTTCTTCCAGGATGGAAGCTTCTGGAGCATCTTCTGTCTGGAACCTCACTCGTTGTGGTTATTTCAGCGGGAAAGAGTGTGGAAAAGCACAAACGAGCTCTTAAGAGCTTCTGCCTAGAGCACCAAGTCCCTTCTACACTCATCTCATTGGCCAAAGGAAGTTGCATGGCCAAGACTGACTTCAAGGGGCTGGGGTGTGGGGGACCAATAAAATAATCTACCATGGTGGGCCCTTCTGACCGCCATAGTCAATACCCTCCATCCCTTACAGGGAAAACCTGCTCACTTCTAGGCAAGCAATCCTAAGTCCCCTCCAAACACTGGTGCAAGCTCAAAGCCCAAGATTTCTGCGTGATACCTAGAATACCCCTCATCAGAGAGAAGGGAAGTGGCTCGTTTTGGTTCAGGGATCTATGAGCCAAAAATTCCCAGCTACCTTCCACCCACAGACCCATACCCTGTGGTGAAATGGGACAGGGCAATCACAGTTAAATACCCCCATTCTAAAGAGATAAGAACAGGAGACTTAGGGCCTTGACAGCTCTGTCGATTCTGGAATCATTCTGGACACGCATTTAAGGGGTCTGTTCCCTAGGTGTGGGAAATGTTCCCTGATTAGGCCCCAATTCCATCTCCTGGTGGGGGGGTGGGGATGTCCCAGTCCAGTGTGCTCTGGGGCTCTGGGGGATCCCTCCTTTGGAAGATTCAACCATATGCAAATCTACTTTTATGGATCAAAACATCCACAGAACATTGATTTGAATATCGACATTTTCAAATGGTCCAACCTATCCTCTTCCATATATGATGACAGCATTGGAGAATATGCCCAGTGTGGGGGTTGAACAGATTTCTTGGCCTTTTTTCTTTCCACAAAAGATGGGAGGCCCGAAGAGTGGGGTTAAGGCTTTAGCAGTCAAATCTTTTAGATGAGACTGGTTTTTCTTAATGAGGAAGGTATCAGTGAACAGTAATACAACCTACTATCTTATCGCATTCAATGTGCACAACAGCTGTCTGAGACAAATGCTTTAATGATCTCTATTCTGCAGAGAAGAAAAGTGAAGCTCAGAGAGGTGAAGTCATCTGTCTGAGGCCACACAGCTAACATTTTTTAAAAAATTGTATTGCTATACTGCCTCCCCCAAAAGAAACAAAACAAAACAAAAACAAAACAAAAAAACTAAAGCTTCTATCACAAGGTTACAGATGGGCCAGGAGCAGAGATATCCGAGGCCTCTCTCTGATTCCTTGTGCTCGGTTATAATTTCCACGTCATTATGCAATATTTTCATCATGGTTCTTTCAGCTTCAGTTCCCCGGCCAATTCTTCCCAAGTCTCTTCAATCAAACACCCCAGAGGGGTAATGTGATTGGCCCAGCCATTGGCCACAGGTCACTGGCCAGCCTATGATGGGCTCTTACTGGGTCAGACACTCTCCCCTGGTCAAGTAGGTCAGGCGAAGTTCAGGAGATACAAAACCTGGCTTCCAAGGCAGCAGGGAATCAAGTGGAATTTTTATCCCCCATAAACACCTTCACACATGCGGCTCCCTTTGCCTGGAATTACCAAATCCTGGCTACATTCAGTAGGCGTGCAAGCTTAAGCAATTCTGATTAAATGTGCTATGCTAAATACATTAAACCTTTATAAAAACCACCTGATGTAAGCACCATCTGAGTCCCATTTTAAAGACAGGGAAGCTGAGGCCTCATGAAGTTAAGGGACTAGACCTCTGACTCACATCTTCACCTTCAGGGCTGGGTATTCTGAATTAAAGCACTTCGCTGTACTGGGAGGTCCCATAGCACCTCTTCCTGGAAGCCTTCCCTGATGCCCCCTTGTCTAACACCCACAGACCTTTCTCTGGCTCTTACGATCTGAGCACAGTTTGCCTCGTGCCATGTCTCAGGGCTGCGTGGGATTCATTTCTGCATCTTCATTTGTTCTTTCATTCGTTTCTTCACTGAATATTTATGGCGTACCAGGCTCTGTGCAAGGCACTAGGGATACATTCAAAAAGAGTCCCTGTTTTCACAGAGTTTATTGTCCAGTGGGGAAGACAGACATTAAACAGATAATGACACCAATAATTATGTAATTACAATTGTTATAAATGTTATGAAGAAGGCCAGGGAGGATATGAGCATTTATAACCGGGGACCCCTGACTCTAGAGGAGTGGGGGTGGGGGGGCGATGCCTCTAAGAAATCAGCATTTCAGCTGAGTTTCTGGAAGGACAGGTATGAACTGGCCAGGAAGAGAGAAGGTGTGCAGGGGGGGAGGGAGAGTTTCAAGACAGAGAAAATAGCAGAGCCAGGCCTGGAGGCAAAAAGAACTTGGTGAGCTGAGCCTGGGCACAGCAAGCCAGGAGGGCAGGGAGGAGGAGGAGGCGGCCAGCGCACACCCAGCACCGCTGTTTGGATGAGTCTCCCCGCAACCATGCTGCCAGCCCAGCCAGAGGATCCTGGCCTGGGTGGCAGGGGCCAGAGCCAGGGGTTGTGGGCATTTTGTCTCTGGCGAGCTGGCAACCCCATGCTCCTGGGTCAGGAGGAGGGAGGTAGCAGAGGACGTGCACAACACACTTTTTATATATGTCGGGCCATAATATTTAAGTGTCTTGGCTGTAAGCCTGCGACTAGGTCCCCTGACAGCCCAGCCTTGCTCCGCACGCTCTAACAGCTGTCTGTAAAACCCGTTTATGGAGCCTCCATAAATTTCCCAGCTGCTGCAAACACAGGGCTGGGGACAAAGAGTCGGTGGGAGGGAGGCGTGGGAGAGCTGCGGCTTCAGCGTCTCTGCTGGCTCGTCCTCTGGGCCCCAGCTTGCCCCCTGCCCACCCGGGGCTGCCTTACCCTAAATTCTTTTATTGAAGCTGATCTTAACATCGACCCCGTGGGGCCTGGCTGGGCAATCCGGTTCGGCACGGATGCAGGCACTTTCAAGATTGCAGCAAAAGGTACAGTAAATCAGAATTAAGTGTCATGATAGTGATTTGAACTGACACTGTTTTCACCTTGTCCATTTACTGGGAAATATATAACAGGAATAGATTGAGCCTGTCATATTGTACCTGAAAAATACAGCTGTTAGGGTAGGAAGGCAGCTGGCACCAAGGCAGGGTCCCAGGGGACAGTGGGGTATATGGACGGGTGGAGGGGACTTGCTGTCAGCATCCTGCTGGGGTGAATGTTTGTTCTGGGAACACTGGGAGCCCAAGCGTGCTTTCCTAAGGGCCCGTTTCAGACAGGACCAGCCTGACCAGCTCCCAGGCTGTGTCTCAGCTGCTACAGGGACCCCTGGCCATCTTCGTTTCCCTGAGGGGCCCAAACCGCTCACACTACAGGGCATTTTTAAAAAACTTTCTATTGAAATATAACATAGACACAGAAAGGTGCACAAATTTTAAGTCTATTGCTTGATTTATCTTCCCCAATGGAATACACCTGTGCACCCAACACCCATATCAAGAAACATTCCAGAAACCTCCAGATGGGCGCCTTTGCCCTCCCTCCATTCTCTGACACCCCCACCCCCAAAGGAGGACCACTATTCTGATGTCTCAAGCTGTGGACTGATGTTGTACATGGCATTTTAATGAGGGCATTTTGAAATTCCACCTGTTTTTTTGGCCCTCAAAGAAAACAGGAACCTCTCAGTTTTAAAATAACTTATAAGGCATATGAGTAACACATCTTGAGCCCAATCCAGAGGTAGGGTAGGGGTGGGGGTGAACAGTGGGGGAAGGATCTGGGATGGATGTGATGGCAGGGGTGCAGCAAGAATTGGGGTGGGGTGCATGAATAGGGAGGGGTGAGGCTCAGGACTGGGGTGGGATGAGCTTGGGGGTGGAGGGTCCAGGAGGGGCCAAGGCTCAGAGATGGAGAAAAATTTTCAGAATTGGGGTAAATAGATTCAGGAATGGGGCTTAGGGACAGAGTAAGGGTCAAGGATGAATTGAGGGTCAGGTTCAGGGCAAGTTCAGGAAACAGAGTGGAGCCATGAGCAGGAAGAGCCCAGGAAGGACAAGCTCTTTGCAGCCAGAAAAAGGGGCTGATTCCCTCTCCAACAGGCCAGCCCCTGGCAGCCCCAGGAATGGGGTGGCTCTGCCTCCTTGCCCCTCCCAACTGAAGCCCTCCTCCCCCAATCCTGACTGGGTGAAGAGCTGATTGGTGCTATAGCGCCTTCAGCAGGTGGCCTCAGGCATTACTCCTGCTGCCCGACCCTCTGGCTCTGGGTCGGCTCTAATTTGGCCACCACCCTCAGCCTCCTTTTTCCTGCTGAATTTTGAACTCTGCCCCCTGAACCCAGTCGGCTTGGCTGGGGCTTGAACCTCCTGCATAATCCATGCCAGGTCCCATTCACAAAAGTCACAGCTGCTCTGGAAGCTTCTGGCTGCTGGCCAGAGACCTCCTGTGAACCTGTCGTCCTGGTGCTACTGTCGACCTGTTGTCGAAAGACACCTTCTTGACCTTCATCTTCCAGCTGGTCCAACATGCCATGCAGTCAGGGACCACATAGCTCAGAGCATGACAGCTGCCTCCTTCACACAGGAGACCCCTTGCTTCCTTCTGGCCATTTCCTTTCTGTCTGCATCCACATCCTGACCCCATCTTCGGCTAGTGGCTTCTCAGGAGGGCCACTCTCTTAGCCTTAGCTTTGGCCTTCAATGCTTTGACCCTTAGCCCTAGAGTCTTTCCACCTTTGGCCACCTCAAGGGTCCTCGAGACCCACACTGGGGAGTTGGACTGGCTTCTCCCTGTGTTAGGGAAAGACAAGATCTCCCCCCTTTCTCTTGACAAAACATCCCTTGAACACCCGTCCCCACCCACACTCTCACTGAAGCACCGGAATCATCTTGTTTGATGTTGTTTCCCCGTAAGACTGCAAACTCCGTGAGCACAGGGATGACGCCCGTCTCGTGTACTTCCAGCACCCCCCTCCGCACCCGGTGCAAGGCGCTGCTTGACAAGTATCAGTGGAAGGGTCGTTTGATGCACAGGTTTGAAGGCAGAAATCTCTAGAGTTGAATCCTGACATTGCTACTTAGAGTATCATTTAACTGCTCTTGGCCTCACTTTTCCCATCTGTAAGATGGGATAATGCCACCTTGTTCCATAGGACTCTCTGAGGACTGAGAGTAATAATGCATTATCAATGTTTGGCACCATGCCAGGCACCTGGAGCGCATTCAATAAGTGGTACCGGTTATTAGTTGTTTCTGTTACTATGGCAATGACCATTGCTGTTTCTATTCCTAGAATCACTTGGTTCCAGCCTCCTTCACAGAGCCTTTGAGGTCCTATGTTGCCTTCAACAGGCACCTGCTCCCAGCCTTGGGCTATACAGGCCTCCGCCCTCCTTGAGCTCACTGGATCAAAACCTTAGCAGACCTGCCCCTTCCTTCTGGTCCCCAGGGCCCTGGTGTCTGGGGCTACCTATCTTCCCAAGGCCCTCCCTCCCCATCTGTGATGAACAGTCCAGGGCCTGCTGGGGAGCAGCACGGTGAGGGGACCAGGGCCAGCTGGCCAGCCAGGAGAGGCTATGGTTCTGCTGATGAAGAGCCTTTATCAACCCCCCTCTGCAGACACAGGCCGCATCACTCACAGACCCTGGGATGGGAGCCCATTCATCTGGGGGCACAGAATGCGAGGGGGCTGGGATTTCTCATTCTAGGGCAACCCGGAGTTCACATCAGGAAATATTAGTCTGATGAGTTCCCCGTGAGTAGAAGGACTGTCAGGCATTAATCACAGGCTGAGGGGGAGCCAGCGCTGGGCCGCTGGGCCAATCCCCTGGGGTCTCATCCTTTCTGGGAACTTCAGAACCTCACAGGCTCTGAAGACAAGGGCAGAAATGACCCTTGAAGAGCCTCCGGATGCTCTTTATCACTCTCTAGGCCTTTTCTGCCTGGGCCCAGAGCCCTCTGTGAGGACTTGGACAGGTGGCTTCCCTCCCTGAGTCTCAGTTTTCTTGTCTATAAAATGGGATGGGAAGGGAGGTCCTTCCCATCCCATAGGTGACTATGAAGACAAAAGATCTTGCTTGTCAGCTGCCTGACTCAGTGTCCTGTATACAATAGGTGCTCCATAAATGCTGACCCCAGGTGCTGCCTCTTCCCTTTCCTCCTTCTCTACTGAACACCGCTGGATGGCAGGACCTGGTTTATTTCTCATCTCCATGAGGCCTACATGCTGATGGATACATGAATGCATGCATGAATACGAGGATGGATGGATGGACGGATGGACGTACAGATGGACGCAAGAAATCCAGCCTCTTGATTGAACACTGGTCCTAAGCAGTGTTCCTTTGGCAAAAAACAGGACTGGTATACAGTCCCTAACACTCTACAAAACGTCTTCTGTCCCTTTTCCTGTCCTGGACCACCTCTGCACTCCTATAATGAAATGATGTGCGGCATCACTTGGCACGGGACACTGTCAAATCAGATCACATCACTTCTCTGCTCTAGACCATCTGTGGCTCCCCAGTGCCTTTAGGTTCAAGCCCCAAATCCTCATCCTGAGGGTTTGGGCACCATCTGCCTGTGGTCACCCATCTACCATTCACCCCCTCACCATCCCTTTCAGCCGGATTGGCCTTCTCTCCTATCTTGAGCACGCCGTGTCCTCCCCACCTCGACCCTCCATTGTGCTGGGCCTTGTTCACAGCTGCGTCTCCTGAACAAACTGTTCTGCCCAGCTTCTAGGCTTCAGAACATATCTTCAGGACCCCTTGGGAGCCTGCCCCTTCACTTCTTGAGCCTAGTGCAGGATGTCCCCCAAAGGCTCCACAGGGACAGAAGTTTGTAAGCACTGGCCACGAAGGTCTCCTCAGGGCCTCCCACCTGGGCATCTGGGGTTATGGAGACATCCGGCCTGAGACTTCATGGGTTCAGACTGGAGTCCTTGGTGGGCCAGGCAGGTAGCGGTGGACAGACTGGCCTGCACCAGCTACTGGGTTCTAGGGCTGGTCTGCTCTCCGGGCCTGGCATTGAGTGGGACTTAGGAGGTCCAGGCACCAGCCAAGCCCACCTGGGGGGCCAGGTGCCCTCTCAGCCCCTTCCTGGTAAACCAGAGCCTGCTCCAGACTCAGCCGCTGCCCGTGCTAGCTGTATGTGGGCGCAGCACACACCAGTTTACCTCAAATTTCTGAGGATCACTAACTTCTGCCTGACCCCCCCATAGGGTCACACTCAGACCAGCCCTGTAGGTAGGCACCTAGGGAGCCCTGAGGACTTTCCCTGTGGCCCTTGTCTCCTTACCATGTAGCCCTGAGATTTCACTGCTTTTGGAACTGAGGGGCTGCCCTGGGGAGGCTGGGTGACTACAGAAGTGAGTGTGACCAGAGCAGAGGGGGCCGAGCCCAGTGTGTTTTACAGCTTGGCCCAGACAACTAATGGCCTCTGTGACATTGCTGCTCCACGTAGTGGCCTTGGAGCAGCTGTAAATCAAGGGCCACCTGCCCAGTGGCCCCAGCCCCCTCCCAGATCATCTGTCCTGGGAGAGGAGCATTACCAGGAGGTTTGGGGCCCTCCTGGCCCAGGGCTGCTGAGCAGCCCAGCAGTGTCCATGAAACCAGGCTTAGCAAGGATATAAAAGCCTAGACCAGGCAAAGGCGAAGTGTATGTGTGCACCCATGTGTGTGTGTGTGTGTGGGTGGGTGGGTGGGTGGGTGAAAGAGAGAGAGAGAGAGAGAAACTATGTAAGCCTGTCTGTGTCTATGTCGATGTTTGAAATCTACGGACTATTGGATATGTGTTTAAGCATTATTGTGTGAGTGTATCTGTCTTCATATGCACTGTACAAGTGAGCGCAGGAATGACAGAAGCATTACCTTTGTTTGTGGATGTTTCCATACAACTCCGCTTCTCTACAGGTACCTCGTGGGCACTTGGCCTACTCCTCTGTGTGGGTATGCCTTTGCTGCACAATCACATCTAGGGATGTGTCTACGTCATTTTATTCAGTGAGTATTTACTGTTCACCTACTGTGTGAGGCTGCGTCCTTCATGCTAAGGTTAGTGTTGAATAGACAAGGTTTCAGCTCTGGGGTGTGTTACATTCCAACAAATGAGCACTAAGGAGAAAATTAAGTTGGGTGAAGGTGAGAGTCTGACTAGGTGGGGAACTAAGTTAAAGTGGGCAGAGAGGGCTTCTCGGTGGAGGAGGCATTGAGTAGAAGTGTGAATGATGAGAAAAAGCCATGTGAAAATCTGGGGCAAGAGTGTTCAGATGGTGGGAAGAGCCTGTGTAAAGGCACTGAGGCTGGGCAAAGTGAGTGGGCAGGACAGGAGGCGAGGAAGGAAGGCAGGGAGGGGCCAGACCACGGAAGGCTTAGAGACCTGGGTAAGAAATTCAGATCTATTCAGGAGGCAAGGCAATGTCCAGTTCTGATTTAAGTCTTAAAACACTTCGTTTGGCAGCTCTTTGAGAATGGAGTGCAGGGGGAAGGGTGAAGGGGGGACCAGGAAGGAGGTGTGCAGAGAGCACGACAAGTGGTGACAATCAACATGGCGGCAGTGGAGGGCAGGTCTAGTGGCTCCTGTTTTTTCTGTCACTTTTATTTTGAAAAGATTCAACTACTCTACAAAGAGGCTGAAAGGAAGACATAGTTTTAATCTATGCCAGCTTCACCAATTGTTGAAATTTTGTGCTCTTTGTTACTTCTTCTCTCCCCGCTTTTGAGAGTTAGTGGCAGACATCACAACATTGCGCCCCATGAGACCTCAGAATATCTTCTAAGAGCAAGGACATTCTCCGACACAACCACACTACCATGATCACGCCTGTGTTTAACCCAATATAAAATTATATTTCAATGTTCCCAATTATCCCAGTTCTGTTGTGCCAGAAAGCAAGGGTGTCTTGTGAGACTGATGAGGACATGTCAAAAGACAGCTTGACAGAGACGGCCAGCTTTTGAAAATTTGAGCATAAAAAAGATGACAAAAATGGATTATAGCACATTGAATTAAAAAATAATCCACGAATCCACATCAATACTCAAAGAGAGGACAGGAAGAAAAGTTCTTCACAGAACAATATAGAATAAAAACACAAGAAATGAGAAAATGAGAAAAACTACCATTTTGTATAATGATCGATTCAAATAAGGCTTCCTCATGGGTGTTGAGATCACTGGATGAAATGCCAGGGACACAGAACACTCCCACAATGTCAAAGTGTCATTCAACAGATCACTTTTCAATTTTTGAATAGAAGTTTCCTTTACAAAAGCACAATACAGCAGACACCACCTTAACTAAACTTAGTGCAGACATAGCGGCATGGAGAGCCCATTTTGTACACGGACCTGAGAGGGGCTGCCCTTGGATTGAGTATGGAATTGGAAAGACAAGAAAAATCAGGACTAACTTCCAACATCTGATCTGGAAGGGCCTGATCAACTGCTTAAACCGGGGTGGGATGGGAAAGATGAGCAAAAGCCCGCCGAAGGGGACAGCATCGTGCCACACTGACTCTGTCGCCTTTCAGATGCACCGAAGGTGCAGCTGTTGAACAGACAGCTTAGTTGTGAACCTGTAACTCCCGACCATGGTTAGGAGCAGAGATAAAAATTCAAGAAACATCAGCATACAGGGAGCCATGGACAAGATGACATCATCTAGGGAGGAAGTCAACTTCTGTAGTTTTAAAATCTTTTCTTTCCTTTCCTTTCCCTCCCTCCCTCCCTTACTTTCTCTCTCTTCTCTTTTCTTTTCTTCCTTCCTTCCTTCCTTCCTTCCTTCCTTCCTTTCTTTCTTTCTCCCTTCCTTCCCTTTCCTTTCCCTTCCTCCCTCCCTCCCTTTCTTCCTTCTATTTTATTTTTAACATAATCTCTACACCCAATGTGGGACTCAAACTCACAACCCTGAGATCAAGAGTTGCACGCTCCACCCACGGAGCCAACCAGGTGCCCCTAAAATCTTTTTCATGACAAAAAATAGCTGTAAGTTTTCCATTATGTGATTTATACTTAATTAAAAGACTTTTTATAAAAATAGAAGTGTGTAAGAGTAATCCCCTGAACCTAACAATTTATGTTTGATATCATGCCTCAAGCACCTGTTACTCTGCTTCCACACACATCTATATATAAATGTATCATATCATACATGGGTCTCCCCCCACCCAGACACTTCAAACACTTAAAAAAAAAAAACTTTACCCCCTTTTCCATCTTCCTTGTCCTAATATTCCAGAAACTGATGTTAAAATGTTATGAATCCTTTCATATCCTTACGTCCCCATGCAGTCATATACATAAAGGGCTTGTAGATCACTGTCTGATAAAATGATACTATTATACATATTTCCTTAATTAATAATATTGTGGGAATCCTTATGAAGTGAATCTGTTCTTCTTATTGGCTACATCTTTTTTCATAGCATAAATGTGTCATGGTTTAAACATTGTCCTTATTCAGACACTGTCTAGTTCTATGGGACCAATTTTTTTTTTTTTTTTTTTTTTGGAAGGGGGTACAAATTCTTATGAGTGAGATGGTTGGGTTAAAAGGTGGGTTTTAAATTTTGTTTAAATTATGTTTAAGTTTTTAAACAGATTTTTTTTTTCTATATGGCTTTCCAAAAAGGCAGCATCAATGCTCTTTCTCACCAGTTAAGTATGAAAATATACTTTCCCTCCCATCCCATCAGTAGTAGGTGATAACATTCTTTTGAATTTTTGCCAATCTGATGGGCAAGGAGTTAGTTTAATTTGCATTTCCCTGAGTACTGGGAAGTTGCTCCATATGTTTATTGGCCATTTGGGTTTATTCTTCTCTGAGCCTATTCACATCCTGGGAACATTTTTCTATTAGATGCTTCGTCTTTTTCTTAACAATTTGTAAGAGCTAGAAATTAACTCTTTATCTTGCCATGAGTCCTGGCAAATCTGTTCTCCCAACTTACTGTTCATCTTTCTGCTTATGGGAACCTTTAGCCATCTAAAAAAAAAAGTTTAAATTTTATGTAGTCAGAGAGTGCCACCTCCAATAAGGACAGAATGCCTGGTAGAAGCTGATCTCTCTGACAGCTAACAACTAAGAATTCTGGACAAAATACTTTTAAAAAGGCTATAGAAAGGAGGCTACTGAAGGACTGAAAGTGATGGGATCACAACCAGGCAGAAATTAGAGAGACTAACACTTGGAAGGGAACACCATTAACTGAGGTTCTCATGTTTACATCTTTGTGCCTAAGGCCAAGCCCCAGGCAGTGCCATGTGAGTCAGCTAAACCTTGGATAGAAATCTGAATTCTTACTTGTTGAGGAATCAGAGGATGAAATGTGGGGCTTCCACAGTGGTTGGAAAGTGATACCAGAAAGTAGAAAGCCATGGAGGGGCGAGTCTGCTTCTAAACTTCACGCAAACATCAGAGTGTTTTCTGAGCAATGACTTCAGTGGAAAAACTCTGAGAAGCCTAACGGGGGCTTCTGAACAGAGATTCCAGCTGCTACTACCATGGAGTGGCAGGAGTTTGGAGTCTGAGCTCAGCCAAGTTAACTTCCTGAGGAAATAAAAAATCAATAGCCTTCCAGAGGACCATAATAGAATCCAGAGTCTCTACAACTTACTATTGATACAATCAATACTAATTACTATAATATACTATAATATAGTATATTATATTATAGTATATATATATATATAATATAGTATATATATATATATACTATATATATAATATATATATATATATAATATATATAATATATATATAATATATACTATATTATATATATAATTATATATAATAATTATAGTATAATATAATATACTATAATTTTGGATACTATACAATCCAAAATTACTAGACATATGAAGAAACAGGAAAATGTGACCCATATTCAAGAGGAAAGGCAACCGTGAGACCAATCTCAAGGTGACTCAGATCTTGGAATTGAGAAATAAGACCTTTTAAAGCAGTGTTATAACTGTGTTCAAGGACATGAAGAAAAATATGCTAATCATGAATGATCAAAGAGAAAACCTCAGCACAAAAAAGATGATAAAAATAAGCAAATGGGGATTTGAGGACCAAGATATAACAATATCAAAAAATTAACTGGATGAGATAAAATTTTATGTTAAAAATGCATTTTTTAATAGACTCTAGGTTTCCTGTCATAATCCTTTTAAAATCCTATAAAAATATCCTTTCTAATTCTGGATTACACATCTATTCACCTAAAATTTCTCCTAAGGTTTTTATATTTTATTTTTACATTTAAGTCTTATTAATCTATTGGGATTCAATTTTTTTATATGGTGTGAGGTGAGGATCCAACTTCACTTTCTTACAAATAGCTAAGGTGATTTTTCCAGTATTATTTATTAATTAACCTTTTTGTTGTTGTTGTTGTTCTTACTGAGGCAAAACATTTATTATATATTGAATTCCCATATATACTCAGATGTATTTATGGGCTTTTTATTCTGTTCCACAGTTTTCTGCCAATACAATAATCCTACGTCAATACAATATTATTGGTTTCTGGTGGCTTTATATTTTAATATCTATAAGGCAAGACCTCCCCGTTTAAATATTTTTTGGCCATTGTCAGACATTAACTCTCCCACATGGACTTTATGAGCATGATATCCATCCAGTTAAAAATGGCACACCTGGGTGGCTGAGTTGGTTAAATGTCCGCCTTTGGCTTAAGTCATGATCCCAGAGTCCTGAGACTGAGTCCCATACTTGGCTTCCTCAGCGGGGAGCCTGCTTCTCTCTTTCTGCTGCTCCCCCTGTTTGTGCTCTCTCTCTCTCTCTCTCTCTCTGTTAAATAAATAAATAAATAAAAATCTTTTCAAAAAATTAAAAAAAAATGGTTATATAATGGGAATTACCTTAAATTTATACATCAGTGTTGGGAGAATGGACTTTTTTAAAAAAAATTTTATTTATTTATTTGACACATCACAAGTAGGCAGAAAGGCAGGCAGAGAGAGGAGAGAGGAGGAAGCAGGCTCCCCGCTGAGCAGAGAGCCCGATGCGGGGTTCGATCCCAGGACCCCGGGATCATGACCTGAGTCGAAGGCAGAGGCTTTAACCCACTGAGCCACCCAGGCGCCCCTGGACATTTTTATATTAAGATTTTCCATCGAAAAATATCGACCATTTTTCTCATACTATTTCAATATTTTAATAAATTTTCATAATTCAGTGGTTAGGGAGATTGACTAGAGATTTTCTATATTTCTGTATTGTCTGAGTAATAGCACATATTTTTGAAATAAATTCAAATAATTCTTTTTAATAAAAGTAGTGTATGTTTGAAGCTGATTGGTGGTTTCATGATATTTCATTACATTATCCATCCTGTTAGTATGTCTAAAAAATGTATTTAAAAACATGAAAAAAGGCTAGTACATATGCAGTGAAAATTTCTTCCAGACAATGCACAAAACTATAGAGAAGGAAATAAATGGCATCTAAAATTCCACTAACCAGTGATAACCACTTCCACTGTTAATTTTTGGGTCTACTTAGTTTCAGACTATTTTCCTAATTTTTTGGTATATACATAAGACCATATACAAATATGAACACACATAAAGGCATTTGTGATTTTTATAGTTATGTATATGTATGTGCACCTACGATATGTGCAAATATCCAAGATATGTATGTATATGCTCCTATGGTGTGTGTATGTATCTAATACACACACACACGCACACACCTAAATGGGCTTCTATGCTCATAATTTCTAATAATGGCGTTTTTACATGATATATCATGAACATCTCTCCATTTCCAAACATACACATTATCATCATTGCTAGAACATGCTCAGATTTCTTTATATGGATGCATACTATTTTCCTTAAATCCATTTTGGTTTTTCGAAAACATCATTACTGTTAGACTTGGAGATGTAGATTTTTCCATTTTCTACCATTGTAAATACCACTATGAACTTTTGCTTTCTTGTCCTTCAGCATCTGTAGGTAAATTCTCAGAAGTAATTTCTAGGATTCCCTACCTGTTCTTGAGAAACTCTACTAATAGGACAGTGGAGTGGGAGAAGTGGCCAGGGGCGCTGGAAGTCTGATTAGGAAAGGTACCTTTTCTTGAATACTTAATATATTCCAGGAAGTTTATATTCATTATTTCACTTAGTCCTTATAACAGAACTTTGAGTTTGATACTACGACGAGACCCATTTCACAGAGAAAGAAATGGAGGACCAGAGAAATCAAAACATTTGCCCAAGGTCATTTCTTAGGATTATACTGAATATTGTGCTGCCATAGATGGTCCAGTAGAACCCTTGCCTGGAATTATGAACACAAAGTCAAGAGAGCTATTCAGGATCTCATCCAGGTGCATGAGTAACTAAGATTGAGGTACTCTGGAATCTTCCAACCCAGAGGCCCCAAAACATAGCTGGGTCCTTGCATGGGCCCCAGAGTACCCTCTTCCAGAGCTGTCCCAGGTCGGTCTGGGGCTCCTGTCCCTTGCTGCCCCCTACACGTGCTCATTGGCACTTGCAGAACCACTGGCCCTACCATGGGGTCCAGAAATAGGCCAAAGACAGACCTGCACCTGAGGAGATCCCAGTCTGGTAAACTAACACTAGTCAGAATTCTACTGGTCTCTCTCTGGGGCCAGTGATTTGGCATGAATTGGCCAAAAAACCTGAAGTCCCTTTCAAAGCCCTATGGGATGGCAGTGTCTGCCCCTTCTCCAGCCCCAGCCCCACAGAGTCTCGGGCAGCCATTCCTAGGAGACTCAGTGTCTGCAAGTTGACCTCCAGGAAAGGGGACTCTGGGGGAGGGGCTGCTCAATGATGAACTCCAACTCCTTCCCTAGTCTTCCAACCTTCTCCTGCTGCCACACCACCCAGTCCCAGGGAGGTGGCTGTCCTTTTAGTCCCTGAAGCCCTCTGCCCTATGACTGCTCCCCAGGCCCCTGGCACACAATTTTCCCTTAGTCTTGGTTGAGCCCCTCAGATAACCACAGGGAGGTGAGGAAGGCCTGGCCTTGAGTCCCCCTAGAGGGCCCTCCCCTCTGGGTGTCATCCTAGTATTCCCTCCCTACCGTCCATACTTCCTCCAACAACTGGCAACATCACAGGGCCCCCATGTTAGTTTCCTAATGTTGCTATGACCAATGACCACAAGTTTGGTGGCTTAAACAACACAAACTTCCTATCTCACAGTTAGGGAGGTGAGAATCTGGAATGGATTTCACTGGGCAAAAATCAGAATGTGGATAGGACTGCATTCTTCCTGGAAGCTCACAGGGAGAAGTCTTTCCTTGCCTTTTCCAGCATCTACAAGCTGTCTGCATTTCTTGGCTCGAGGCTCCTTCCATCTTCAAAGCCATCCTCACATCACTGCCCTCTGCTTCTGTCGTCCTATCTCCTTCTTGACTCTCCCGGTTCCCTGTTTCCCTATGATGATCATGGTCACATAGGGCCCACTCTGTTCATCTCAAGATCTCTGGCCGATCACGTGTGCAATGGTCCTTTGGCATTACCAGAAGGTAACATACCTGTGGGTTTCAGGGATTGGGACCTGCACGTCTCAGAGGGATCACTATTCTGACTCCCGTAGCCCACAATTCCTGGCTTGTTTGCTTAGGGTGGGACTGCTTTGGTGACACTGTGACAGATCACATTTCGGGGCACAGTCATGGCCCATAATCTCAGGAGCACAGCTCAGTTCCAGTTTCTGGGCTGAAACTAGATGGATGCCTCTTCCCCAGGGGACAGGCACCAGTTCAAGAACAGAACACTCCTGTGGGGCCCCACCAGCTGCCAGTAGAACATGTGACTCTTGATCTCAGGGATGTGAGTATGAGCCCCATGTTGGGTGTAGAGATTATTAAAAAAAAAAAAAAAAAAAGGAACAGGACACTCTCTTAGGACAGAACAGCTCAGTGGCCAGAGCAGCAGAGAACAGGCCCACACCCAGACACTAGCACATGCAGACATGTGGACAGTGTGCATGCAGTTGGGTGTGCGCACACTCACACGTGTGTGTTTATTTGAATGTCAAGGTGAGGGTGCACGTCTGCAAAGAGTGTATGTGCGTAAGAGCTTTTTAAAGAATGAACAGAAGGCGGCCAGTTTGCCGCCGTAGAGGAAAAACGTCATTCATCTCAAGGGAGATGGTTCTTTGTTTTGAAAAGTACATTGCTGGCCCCCATGAGTGTTGTAAGTGGCTGGCAAGGCCTGGAAGGCAAAGGATGGAATAAAGGGAGAGCTGGATTTCTCAGCAGAACTTCTGAGGACAGCCCAGGAGGCAGGGGATGAGGAGCACAGAAACAGGACAAAAGGGGGTGGGAGGAAAAGCCAGTGAGCAGCAAGCAGACCCGAAGGGGGACAAGGCAGGGATTCCATGGAAAGTCACGGCCGAGGAAAAATTACACTTCTAGGAATGGTGATGTCTGACACTGAGTTTTAACCTGCTTCCTGTTGTGTTCTGTCACTGTCCCCTACTGCTCCAAGTCTTTAGGAGAGTCTGTTCACACGACGTTGGAGGTCAGAGCCACAGGCAGGGGCTGGAATAGTGGTGAGGGCGGCTACAGACCATGGCGACCTGGGAGTCTGTCTGGGCACCCAGACAGTGGGGGACACCTTCCACAGCACGTGGGATGTGAGCTTAAATGATCTACAATGTAAAGTACGGGTAATCTGTGAGCGTCTGGGCTATAAAGTGCTTGTAAGGATGCTGTGACCGTGTGAATGGGTTTACATCTGTGCCATCTGCAACCATGTGAGACTTCGCGTCAATCTTACCCCATTGGGTACTTCCCTCTCTTGTTCACTCAATCCCTCCAGGGCACCTGGATCAGACTGTCTTCCGTGGGGATCTCATCTGCATTAGCAACGTTAGTCACTATCTGTCCCTGGATATTTGATCTGAGTTCAGAGATGTGTTTACAACTGTCTACCTAGCATGTCTTCAATGTTCCCAAAGCACCTCGATTCAGCCTTTGTCCGACTGAAGTCTACTTTCTCCTCATGACCTAGTTCTTGGCCACGGTTCTCAGTAGATGGCTTCACTGTCCACTCAAAACACACAAGCAAGACAAAAGGTCTCCGTCTTTCTCAACATCCCTTTACCCTGCCTGCTGCAGGTCCCACGCTTGTGTCCTCCTAAGCAAGCGTGTATCCATCCTCTCCCATCTCTGCTGCCACCAGCCTAGTCCGACAAACTTGTTTCTTGTCTGCACTGCTACAACTTTCTCCTAACCTGTCTCCCTGTGGCCTTGACCTCCTCCAATCAGGTTTCCATTCTACAGCCAGAGTGAAATCACAATTTAAAAAATTACATCCAAGCATGAAATGCAGTAGTTAAGGACAACAGATCTCCACCCCGTATCTACTGCAGTCCTCTTAGCCCTCACCCCAGAGGCAACTTCCAGCCCCTTTAGCTTCCATTTACAGGACCTCTGATACTTTCTGATAACATGCTTCCACTTCTGTCTCTTGACGTACAGATCTTAGACGTTATTCATTGCTGGGATAGGTAAGGGCTTAGCTCACAGAAAACACTATTTATTGTTCACTGAAGAGCCAAGTAGTATATTAGGGTTATATCTTCTTCTTGGATATCGTGTTCCCCTGCCCTTTGCCCTGTGCTACTTGCCATTTTCCTATTTGTATTGTCCCCAGCCACCACCACTCCCCCATTGTGTTTTGTATTCTGTGACACTGTCCCTTCCCAGGAGACACCGCCTCCAATGTGGACCATTCCTCCTTCAATCTACTGCATTGTCTCCTTCCTAGAATTTCTCTGCTGCTCTTCTGGTCCATTGTTTCTGGGACATCACGTATTCCTTTCCCTTGGTTTATTCTGTTATTTTGCTGGAGCGCAGTCGTAAGCAATTTCTTTTAAAACAGATGCACTGGAGGTAAATTTTCAGAGATGATCTTTCTTCTTACATCGATCAAGTTGGGTCAGGCATATAAACTCTCATTGAAAATCATCTTCAAAATTTTGAGGACATTGAAAACATTGCATCTGCTCTTGTCAGAAGACATTTGATGCCATTTTGGCACGCGATCCTTTCCAGGTAACATGTATTTCTCTTCCTCGAAGATTTTAACAGCTTCTGTTTCTGGGGTTCTGACATTTCATGTCAACGTGACTACATATGGGTTCTTAGGCGTTCAATTTCCCGAGCATTCAGTGGATCTACTCTGGAGACTCATGTCCTTCCACTCTGGGAAAATTTCTTGCATTATTTCTTTAATTCTTCCTCCCGCACCTCCCCCCCTTTAAATTAATATTTTCTGGAATGACCATGAGTCAGGTATTGAAATCCTTAAATAAATCCTTTATTCGTACTTTCTTCTTGTATTTCCTGCCTCTTTTACCTGGCTCTTATGTTCTGGGAGATCTCCTTAAATTCATCTTTGCATTCTATTAAACTTTTTTCATTTGAGCAATTCATTGTTTAATTTCTCAGAGTCCCTTCTTTTTTTTTTTTTTAAGATTTTATTTATTTGACAGACAGAGATCACAGGTAGGCAGAGAGGCAGGCAGAGAGAGAGAGGAGGAAGCAGGCTCCCCGCTGAGCAGGGAGCCCAATGTGGGGCTTGATCCCAGGACCCCGGGACCACGACCCAGCGAAGGCAGAGGCCTTAACCCACTGAGCCACCCGGGCACCTCTCAGAGTCCCTTCTTATTATTTGATTGTTCTTTGCATTCTGTGTGTAGGCGTAGTGTGGGAGGGACAGAAGTCAATGGCTTTTCTGCCAGCTTGGTTTAGGCCCAACCGGTCCTTCCCACTTTCTTTGCATACGGTGGCATCTCTGAGATGAAGGCTCTCATGGGTTCTGTGGGAGCGAATCATTTTGTCAAGAGAGCCCTCAGACTGCGCGGAAGCCGAGGGTCCCTTGAGCGGCTCCATCAACACCTTTCTCCCATCCACTTTTTAGCTTCCAGAAATTCGCTGAAAGGTCTAGCCCATGATATCTCCCCTCCCGGTTCTTTTCATCACTGTAAGCGTATATCCTTTTTTATTTTTTTCCACGACTTTTTGGAAGTTTGAGGAGAAAAAGGAGATAAACACACACGGTTCAGTCAGCCAGTCATCTGTACACAAAGGTCTGGGCTGATGAAATGCAGAACAGATCACATCACCCCCACTTCCCACCCCCCACAACCACCCCAACTTTCATTTAAAACCCTTTAATGGTTTCACTGTTCCCTGACAGGGCCTGTGGGCACTGCTTGGTTTTCCCCCACTTACCTCTTCAGGCTTCCCCAACTGCAGCCACACTGGCCTCTTGCTCCTTCTGCCTTCATACTTGTTATTGAAGTGTAACACAGAGAAAAACACATGTGTCCAAGGTATACAGCTGCAAGAACTTGAACAGGCCACCCATGTGCCCAGTCCCCAGAGCACAAAACAGAGAACCACAAACTCCAGAAGCCAACTTTTGTGTCCTATTCCAGCCTCTCCTTCCCCAGGGAGAACCATTCTCTGACTTCCAACACCATGGGCTAGTTTTGCCTGTTTTTGTACTTGATATAGATGGAAATGGTGTCTATGCTTTTACTCTGTCTGCTTTCACTCATAAATGGATCTATGAGATTCATGCAGGATGTAACAAGCATTATTTATTTGCATTTCTGGGTAGCATCCCAATGTATGAACATACGGCAATTGCTCGATTTTGATAAATTCATCCATGTTACTCACAAGCACATAGGCAGTTTTGAGTTCTTGGCTATTATAGGTGGTACAACGAGGAGCATTTGAGTTCATGTCTTTGGTAAACATTTAAAATACATTTAGGGGTAGGTCACTGGCTATCTGTATTTTCAGCTTTAGCAGACAATGACAAACAGTTTGCCAAAAAGGTCCCAAGGTACATTCCCACCTGTAGTTTGCAAGAGTCCCCACTCTTCCCAACCTCTTCAGTGTTTGATATTTTATCTTCTTAATTTTAACTACTCTGAGAGGGGGCAGTGGTGGTATCTCATTGTAATTTTCGTTTGCATTACTCTGATGACTCATAAAGTCTAGCATCTCATTGCATGTTTACCGGCCTTTGGAAAAAATCTTCTTTTGTAAGGTGCCTTTTTTAGAAAAAAATTGAATTGTCTGGTATTTTTCCCTATCGATTTGTAGCCATTTAAAAAATCATATTCTGAGTCCAAGTTCTTTGTAAAATATTTGAGTCGTGAACATCTTCTCCCACTCCATTAGTTAGATCTTCACTATCTTGCTGGTATTTTTTAGGAACAGAATTTCTTAATTCTAGTACATTTAATTTATGATTTTTTCCCTCATTTAAAATGTTAGCCTTTTTGTGTCCTGTTAATGCAGATTTGCCTTACCCCCAGGTCACAAGACTGGTCTCCTATGTTTTCCTCTAAAAGCTTTACTGTTTTCCCTTCCACATTTAGCTCTACAAATTGTCTGGAATTGATTTTTGTGTCTAATGGGAGGCAGGAGTTTACAGACACTTTTTTTCACGTGGATATCCAATTACCCCAGCACCATTTATTGAAAAAGCCACCTCTTTCCCACTGGACTATGGTGTCACCTTTGTCATAAATGTGGTAATCATCGATGTGTGGGTCTTTTTCCAGATTCTCTCCTCTGTTCCACTGGTCAGTTTGTTTATTTTTGTGCCAATAGCACAATGTCTGAACAACTATAGCTTTATTAGAAATCTTGGGGGTGTCTGGGTGGCTCAGTGGGTTAGAGCCTCTGCCTTCGGCTCAGGTCATGATCTCGGGGTCCTGGGATCGAGCCCCACATCGGGCTCTCTGCTCAGCGGGGAGCCTGCTTCCCTCTTTCTCTCTCTGCCTGCCTCTCTGCCTGCTTGTGATCTCTGTCTGTCAAGTAAATAAATAAATAATCTAAGAAATCTTGGCCTCAGTTTTGTTTCTTTTCAATACAGTGCCCTAGGCAACCTTGGCTGTTCTTGGGCACTGTATTGGCCATGCTCCCTTTCCAACTCCAGGGCCTTTGCATGTGTCCCTTCGGCTGAAACACCTTTCCCTCCTCTCATCTCTTGGTGAGATCCCATCTCAGTTGTCACTTCCTCACAGAAGCTTTCTCTGAACTCCCTGACCAAGTTAAGTACACGGTGAAAACCCTCATAACACCATCCACCTCACATCTGTAACACTGATCACAATTCAATTTTACACTTATTCCTGTGGTTAGTTGATCAATGCTTACTTCTTCTCTAGTCTGTCGAACTCCGTAAGGAATTGGATCTTATATGCTTTATTTATCAATATGGTTTCCGGTCTGAGGACAACGAACTGCAAAAGCAAACTAAACTAGTCATTTAATATTTTGGAGTAAACGAAGGAAAAAGTCCCTTATGGCAGTTGGAGCATGTGTGTTGTGGGTGCCTGTGTGTGTGCTCTGTGTGCGTGAGTGTGTGGGAGTGGGGGAGCAGGAACAAAGAGACCACAGCTTAGGAGCTGCAGGTCAGGGGAGACGGACCCACCCTCTCCAGCTGTCCTTACCCCTCTCTGTCCACTCCACCCCCCACCTTGCCCTGTCCAGCGCTCCCAGCAGCCTCTCTCCTTCCTGAGTGGCTGGAGGAAGACGCTGGTCTCCAGCTGCCTCCGCTCGGCTGCCCTTGTGCAGTTGTCTGCCAGTTGTGTGCGCCGATTACTATGAATGCCACCATCTGGTACGCCACGTGGACATCATAATCTTTTCTTAATTACATTAGCAGCGCAATCAGTTACTGCATTACAAGGCCGGCGATGAGCTTTTAAATCTTGGTGGAAATCATAAATAATTGCACTAAGTACCAGGCGCCAGATGTGTGTGCCAACTTTGGTTGCACTAGATAAATAGTAACCTTACAAGAGTGTTAGACAGCAGGCGGTCCGGCCAGCCACCAGGCCACACCACACCTGGGGCCCCACCACAGGAAGGCCCCCACCGACTGTACACCTGAACGGAGGCCAGGGAAGGGCTCAGAGGTGCTGTGTGTGTGCGGGGGGGGGCGGTGTGCCAGGCAGAGAGAGGCATTCTCAGAGCCAGTGAGGGTACAGGAGGAATGTGGAGAAAGACAAAGGGAAAATGAGGTGGGTGGACGCGAAGGGAGAATGGGAGATGAGAAGGAGGGAGGAGAGGAAGAGGAGAGACAAGTGGGGAGAGAACAGGGGCCCAGAGAGAGACACTCAGATCGAGACAAAAAGAGACACACAGAGAGACACGGAGGAATGGCTGAGACCCACAGAGTGTGACAGAGAGATCAACAGAGTGTGAGTAAAAAGTCCCAGATGAGCAAGGAGGCTGAGAGGACAAAGGGCAGGCCTTCTTTCTGCTGACCTTTCACTCTTGGCCTGCTGCTGGGAGCAAGCTCAGGCCCCAGCTCGGCTCTTAAGGCTGCTGACATATGGTCAGAAGGTAGGTGAGGCTACCGCCAGGCCTGGGGGCTTCCAGCAGGGTCCTCAAGGCTCTGAGAGGAAACGGCCTTTCCTTCCTTCTCTCCCTCTTTCTGAAAACCTCTGGCACCTATGAAGGAGGAAGTGGGCCACAGGTGGTCCAGAGCAAGCAATTCTGGCCTGTGCAGAGATAGCTACTAGAGTTGCTTTCGATGAGAGAAGTCTCAGGATTGGGGGTAGGGGGGTCTCTCCGAGGAGGTGACTTCTAAGTTGAGATATGTACGATAAGCCACAGCCAAGTGAAGAGCAAGTGATAGAAGGAGAGAATGTTCCAGAAGAGGGGAAAGAGCATGTGCAAAGGCCCAGTGGCAGGAAGGAACTTAACATGTTCAAGAATCAGACAGAGGGACGCCTAGGTGGCTCAGTCACTTTAATGTCTGACTCTTGGTTTTGGCTCAGGTCATGATCTCAGGGTCCTGGGATCAAGTACTGCATTGGCTCCACACTTAGCAGGAAGTCTGCTTGAGGATTCTCTCTCCCTCTGCCCCTGCCCCCACCTGCTCATGCATGCTCTCACTCTCACTTGCTCTCTCTAAAATAAATAAATCTTAAAAAAAAAAAAAAAAAACAAACTATACATCTAAAAAAAAAAACCTCAGAGAGAGAACAGATATGGCTCAAGCAAAGAAAACAATGGAGAAAGGGAACCTTAGATAAAATGGATGGTCGAAGATGTGTTTGTTTCTACTCACTCCTGAAATCTTACCAAAATGGGCTTTAATGGAATTTAAAGATGTATAAACCCACAGGGTAAAGAGAACAGGAGAGGAAACAAAAGCAGATGGAGTTATTAACTAAATTTTGGAACCTAGGAAAACGGATGATGGCCACTGACTTGCAGAGCAGGGAAAGCTGAAATCTGAGCCTGCAGGAAGGGAAGCCAACTAGGAGCAAACCAATTGGCCCCAGAGACCTGGGAAAGGCTCAGGGATGGAGGCTAGGTACTTCCGAAGGGGGCTGGGAGGGAGTAACACGAGAAGCAAGGTTCAAGGCTCAGTCGGCCAGGGGACCAACCACACTTCCCACCACAGGTAGAGACACGAAGTTTACCCTCTGAGAGATTGGCTGGAGGCTCTTGACTTGCAACATTAGCTAAGCCCAGGGTGAGGCCCACACTCAAACTAGCATCCCGTCCTCTCCTGGTGCTCACAGGATGCTGGCAGACGGCTTAGCGCTGTCTCCGTGCCTCCTTCTCCTTCCAGGTTTCAGGCAACTGGAAAATTTCTTTTCTGGGAAAACTGCCTGGGACAAGGGAAGAGGTCTACAGAGACCACCAGAGGCCCTCCAGTAAAACAGCCAGTGTGTCTCAGATCACCCTGGGATGAGCCCCACCCACGTACACAGAGCTTCCAGTCAGGTCCTTCCACAATACTTTGAAATATGAATGACAGCCAATTATCACCAGATACTTGTAGAAGTCTCTAGAATGAAAGACAGAGACCAGAGATTTAGGTACATAGGAAAAGGCAGGTAGGAGGAAAGAGAGACACTATAGGGAGCTGGGAAACATTTGACTAAACCTCTATAAATAATATCCTCTGAAAGATAAGACACTGCAGCCATAAAATGAGATTAGAATGCTATCTATGTATTTTTTAAGGGAATACTGAGAGAATACAGAAAGGCTGGAAGGTAAAGTTAAGAGAATCCAGGAGTTAGAATAAAAGGATAGAGATAATTTTTTAAAATAGAAAGCAAAATAGGAGAAAATTTAGGCATATTATTTAGAAATCTTAGAACACCAAGAATAAAGAAAGATCTTAGAAATTTTCAGAAATGAACAAAGTTGTACACAAGAAACTGGGAACCAGAATGGTATGGAATTTCCAAAAAGCAACTCTGGAAGTTAGAAAATGTGGGGCAAAGATTTACAAATGATAAGGGGAAATTATTTCCAGCTAAGAATTCTGAGTCTCACCTAGTTATCAATTAACTGTGAAAGAAGAATAAATACATTTTTAGACATTCAAGATTTAAAAATATGTATCAGTGCCTTTGCATTCTTTTTCAGGGTGCTAAGAAGATATACTATGGCTAAATGAGGGAGAAAACCAAGAAAGAGAAAAGCATGTAATATGGGAAGTGAGATCCAACAGAAAGGCAGAGGGAAAACCTGGAATGATGGGAAGGAAATGTACCAAGATGACAGTCATATGCCAGGGAGGCCTTGAGAAAAATCACCCTGGACCATCACAGGAATATGGAAGGCCACAGGAGAGCTGTGTCCAGTGGAGGAAAAAAAAAATATGATAGATTATCTGGTGAGTTTGATCATCATATCTGGAGGGGTATTTTAGTTCATTGACAACTTTGAAGCAGAAGTGGTCAAGAATCAGAAAACCAGGCAAATATAAAAAACAAACGAATTGTTAACGCTGGGAAAAACAAAAGTTGTACAGGAAAAGAAATGTATTATTAATAGTACACTATGTGGCTCAGCTGTGACCAATCTTTGCATAGGCCTAACTATATAAATATTGAGTATTTGATTAACAAAAGTTGTGATGTAATCATGTTGGAAGGATGAGAAGAAGGGAAGTGTATGATGTGATATAAAAGAACTCAATCTTTGGGGTCCCTGGGTGGCTCAGTCACTTGGCATCTGCCTTTGGCTCGGGTCATAATCCCAGGGTCCTGGGATCGAGCCTCGGGTCAGGCTCCCTGATTGGCGGGAAACCTGCTTTCCCTTTCCCACTCCCCCTGCTTCTGCTCCTGCTCTCACTGTCTCCCTCTCTCTGTCAAATAAATGAATAAATAAAATCTTTAAAAAAAAAAAAAAAAGAATTAAATCTTCATCTGATTCTCACTAGAAAGTCAACAGATATTTCTTCCAGAATGTGGAACTAGCAGCTTAAACCGTTGTCTTGAAGCACAAAGGCAAATCGCAGAAGAGATCACTAAAAGCTGAAAGTTGCTGTCTCATGGGAGGGGGAAATGAGGATGTAGCAGGAACCCTTTGCACTCCTGGGCTCATGACCCCCTCCTCCATCTTCAAAGCCGGCAGCCTGTAGCATCTTCCAACCTCTCTTTCTCTCTCCCTCTGTTTCTGTTGTTTTATCCACTTTTCTTCACCTTGAACTTCCTGCCTGCTCTTACAGGGACTCTAGGGATTACAGTTAGACCTCACCGGGATCATCTAGTCTGATGCCCCCATTTCAAGATCCTTTACTTAATACACCAGCCTCTCCCTTTTACCGTCTCAGGTGACATAATCACAGGTTCTGAAGACTAAAACATGCACATCGTGGGAGGCCATTAAGCACCTACAATGTTAACCTTTTGGACATTAAGGGGAGGAACAACTACTTTTCCTTTTTACGGTTATTTTTGTAACATTTATACTGTGCTCAACTTCCATGTATGTTATACAACGTACATGTGTGAGCTTCCACCTGTATACTCTTAGTATGAGAGTCAGGCAGACAGCACAGGTAGGCAGCCACCATTCCAGGCCCTTCTATGTTGTCTTGTGGTTCATTCAGGGCCAAGGGAAACTCTGCATTTATATGACTTGCCCATAGGCTGTTATGGGTCACACTCCCTACCACGTGGTCTAAAGTTGGCTCTGGAATAATCATAGCCTTGGATTTTAGAGGTCCAGACTCAGACTCCACTCTCAGGAGAACAGCATATTTTATTAATGTACCAATAAAAAGGAAGAGGGAATCTGTTACAAAGAGATGTGCTGTCTTCTTAGGTTCATAGAGAAATACCTCAATAAAATGACTGTAAACCCACAAACTACAGAGAGGTTAAGAAATGATGTCCGTGGAGGATTCTGCCTCTAAGAATTAAGTCATCCAGAAAGTTGAGGTTTACAGAGAAAAGTATACTTCAGACTATCGGAGCGGGAGCAGTGGGAAAAAGAAAACAATTAAAAACAGCCCCATTGAGTGGAGGAAGAGAAAACTGAGAACTTTGGAGCAGATTGGATGGCTATGAAATGTCAAATGGGACCTTGAAGCAGAAGAGACTAACAGAAAGGAAAAGTTAGATGGAGAATTAGAGAAGGGGCCCCATCTTAGCTGTCACTACGCCAGAAATGGTGCGCGAGGAAACGTGCCAAAGAGCGGAACAATTCTCCCCAAGGGAACCATATCCAGGGAGCCCATGGGAAACGGCTCCTTTCACACACACATGTGCACACACATGTATAAACACACAAATGCACGTGCATGTACACGCACACATACACACAAGCACTCACATGCACACACAGATATGCACACATATATGTGCATATGCACACATGGGTGCACACAGGCACGCACATGTGCACACAAACACACACGTATACACAGTGTATCGTATCATTGGGAGCAACCGGGAACTCTCGACTTAAGACCCCAGGGCATCTAAACCAAGGAGTTACAGAAAATCTGGACAAATCTGAGAGGAAAGAGGAAGAAGAGCAGCACAAAATAGCAGAAGCGTTACAAAGGGAGTTTCAAGGTGATGGAACTGTTATAGCTGGAGATCAAATTATTACTTGGCCCCTAGGAGAATGGGCTGATAAATCTAAGGCATTAGAACTCTCTAAGGCAGTGGTTCGTAGCCCCCGCTGCACCTGAGAATCACCTGGGGAACCTTTTCAACACAGTGATGCTTGAGCACCACCCCAAATCAAATAAATCAGTCGGCATCTTGGGCAAGCGTTCTCAAACTTGAGTAAGCATAAGAATCCCCTGGAGGGCCTGATAAAACACTGATTTCTGGGCTCCACCCCCAAGTTTCTGATCAGTAACACCAGGGAGGAGCTTGAGAATTCTGACTTTCTAACCCATTCCCAGGTGACACTCAGGCCCAGGGACCCCATGTTGAGAACCACATTTTCTAAGGAAAGGCACTGCAAAGGTAGGACAAACAAAATGGGGGCCGAGCAGGACAATGAGAGATGGAGGCGGGCCGAGGTTAGATCTCCGGGGCAAGATTATCCCATTTAGGAAGCAGCACTGGGCAATATTTGTTTGTTCAGCGGATGCTTTCTGAATGGCCAGACCTTCTGATTTCATTCCCTCTCATTCTGGGGGACCTCCTAAGACAGTGCCTTCCCAAAAGGTGAAACACAGGAGGACATGAAACTGCTGGGAAAATCTCCTTGAGGCACGGAACAAAGCAAGTCTGCCCCCTTGGGGATCTTGGTCCTCTCCAGGACCTCAGGCAAACAGGTCACAAGGAGTTTCGATCAAAGCTTCAGCGCAGGCATCTGCCGACAGTGGTTTTACAGCAAAAGTGAAGTATGGGGACGAGGACGCAGGCTTCTTTAGAACAGTGGTTCTCACACTTTGCTGCACACTGGAATTACCTGGAGAGTTTTTAATCTGACCTGTGTAAGCTATGACCCTTAGCAATTAAATCAGAATTTCTGGGGGTGGCACCCAGGCATTCAGAGTTTATAAAACTCCCCAGGGGATGCCAAAGGGCAGACAAGTTTAAGGACAGGACCTTGCTATTCAAAGCGTGGTTGATGAACCAGCAGCCTGGGTTATTACCCGAGAGCTTGTTAGAAACGCAGAATCTCAGGTCTTATCCTAGACCCACTGAATCAGAATCTGCTTTTGATCAATGTCTCCAGGGATCTGTGTGCACATAAATGTCTCAGAAGCACTGCTCTGGAAGGCCTAAGCGGTTCCAAAGCAAGAAGCACTGGTGACAGGCACTGGGCTCAGCCCCCAAAACACCTACTCCGAGACACATGGAGGCTATATCATTAGAGAGAGTTCTGTTCATCACTGGCATTCCAGAAACATGAGGCTCTGCAGAACAATGCTGGAGGGAAAGAAGGTGATCTCGGGCAAATTTGCCAAGTTGTCAACAGTGGCTGCCTCCGCAGGAGGGGTAGTGAAGCAGGAAACTTGAATTTTTGTTTTCTGTGCAATCTACATTTCCTAACTCGTGGGTGCGAGTGTGTGTGTGTGTGTGTGTGTGTGTTTGGGGACTCAGTGAGGATTATCTGGATTGTGAGATTATGGGATATTTTTTAACATTTTCCTTATTAAAAAACCTAATAAATGGTAGCATTTTTTAAAAAGCAATACACAAAGCAAAAGCTATTAGGAATACCAAGATGAATTTAGCAAAATCACAATCTTAATAGGATAACTTAATATTATTGCATCGCTTTGTCAAATCAAGTAGCAAAAAGAAATAAAAATACGGAAGCTATGAATAACTTCATTAATAAGGTTATTTACTAGATATATTTCAAAATCTATAATGTACAGACATAGAATACATAATCTTAAACATTGCACCTAGCATTTTTTAAAAAAATGAAACACTTTTCTAGTCCACAAAGGAAATGTAAGCCACATGAGGGCAGAGAACATGACAGTCTTGTCACCACTGATTCTCAGTGCCTAACACTGTGGCTGACATAATGTCAGGACTCAATAAATATTTATTATAGGAAGAAGGCTATATTTTCAAACCTAAATGCAATAAAATAAGAAGTTGAAGAGGAAAGTTTGAACAAATCAAAAGATCAAAGTATTTGGAATACAAAAGAAACTCTTCCTCAAATAATCTTTAAAGTCAATATAATATTGACTGCAACTCCAGAGAATTTTCGTGGAATTTTACAAGCTGATTCTAAAATTAATATGGAAGAGCAAATGCACACACATTTATCGAATAAACATTAAACATAATATTTGTGTTCATCTATAAGATTCATAACTTTGCAAATTAAAATGGTGAGAAATTAAAATGGTGTGACATTGGTACAGGAGAAATCAACAGGTAAGAGAACTGAGTAGAGTTCACATATATCCTATCCATTGATTTATTAATCTAAATAAGATGCCATATCAAATGGTTGAGGAAGTTATATACCCCTTGATGTATGAAAAAATAAAAGTAAATCCTTACCTCACACTATCCATAAGGAAAATTTTCCAGTGGATGAAAGCCCTAAAGCAAAACACAAAACAATTGTGTGAGGAGAAATACAGGAGATTGTATGATCAACCTGGGAAGCTTCTTAAATAATGCACGAAACCCAAAAGCCATAAATGCAACGTTTAGTAAAGCTGACTACTCTATAAGCCATAAGTCTTGCAAATCATTAAGAAAAAGACAAACTAGAATAGGAAATGGACAAAGACTATGAACAGGCAATTCACAGAAAAGGAAATGCAAATGGGCAGTAATCATATCCTAAAAGATGTTTCATTTTATTAGTAATCGGGATGAAATGCAAAGTAAAATAAAGGAACAGGGCCCCTGGGTGGCTCAGTGGGTTAAGCAGCTGCCTTTGGCTCAGGTCATGATCTCAGGGTCCTGGGATCGAGTCCCACATCGGGCTCTCTGCTCAGCAAGAAGCCTGCTTCCCTCTCTCTCTCTCTCTCTGCCTGCCTCTCCGTCTACTTGTGATCTCTCTCTGTCAAATAAATAAATAAAATCTTAAAAAAAAATAAAATAAAATAAAGGAACAAATTACAACCACGAGTTCAGCAAATTTTTTTCAAGATCGATTATAACAAGTGTTGACAGGATGAGGGTAAAAGATTTATACAGTATGAGAGGAATATAAAATGTATATGAAAATGTACCTAGAATGGCATTCCCACTTTGAAGGGCATTTAGGCAGCATCGAAATGAAAAAATGCATATTCTATATGACAACACCACAACTTTGCTTCTTTTTTTTTTTTTTTTAATTTATTTGACAGACAGAGATCACAAGTAGGCAGAGAGGCAGGCATAGAGAGAGAGGAGAAAGCAGGCTCTCCACAGAGCAGGGAGCCTGATGCAGGGCTCGATCCCAGGACCCTGGGACCATGACCTGAGCCGAAGGCAGAGGCCTTAACCCACTGAGCCACCCAGGCGCCCCCACAACTTTGCTTCTTACAGAAATCCTGGCATGCATTCCTAAGGCAGCTAGTATGTGATTTTGACTGCAACATTCCCTTTAATAGCAAAATCTGGAAATAATCTTAGCGTCCAAGCGAAATGTGGTTGAATAAACTATATTAAATCCATACTATGCAATAAACTGCAACAGTGAAAATCAGTTTGATGCATAGATACTGACAGGAAAGATGCTTATTACTGATAGAAAAAGAAAGATACAGAGGAGCATATACAATAGGATACTCTATATGTTAAAAAAAATCCACAGCAAAACTATATTTTCTCTAAGTGCATATACATAAGTGCCAAAAAATCAGAACTGCCACTCAATATGGCAAAGTGAAATAATGCAGTGCCCTTTTCTGCTCTCATCTAGAATCTTCCTAGAAATTCTATATAAAATATTCCACAAAATTTTCAAAACACAGACCTATTCAATCTCTCTTTCTGTCACACACACACACACACACACACACACACACACACACACACAAATACACATAAATGAAAATGCTCAGATGTGAGAAATCAAGAGGGATGTTTTAAAAAACCAGAGCTGTAGATGTGCAAACGAAAGTTCACTAGCCCTGAGGTGAGAGACCAGACATTAAATAGATAATTTGGAGAAGTCTTAAAACAATGTAGAATTATATTTCTAGACAAAATAACATGCATAGTGTGGGAGAGAGTGGTCATCAGATCCCTGGACAGGTTAGGAGAAGGGTATGATTTACTGACTAAGTTGGACTTTGGTAATTCAAGCATGAGTTATAAGAATTTAAGCTTATCATCTGAAAGCAGAGAAATAGATGCTAGAACTTCCAAACCACTGGAGGATAACAAAGGAAGGGAGGGAATAAAGGAATCTGGTCCATCACATACAAGGCAGGAAATAGGAGCAGGGAGAGAATAAAAAAAGAGAAAGCATAGGAAACAGCACAAGATGGTCGGAATACATGTTAGTATTAAAAATAAATATAAGTGGACCAACTCTGTCAATTAAAAGACAAAGATGCTTCGACTAGGGAAGAAAAAAGAGAACAGTTATAAGCAGTGTAAGATTATGTCTCAGAAAGACTGAATATAAAAGAACAGAAAGTGCTAAATCAGAGAAATTTAATTAAAAAATAACTTAGAAAGTGGTGTAGCTATATTAACATCCAGCAAAATAGATTTTGAGGCAAAAGTAGAGATAAACAGTGATGTTACATAATGATACAAAACAATTAAGGGAAAAGATATAAGAATCTTGGGGCATCTGGGTGGCTCAGTCGGTTAAGTCTCCGACTCTTGATTTTGGCTTGAGTTTTGATCTCAGTGTCGTGATAGCAAGCCGCACGTTGGGCTCTATGCTGTGTATGGAGCCTGCTTAAGATTCTTTCTCTCCCTCTCTCTCTCTGCTCCCCCCCGTAAAAAAACCAAAAACATTTAAGAATCTGAAACTTGTGTGCACCTAACAACAACCTCAAAATTTTGTACAGCCAAACATGGCTGAAATTATAAGGAAAAACAGACACATCCACAATCAAGAAGGGAGATGTTTAATGAACTCTCCCTCATATACATGTCAAGCAGATGAAAAATAAAATTAGTAAAGATAAGGAAAACTTGAACAATACAGTTAACAAGCCTGAATTTGTAAATCTGTTTAGCACCCTGTACTTAAAATTTAGAGATAAATCAATCTTTTTTTAAAAAAATATTTTATTTATTTATTTGACAGAGATCACAAGTAGGCAGAGAGGGGGAAGCAGGCTCCCTGCTGAGCAGAGAGCCAGATGCGGGACTCAATCCCAGGACCCTGAGATCATAATCTGAGCTGAAGGCAGAGGCTTAACCCATTGAGCCACCCAGGAGCCCCTAAATTAATCTTTTCAAGCATCTATGGAACAGTTATAAAAATAACCAAAAGCTAGACCAGACTAGTCTTTGAAAACTCCAAGACATGCAGATCATATACTCTGACAACAAATAAAATTTGAAATAAATTACAAATAGATGGCTAACACACCCCATTTAGAAAATTTAACAAAAATAAAAATACTATATTTTAAAAATATGGAAAGCAATACTGAAAGAAGAAAGTGCTTTAAAAAGATGGAAAATCACCACGTTAAGCATCCAATCTAGTAGTTAGCAAAAAAGTAACTAAGTAAACTCAACGGACAATGATAAAGATGAGAACAAAGAAAATAGAGATGACTTATCTATCAGTTAAATTAACAGGAGACAGGAGGGGCACCTGAGTGGCTCAGTCGGTTAAGCATCTACCTTCAGATCAGGTGCTGATTCCAGGGTCCTGGGATCGAGCCCCACATCGGACTCCCTGCTCTGTAGGGAGCCTGCTTCTCTGCTCCTCCTTCTGCCTCTCCCTCTGTGTGGTCTTTCTCTCAAATAAATAAATAAATCTTTAAAAAAATGAACAGTAGAGAAGATTTTTTAAGCCCCTCAATCAGTTCTTTGCAAAGACTAATATACGAACCTCTACCACGATTTATCAAGAAAAAAGAGAGAGAAGGCACAAATAAACAATATTAAGAATGAACAGCAGGGGAACAAAACTTCAGACATAATAAATCATAGGAGGACAGTGAAAAAAGTTTATAACAATGAATTAAAAATGTGAACAATTTCATAGATAAGTGTAATTTATAAAAGTGATACAAGAAAAAAGAAACAACCTGAATGGAGTTTTAATCACTAATAAAATGGTATCCATATTTTAGAATTCATCCACAAAAACAAAACAAAACAAAACAAAATCATCCAACACTGATGATTCTATAGGTGATTTACCAAAACTTCAAGGAATAGAAAATCCTTATTCTTTACAACATGTTTTAGTGAATGGGGGAAAAAAATGGGAAAGCTCCTTAACACATTTTATGAAGGAGGGACAACCTTAATACCAAAACAGACAAGGAAGCTACACGGACTGCCTGTTGTAAGACATGTGAACATAGATATAAATATCTAAATATTAAATTGAGCAATGAGTGAAAAATAGAGCAAGACATTATAACAAGCAGAGATTATTTGAGCAAGCATAGATAGTTTAGCACTTAAAAATATTAATGTAATTAGCCCAGTAATATATATATATATATATATATATATATATAGTTTTAAATTTTATTTACTTTTTTAAGTAATCTCTACACCCAATGTGGAGCTCAAACCTACGACTCCAAGACCAAGTGTTGAATGCTCCACTGACTGAGCCAACCAGAAGCCCCATAGCCCAGTAATACTAAAACAAACAAACAAACAAACAAAAATTATCATCTCAACATATGTGGGGAAAAGCACGTGATAAAATTGAATACTTATTTATGAAAAGTTACTTAGGAAATAGAAAGGAGCTTATCTGGTCTCGTAAAGGGTATGTATTGGTCAAAGGGCATAAACTTCCAGCTATAAGATGAGTAAGTTCTGGGGCAGGTACAGCATGGTGACTGAATAATTCTGTATTGTACATATGTAAGTTGCTAAAAGCGTAAATCTTAAACATTCTCACAACGACCACCACCATCACCACAACAAAACTGGTAATTATGTGAGGTGAGGTGAGGATGTACTAACTAACCTTGTTATGATAATCATTTTGTAATATATACATATAGTAAATCATCCCACGGTACAACTTAAACTTGCATGATATATATGTCAATCATATCTAAATAAAGCTGGAAAAAAATAAGGTAAAAAAAGAGAAAAGTTTCAACATACATGATAGTACTGAAGAGTGAAAAGCATTTCTGTGAAATTCAGAAAGAAGCAAAAAAAAGACCACTATCACCACCTGTATTCAATAGTAGACAAATACAATTGAGGAGACCAAAGATGAAAGATATATGGATTAGAAATGACAGAACTGTCATTATTCCCAGATTTAAAAATCATTGCGTATGTTTGAAAAAATTCCAGGAAAATCTACCAACACACTATCAGAAGAATAGAGTTCCTCAAGCCTGCTAAATACAAATCATATATATAAAAATTGACTGCATTCCTATCCAGTAGGAACAGTTAAAAAGTGTAATTCAAAAAGAAGACAAGGGTGGCTCAGTTGGTTAAGCAACTGCCTTCGGCTCAGGTCATGATCCCGGAGTCCTGGGATCGAGTCCCACATCGGGCTCCCAGCTCCATGGGGAGTCTGCTTCTCCCTCTGACCTCCCCTCTCATGCTCTCTCTCTGTCTCTCAAATAAATAAATTAAAAAAAAAAAAAAAGAAGACAACATTCGCCATGACAACATCCGTAAGATGCATAAGAACTTTGAAAATCATAAAACTTCCCTGAAGGACATAAAAGGCTGAATGCAGGGATAACTAATTCATGTTAGTGGATGCAAAGAATTGATATCACAAAGATGGCAATTGTGTCTAAACTGAAGGACAGATTTGACACAGTGTCATTCCAAAACATCAAGGGAATTCTCCATGGAACTCGATAAGCAGATCCCAAAGTATTTATGGAATTATAAAGGGTCAAGAAGAGCTTTTTTCCCAGTGTGTGTGTAAGGTGATGTAATCTGCGGTGTATTCTTCTGCAGGATATGAAGACTTACTATGAAGCTAGAGTAACTAAAATAACGTGGCATTAGTGCCAGGACAGACAAATAGGTCAAAAGAACAGTAGAGAGAGCCTGGAAACTGAGCCACATGTATACGGGACCAGCACAAATGAGTGACTAAGAATGGACTGTTCGATAAATGATGCCAAAATACAGGATAATGGAATGATGGAATTAGAATATTGCTATTTTCCAAGATCTGATGAAGCAATGGATCTAGGCACATCAATGGTTGTTAATATCCCAAATATGCGATGTTAGACGTTATGCACCTGCTAACGGAAATGCACAGAATCTTGGACGAAGTATTCTTACCAAATGTCATACCTGAAGATCACCAGGTCTCTAAACTAACTGTTTATAGGTAACATCGAGACAGAGGAACATGTTGAATGGTACCACCACAAATATACACTTAGGAAAACTTAGAATGTGGGAATCTGTACAGAACCAACAGCCTAGTTTCTTCAATAAATAAATTTCAAGGCGGGGGGGGGGGAGAGGAAGGAGATATCCAAGAATTAAAATAGACTTAAGAAAATTCAATCAACAGCAATATATGGAATTTACTTGGATTCTGACTCAAACCATTTGCAAAAAGAAAATTATGGTTTGTAGAAATCTGTTTATTGGTATTTAGGAATTAATGTTTTTTAGACATAATAATGTTATTGTGGCTCAAAAGAGACCTGATCTTTTAAAGATTCATGCTGAAATATTTACAGATGAAATTATATGATGTCTGACTTTGCTTTAAAATAATTCGTGAGAGGGAATGATTGGTGCCATGGATGTAACAAGATTGGCAATGAAATGAGCATTCATGGATGATTAAGGATATGAGGTTTATTATCCTGTTTTCTGTTTATGTTTGAAATTTTTTCAAGTAAAGAGTTCAAAAAGGGAAAAATAATGCTGGAATTACTACTGTCCATACGAGGAAAAGATAAAATAAAATTCCTAATAATTCCATATAAAAATTATACATCATATAAAAAATTAATTCCAGGCGTACTGAAGACAAATTATAAATTGAAACTATCTTGAAACTTTTAGAAATAAATACAGGAACATGCGTATATGACACGAGAGTGGAAAGGATTTCTTAAGCAAGGCAGGAAAAGTACAAACCAGAAAGGCAAAGATTAATAAACTTGAGTACATAAAAATAAAGTATTTGCACACAATAAATGATACTATAAACAAAGTGAAAACAGAGTATATGCTGGGAGAAATTATCTGCAACAAAATATTAGTGTCCACAATATATAATGAACTTCTACAAATCAATGAGGGGGGAAAAGGGACAAAGGCTATGTACAGGGACTCTGAAGTGAAAACCTCAATAGTAAATAAATAAATGAAAAGCTCTGCAACCTCAGAGGTAATCAAGAAAATCAACTAAAGCGACAAAAAGATATGTTTTGTATCCATCCACTGGCAAAATTTAAAAATCAGATGGTACCTAATGATGGGACGGTGCAAGGAAACAAGCACTTTTACAGAACATGCTGCTGGTGGGAAAGTATACTGGTATGATCACACTGGAGAGATTTTGATACTTCTGGACCTAGTATGGTGGAAAGTGCCATTTCCACATCCAAATATCTAACCTAGATAAATCTTCCCTGGTGTACCTGAGAAGACATGGATATGAATGTTTATCATGTGCTATATGTTATTGTTTAAAAATGGAAACAACTGCACTTTGGAAGGGAAACAGGCAAAAAAAGGGCATACAATGGAATACTAGTAAGCAGATAAAATGAAAACTCACCTATGTGTATCAACCTGAGTAAATTGCAAAATCTTTTAAAAAGTTATAGATGGTATGCTACAGTTCATGTACACTGAAGAACACACAGAATAATTCTGTGTATTGTTTGTGGATATATGTTGATGTTGTAAACATATATGGATGGGTGGTGTCCTTGGGGGGAGAAGGGGAAGGAAGGGATGGATAGGAGGACTTCCAAACTCTGACAATGGTAAAATGAATATGTTACATCCTTTTCTGCACCTTTCTGTATATTTAAGATATTTCATAATTAAGATTCTTTTTTAAAGAAAATGCATTGGCTTAATATCCTCCCAACATTATCCTTGTCGCACATTATTTAAAGATGATACGATTTTTCTATCTGGGAAGCCCCAGCTAATTAACTGAAAAATACTTACAACTAATAAGAAACAGTGGCTATCTCTAGGGGCAGAATAATCGACATACTTTCACTTTCTAATCTTTTAAATTGTTTGAATTTTAAAATGATGAACATGTATGACTTTTATATTCAGAAACAATAATGATAGTTGAATTTTCAAAACTAAATAAGATGGAAGGGTAAAATGTCAAAAAAACCGAGCATTTGGGAAGGCGGCCATTAGTATAATAAATGTGGCAGCAATAAAAATTTGAAGTAATATTGGAATAAAAATACAATTCAAGGGAGCAACACAAATTATTAAATAGCAAAAAAGAAGTACAGATATATGAAGAGAAACACACAACTTGACATAAAGGGAGATGTGAATGAGAAATGTACAATAAGTGAGAAATGTTCCAGAATGAGAAGAGTTGATACATACTACAGAAATGAATTCATTCTAATCATTTTATTTTTATAAAACTGCATTTTCTACTTAATGGCAATTAATGAAAATATTTCCATGTCTCTAAATATTTTGCAGAAGTTCTTGGGCTCAACCGCATAGACTCCTAGGGAATCTGAGGGTCCTTAAACTCACTGAATTAAATGCAAACTTTTCTGCATGTACGAATCCTTCTGGAGAGTATTCACAGCTTTTGAGAGATACTGAAGTAGTCCATTCCAAAGAAATCCAAGAGCCACTACTACTGGTTATTTTTTTGGTAACTGCTTTATTGGATGTAATTCACATATCAAACCATTTACCCACAACGTGTACACTTTGGTGCCTTTTAGTATATTCAGAGTTGTGTGACCACCACCACAATCAATTCTAGAACGTTTCAACTGGACCCTTTGCAACCACTCTTCCAAATACCCCATCACCCCCAGCCCTAAGCAACCAACCACTTTCTCTGCAGATTTGCCTTTTCTAGACATTTCATATAAATAAAAGCACACAATGTGTGCTCTATTGTGACTGGCTTCTTTCACTTATCATGGTGTTGTCCAAATTCATCCAAGAAGGAGCAGGTGACACCACTTCCTTACTTAGAGCCCAGTAACATTCCATTGCCTGGATCTATCACATTTTCTTTATTCATTCATCAGTAGATGGGCATTTGGGCTGTTCCCACCATTTGGCTACTATGAATAATGCTGCCTTGGATATTTCTGTAAAGCTTTTATAGGAGCATTATTTTCATATGATCAACAGCCATCTGTATGTTTTCTGTCAACCATTTTTTTAGATTTGTATTTCTCAACACTTTCTCAGTATCAACCCTGAAAGGGTTGAAAATTTTGCTTTCATTAATTACTACAATTATTTTCTTATAGTTTAGATTATTACAATTAATGAGTTTGTTTAATCAACCAATTAAAAATTTAATTTCATTTCTTCCTATCAACAGGAATTAAATACTAAGGAATAAGACTAATTCTTCAGAGTTGAGCTCTAGATGGCCACAAACCATTGTAATAGCTGAGATACTCTGCTCCCCAAGAAACAATTTTTTGCCCTCTTGAGGACCATAGGACATATATTGAGAATGCGTGTTTTAGAGCCTGTGCACATTTTTCCTCTATGGGGCTGTCTTTCTATTCTTTTCATTTTTTAGGAATGCTTCATATGTTAGAGAACCTGACTCTTTGTGATGAGTACCAAATCATTTCCCCCAATCTGTAGTTTCTAGGAATTTAGCTTCTTTTTTTTTTTTTAAGATTTTTTATTTATTTGTCAGAGAGAGAGGGAGAGCGAGCGAGCACAGGCAGACAGAATGGCAGGCAGAGGCAGAGGGAGAAGCAGGCTCCTGCTGAGCAAGGAGCCCGATGCGGGACTCGATCCCAGGACGCCGGGATCATGACCTGAGCCGAAGGCAGCTGCCCAACCAACTGAGCCACCCAGGCGTCCCTAGTAATTTAGCTTCTAATGATTTTTGTCTTACAGATTTTTTAAAATGTAGTTGAATTTATCAATCATTTTATGGCTTCTAGAAAGGCATTTGCCATTCCAAGATCAATTCTGCCCAGATTATAAAAAAACATTCTCCTATGGTTTATGGTTTTGCTTTCTGTTTAAACCTCTGATCTACCTGAAATTATTGTATAAGGCATAAACCAGGGATCCAACTTTTCCCCCCAGATGACCATCCAGTTATCTCAAGCCATATTACTGAATGATCAGTCCTCCTCCCACTGATCTGAAATGCCACCTCTATCACACACTAAGCTATAGTGTGTATTTGGGAAAATTCTGAACTTCTATCTGTATGGAACTTATGAACTTCTATCAGTGGATCCGTTTATACAAATAAGTAATCTTCCCACACTGTTCCAATATCTGGTGCCCGATTTCTCCCTATTTCTTGACATTTAAAAAATTGGTTTCCTATTTTGATTTGTTCATTTTTATGTGAATTTTAGAATCAGCTGGTTTCATTAAGTAATACTGTTGGCATTTTAGTGGGAACCCATTACACTGTAAATTAATTTTAAAAGAACTGTCATCTTTGAGTCTTCCTACCCAAGAACATGAGATAACTTTCCATGTTTAAAGTCATCATTTGTGAGCCTCTGTATTTCAAAGTTTTAGTCACATATATATCACATATTTCTCACTATGATAAAATACTCAATATTTTAAGTATCAAGAAAGTGGTATATAAATGCTCTTGATTCTTCTTTTAATTTTGTACCCAACAATATTATTGAACTATCTTATTTTTGTAATAGTTTTTCAACTGAGTCTCTTGGGTTATAGCTATACAATCACATCATCCCACCGTATCATCTGCAAATAAAGATAATTTAATGTCTCAGTTTCTTATTTTCATACCTCTAATATCTTTCTTTAATTACACTGGTTATTTCTGCCACAACAATGCTAAATAATAATCCTATATTATTATATTATATATAATATTTACATATATACAAATATTATTATATTGGACATTTGTTTTACCCTGACTTTAATGGGAATGCTTTTAGTGTTTTCCCCATTAAGCATAACGCTGGCTTATGCGTTGAGATGAATCTATTTTTATGTTAAAGAAGTAGCTATCTCTTCCTACTTTATTAAATGCTTTATAATTAAGAATAGATATTGAACTTTGTCAAATGCCTTTTCAGTGTTTATGGAGATGATCCTGTGATCTTTCTCCTTAGACCTATTAATATGATAAATTCTATTAATAGATATTTTACCAACATTTTATTATGAAATTTTTCAAACATACACCAAATTTGAAAGAATTTGGCACTGAACAAGCATGTTATCTACTCCCTACATTCTGCCATTAACTTTACTATTCTTGCTTCATTGCACAAATAGATGTTTTACAATATTGATTTTCATCAATTTTAACTAATTCTATTAGAACTTACAATATTGAACCATTCTGGTATGCTGTATTAAACACTTGGTTATAGTGTATTAGTTTTGTTTTGTTTTTAAGCATGGTTGTATTTTGTTTGCTATTATTTTAATTTGGACTTTTGTATCAATATTCACAAATGTATGCATATGTGATACGTATGGGCATGGGTGTGTCTCTGGTGCTTCACAAAACAATCTGGACGTTCAAAAAAATTTCAGGTCCCAGAACACTTTAAATGGCGTTGGAATTATCCAGCACTTAAAAAAAATTGGTAGAACTCCCCTGGAAAACTCTCTGGGACAGTTTATTTTTCCAAGAAGGTGTGTAAATCTTTGGTGGCATTTTCTGTTTCTTTTATGGAAATTTGTGGGTTTATTATTTCTTTCTCCTCTGGAGTCAATTTTGACCAATCATGTTTTTTCTAAGAAAAATATAACTTCTTCTAGTTTCAAAACTTATTTGCATAAAGTTGAACAAAGTATGTCTTACAATGTTCATTTGTGTTTATTTCCCAACTGTCATGATTGTTCTGTGTAGTTTTATTTTCTCTCAGTTATCAAACCACAGATACATCCTTGGTTTTTTTCCCTAAGGACTAGGACCTGGATTTAGCAATGCTATTTTTTTTCCTCTTTTCTAATTCCTCTTTGTCCCCTTTTTTCTTTTTGATTTCTTCCTCCTGACTTTTTAAGGTTTAACTTTTTAATTTCTTGAGCTAAACACGATACCCTTTTGTTCATTCTTTCTTTATCACTAATATACATATTCAAAAGCTATCAATATTCCTTTGGGCACTGTTTTACCTCTCACAGATCTGACAGATAGGATTTTCACTATCCCTATTTTCTAACACTTTGAAGTTTGAGGTTTGATTTCTTCTAGACCTAAGAACTGTTTGCACGTTCTGCCTAAATTTCATAGGCAGAAAAAAATTTGCATGTGAATATTGTAATTTTTAGTTTTATTGCATTCTGATCAGAGAATGTTATCTCACTATTCCTATCTTTGGTTTCTTTTTGAATTAACACACAGTCAACTTTGCGAGTCAACAGAAGCACCTGAAAGTAACGCACAATCACTGTCTTTAATGGTTGGTCAGTGTAATTACATATCAGACTTATCTCAATAGTTACATTTTTAGGTGTTTTATATTATTACTTTTTATGTATATGTCATGAACTCAGAGAAGTGAATTAAAGCTTCTTCTTACCAATTTGTCTCTGTTTCTTCTTGCATCTCCTTGGTGCTAGGTACATAGATATGCGTAACTGTTTTCATTATGAATTGTAGAATTTGACATTATAAATGTCTCATCTTTGTATATTCATCTATGGCTGATTTCACGTGTGTTTGTGTATACATGTATATATATCTGATACATATATATCAGACTATTGATGGACCCAGAGCCCCCAAATCTCTAGAACATTTGCATACCCCAAGGAAGAACACCTCACCCTTGGTGGGCTCTGGACAAGCAGATTAGATTAGAGAATTATCTTAAAGAGCAAGGCCCACAGAGCTCTAGGAGACTCAGCGATAGAGGCAGTAAGCCTTTCTGACAAAGGCTTCATTCTGAGAAATGAAAAAACAAAACAAAACAAAAAACCAGTTCCACAGACAGACTGCTATGTAAGCCTTTCATGGTAACAACTAAAAATGTAGGGAAAGCCACTTGGCCCATCTGTGCTCCATTCTACAGAAACCTTCTCCTATGAATCTAGGAAATGACATCTTTTTCGTTTAAGAAACAAAAGAGAAATATAACTCCAAACAGAGGCTTTTATAGGGGGAAAAAAAGAGAAATAAATGAAATACTATCTTGTAGACAAAGAGAAGACATGTGAACACAAAGCTAAATGGATTGAGAGCAATTAAGAACATGGGATTAGCTCTGAAAGAGTAGCACGGGCCAGAAATAGAAGAGCTCAGATACAGGATGGACAGACAACAGGGAGATTATTAAAAATCTGGTGCAACTGGAGAACAAAGACAAGAAAATCACAATCCTGAAATGAGGATTAAATTAGAAGGAACAAAGGGGCCCTTGGATGGTTTAGTCGATTAAGTGTCCAACTCTTGATCTCAACTCAGGTCATGATCTTAGGGTTGTAAGATTGAGTCCTGTGTTGGGCTCCACATTGGACATGAACCCTACTTTAAAAGAGAAAGAGACAGACAGGAAGAATAAATTGGAAATACTACAAGGGAGAATAAACACTGAGACAGGTACAGTTAGGGAGACAGAGGATATAAAATAGACTAGTGAAGAAAATCAAACAGAAACAAAGAAAGAGATAAAAGGGATTTGAGAGAAAGTGGTCTAGAAGTCAGGCAAAGGAGATCCAACATATGTATAATTGAAGGCGCTAAAGAATAAAGCCTAAACAATTAACAGAGAAAGTACTCACTTCGAAATGGAATTAAAAAAATATATTTTGGACTAGAATTAGATTTGAATCTAAAAATTTAAAGCACTCACATGTGCATACACACACACACACACACACACACACACACACACACACACACACACACTGTCCCATGAAAATTATCTAGAATGGTCAATACTGACAGTTAGCTTAGTGATATTATTGTTCCTTAAGGATGAAATAAAAACCCTTTAGACACCCACCTAAAAAGTCCAAGTGACTTCTATGCAAAAGAAAATCAGGATAGCATCAAGATTTGAGACAGTAACATTTTATGTTTTCAAAATGGAGCAATATTTAAAAAAAATATTTAAGGGAGACAAAAGGGACACAGATTTTTTTTTAAGATTTTATATATTTGACAGACAGAGATCACAAGCAGGCAGAGAGGCAGGCAGAAAGAGAGGGAGGAAGCAGGCTCCCCACTGAGCAGAGAGCCTGATGCGGGGCTCAATCCCAGGACCCTGAGCCGAAGGCAGAGGCTTTAACCCACTGAGCCACCCAGGTGCCCCAGGGACACAGATTTTATATCCAAGCAAGCCTTTCTTCAAATGTAAAGGCTACCAAATAGTTATGAACACACAAGATCCATGCACTGTGGGTCCACTTGAATTCTGTGCTCACAGGGCATCACAAATGCTGTACTCAAATGGGGCAGCAAGGAACTGGCAGATGTTCATATTGTGTATTTCTCCTCTGCCCATATATGCGATCCCCTGCTCTTTGGACTCGACTCACAAAACAGAGATAAAATTATTAATAGAATCTCAAAACAGCAAAAGCAGAGCATGAAGCAGAGCCCTATGTGACTGTACAGGTTACACACTCATGAAACCATCTCTGGGTGACACGCAGTGTCCAGTAAGCCAGATCCCTTCCAACTTGTCTCCCTCCTCTGTTTTCTTCCTACAACCTTTCTCTATACTGGAGTCAGTGGTATTTCTAAGACAGAATTCACGTCCAGCTCCTGCTCATCACACCCCTTCCCACTGCTCTCTTTGCCTTCGTGGTAATATTCATTCAAAGTGGACCTGCCCCCTTTTCTCCTCTCCTGCCCCACAGCCACACTCCAAGGCCTGCTCAAACCAAACCCAGCATCACATATCCAGAACTGAATCCCAGTTCTGCACTTTACCTCCCAGATTACTCCTTCTCCAGTTTCCCCAGCACTTCTATCTGGTTGTAGAAACCCTGAGGTCATACTTGACCACTCTCCCTCAAGCCCCACATTTATCAAGCCCCACATTTAATCTACGCTGCCTTTCAGGAATCATCTCTTGAACATTTTCATGTCTATGCCCTTGACATTCTTGCCGATTTGTCCTTCCTTTTCATCTACCTTGCAGCTGTCTCTCCTGGAAGCAACCCATTCTCCTCACTCACACCTAGCATGGAAGCCTCCAGGAAAGAATGCCACAGTCACAAAGACTGGTGACTCTAATAAATCAAGGTCTCTAAATTCATATGGGCTCACAGTCTCTCCGTTCTGTCTTTCCAGAGGACACAGGGAATCTTCCTCTAAGATTACTATCTCACTAGAAATTAACACTTCAAAGCAATTAAAAGAGAGTTAAGGTGTCCCATATGCTTGGAAACTGTAACAGCTAACACTTACATAGCACTTGCTCTATGCAGCCATGTTCTGTGGTGGTCTTTCATGAGCTGATATTCATTTCAATGTTGAATGTCAGTTACAGAAGTGAAAAAAGTGAGGAACATAGGGCTTCAGTGACTTGCCCAAGGTCAAACAGCTAGTGAATAGCTCAGCAAGGATTCAAACCCAGGCAGACAGGCTCCAGGGCTCCTAGACTTTACCATGGTACTTAAGAGATCAAAGAAGTATTTAGAAACAGATGCTAATAAAAACGTACTTGTCAAAATATGGACACAGCTAAGAAACAGTTAATGGGACTTTATGGCATCAATATCAAGAAGCAGGAAAATGGAAAGGGACAAAACAGCACAAACTGAATACGGAAAGAATTAATATAAAGATACTCATCAATGAAAGAGGGAAGAAAAAAACAGAGCTGAACCAAACCAAATATTTTTCTTGAAAAAACATAACAAAACAACATTAAATAGCAAGATAGAACTACTATCTACCTAATAAGAATAAAAGAGTGGGGCACCTGGATGGCTCAGTGGGTTAAGCCTCTGCCTTCGGCTCAGGTCATGATCCCAGGGTTCTGGGATCGAGCCCCGCATCGGGCTCTCTGCTCAGCAGGGAGCCTGCTTCCCCCCCCTCTCTCTTCCTGCCTCTCTGCCTACTTGTGATCTCTGTCCATCAAATAAATAAATAAAATCTTTAAAAAAAAAGTATTGTGACTCTGTTCTAACAAATTTAATAACCTATATGAGATACTTGAACATATAAGAACATGTAAAATGCTGAAATTTGTGCAAGAGACAGCGAGCTTGAATAGGTATGTAAATAGACTCGAACAAATAAATACTAAGAAAAATAAAAGTGGTCATCGAGTATCTTCTTTCTTCATCCCACCCCTCCCCACAACAATCCAAGGCCCAGATGGTTTTTTGAGAGAGTACAGATGGTTTTAAACAGGTGCCGCATATGAATCCCACGAAACTTCTAAGGGACAGTTATTTTCCATTTTATTCAAGTTGTTCCAGAAAACAGAGAAATAGCAAACTCTGCCCAGCTCATCCTATGGGGCTAATCTAATGCTGCTTCTAAAACCAGATAGGAACTAGGCAAAAAGGAAAACTGTAGGCCTATATTACTTACAAGCAGATGCAAAAATCCTAAACAAAACGTTGCTAACTGGGGGCGCCTGGGTGGCTCTGTCAGTTAAGCGTCCAGCTCTGGATTTCGGCTCAGGGTTGTGAGATCGAGCCCGGCATCAGGCTCTGTGTTGGGCTTGGAGCCTACTTAAGATGCTTTCTCTCCCTCTGTCCTTCCCCACCACTGCTTTCACTCACTCTCTCAAAAAATAAATAAATAAATAAATAAATAAATAAATAAAATCGCTAACTGAATCCAAAGTATTAAAAATACATTAAAAATGTATTAGAAATAATACATAATGTTCAAGGAATTCATGGATAGTTCAGCATCCGAAAACTTCCATTTAATTCAAAGTTAACAGAGGGAGAGAAATAATGTATGATAATCTAAATTGGTCATTTTATAAGAATCAGAACATTTTTATGATTAAAAAATTGCTTAAAACTTGAAGTGGAAAAAATTTTATTTAATTTGATAAACTCTCTACATCCCCCCAAAAGTAATATACATAACAGAAAAATTTTAGGCATATATATCTTCATATCATGGACAAAAACAAGATGTCCCTAATAATATCTCATACTGTTTAACAAAGTATTAGAAATTCTAATTAACACCATAAGGAAATAAGATTGTGAAGTTTGGAAGGGAAGACCTAAAACTGTCATTATTTATAGATGTGACTAACTTATCTAGATAGGCACCAACAGAATTAACAGACCAATTATTAGAACAAGAAAATTCAGCTAAAGTTGCTCAGACATGAGATTCACTTACAAAAATCAGTATTTTCCTACACCAGCGACAGCCAACTAGAAAATGTAATAAAAAAATGAAATACCAGGATGTAATAAATACAGTATGTAATAAAAGAAATCATAAATAGAACAAAGTACAATAAAAAATCACATCACAATTGCAACAAAAATTACTTATCAGAGAATTAAACCAAGAACTTATAAGGACCTCCATGAACTGAACTTTAAAACTTGAATCAACTGACAAACTTTGGAGAGGATGACTTAATATTAAAACCAAGTCAACTCTCCCCAGACTAATGAAGAAATTCACTGCGATCCCCTTCATAAGTACAATTCTATGTATAAGTGGGAGTTTATGTGTATGTTCTTTGAAAAGGAAACTTGGGAAATCTACACTGAAAATTATGGAAGATACATGAAGAACAAAGTCAACTTTCAAAAACAAAACAAAACAGCAAAGAGGGGATGACTTTCCCTACCAAACAGTACTTTAAAAAAAGCGTCCTGCAGAGCAGGCACGAGAACAGAAAACATATGAATGCAAAAACACAGAGAACTCCAAGATCTACCTACATAAGCATGGGAACTTAACAGAGGTAAAGGAAATGGGAAGAGGATGGATGATTTTAGACTAGTGAAAAATGCCTCTCTGTACTAAGCAAATTATAACCAAATCCCTGTTTATCCTCATGCATGAGGGGAGGGCGTGCTTTAAGTAAACTAAAGATCTAAAAGTGAAAGCTAAAAACCATAGGGCTAACAGAAACAAATGTGGGAGCCTCTCTCTGGGCTCAGGGAAAAGCAAGGAGGCTTACTTATCAACACTTGAAAAGCACAAACCATCATGCACAAATTTGCTGGATTTGATTACATCAAAATTAAGAAGTAGTGTTTAATAAAAAAAATAACATGGGCCAATTAAGAGTCAGATGATAGGATTGAGATTTTTTTCAAAGTCTAAAACTGACAAGGGATTAACATCTAGAATATACAAGGAACTCTGTAAAGCGATACTAAGAGGGCATCAAGTCCAATAGAAAAATGGGCAAATGATATGACAGGCAATTTACAGAAAAAGAAACCCCGAAAGCTAATAAGCACATGAAGTGATGCTCAAACTCATTAGCAGTCAAAGAAATGCAAATTAAAACAAGATAGCACTTTACACCTTTAGACTGGCAAAAACTAGAAAGCTGGGTAATACCAATTAATGGCAGAAATGAGGAAGATAGGATCCCTCACACATGGCCAATGGGAGTGTAAATTGGTAAAGCCTCTTTGGAGAGTCGTCCCATAGTGCTTATGCAAATTGAGCACACACACACACTCCAGGATCCACGGGAATTCTAACATATGTGCACAATGGGAAATCTACACGGATGCTTGCTGCAGGTTTGTGGGAGGATGGCGGTACCCTGAGTTGGCCCTCACTGTTATTATGAAGCAAAGGATCATAAGGACACATAGTGACATGGACAGATCTTAAAAACAGTTAGTATTACACAGTACATACAGCTTACATAAACTGTAAATACATACATGCCCCCCCCATGGTGTGCACGTGTCTTTCCAAAACCTGCAGCAGACAAGCCACATTCGTCTTGTCCGTCCATATCAGCACGAAGTCACTGATGTGATGATCTCTTATTATTACATTGACCTAATGGAATCTTTTGTATAATGTGGAAGCAATCTAGATCAACTCGGACTATTTTATGACAGAGGATGGGAGACTTAAGATAGCCTTGAGACAAAACGACAAAACTACAAACAACTACCGCTGTCCTGTTTTAGACCATCTTTTCTGATTGGAATAGAAAATAATGTATTCCCCAAATCCGTGGCTGCACCCTAGGTATCTGAGGATCTAGGAATGAATCTCTCCAGGCACGATACCACACCCAAGAGGGCAGCTGCCGTCCGCACCTCGGTGAATGAAGAGTGGAACAAGGCTCTTTAGGGGAAGAGGGGAGGCCTCCATGACGAGCAGGGATAGCCCCTCCGTTCAACTCAGTGGGTGGGAAGACAACACAGGCCAGGCAAGTCCGGGGCTGTCCGCTGATGGAGTGTGCACCTGATGGCTTCTCTTTTATTTGTGAAGAACTGCCTTTTACACTTCTCATTATTTGGGGGAGAATTTTCCCAAATCTTTGTTCCTTAAAAATGTCATTTTCGAAGGCCACACCATATTCCATCCTGTGGAAATGTACAATTCATTTGGCCAATCCCCTGCTGTTGGCTGGGGGGCACCCCCTGGGGCAAAAGGCATCAGCCCCATCCACGGGGGGCCAATGGCTTTCAGCACTTCTGCTCCATGGAAGGCTGGCTCTCCCTGCTCTGTGGTCCTCTTTTGGGAGCTTCTCCAGCACAGCTCTGTCTCTGTGAACCCCACCTCCACCTCGCCCACCTGAGACAAGCCTGGCAGTGGGGTGGAGGTTGGGGCTCCCCAGCACTGTCCCTGCATGGCTGTGCACATCCAGTGAATCCATAAACCCAGAAAGTGACTACACACTCATACAGACACACACACACAGTACAAATACCCACTCAGCACTTCTTTTAAAGATTTTTTTTTAAAGATTTTATTTATTTATTTGACAGACAGAAATCACAAGTAGGCAGAGGCAGGCAGAGAGAGAGGGGGAAGCAGGCTCCCCACCGAGCAGAGAGCCCAATGCGGGGCTCGATCCCAGAACCCTGAGATCATGACCTGAGCCAAAGGCAGAGGCTTTAACCCACTGAGCCACCCAGGCGCCCCCACTCAGCACTTCTTAAAGACACAAATGTTTATCCACAGACACACCAGAGCACACAAACCATTGTGAACCCAGAGACCATCCAAATATACAGACACTTGCACAGATGTACACACACTCACATAATACATACATGTATATGATGACACACGGGTACACAGATATCCCAATCCACCCCCACCCCAAACCCACTATTCCCAGAATCTTCTCCATCCTGGCTGAGGGTGATTCTCTCCTTCTGGTTTCTCAAGCCAGAAATCTCGGGAGTCATCCCCGACTGCACTCTCTCACCCTGCATCCCAAACCGTCAGGACATCTTGTTTCCAGGACTTTCCCCAAATATCCATAATAAACCACTTCTCACCACCTCCAGCCTTACCATGGACCACTGGACTACCTGGGCTGGGCTCCTAACTGGCTTCCCTACTCTGCCTTTGCCCCAGAGACTATTCTGAAAGCACCACTGTGATCCTTTAAAAAAGCTGGTTAGAAAACACCACACTCAGAACCCTACAAAGACTCCACATTTCACCCACAACTAAAAGCCAAGTCCCTAGGAGAGAGTCAAGGATTCTGTGAACTGACCCCCATCGCCTGGCTCACAGAGTCCCTTATAACTCTCTCTTACTCACTCCACCTCTTTGCTCATCCTTGAACTTGGCCCTGTGTTCCCACCTTAGGGCCCTTACACTGGCTGACCCCCTTCCCTGGCCCATGTGACATAATACATAATTTTCAAGAACTGTTTAGGTCTATCATCTACTGTCTGTCTCTGTTAGAATGAAAGCTGCATGAAGACACCACCTTTATTTTGTTCCCTGAAGGACAAAGAGAGAGTGGTACGACAGGTGCTTGGTACATATCTGCTGAATGAGAGAACGAACGCATCATGCGCACATGCTCACACACACCGTCCCCACAAACACACATGCTCAGACTCTCAGGCCCTGACCTGGGAACCACGTATAATCTGAGACCCCCTGACACATAGGCAGACATTCAGTACACACACGTGTGTACACACACACATTCACACAGGCATCGAGCACACACAGAAAATACATGCTGCTCCAGCCACCTACTGCCGCCTAGAAAACTACCCCAAACTTGGTGGCGTGAAGCAACAACCATCTGACCATGCTCCTGGCCTCTGTGGGGGTGGCTCGTCACTGCTCCGCCATGACAAGAGCCTCAGGTGGAAAGAATCAAAAGGCTAGAGACAACTTCACTCCCATGTCTGGCCCCTGGCCTGAGATGACCTCCATGGCTGGTGTCCTGGGCCATCTCTCTCCCTCCCGAGGTCTCTGGGTCTCTCTATGAGGCCTCCCTAGCATGGGGGTCCAGGAGCCAGTGGTTTCTGAGATGGCAGCTCAGGACTCCAAGAGTGACTGTTCTTAGGGGCAAGGTGGGTGCTGTAAGGCCTTGTAGGACTTCGCCTTGGAAATCACACCATGTCCCCTCTGCCTCGTTCATGTAGTTGAAGCAGTCACAGGCCTTCCCAGATTCAGGTGGGAGAGGACAGAGACCCCACCTCTTGATGGGAGAAATGTGAAGAAAGAAATGTGACCCTATATTAAAATCGCCACACATGTGCACATATAGGGACGATTACACACACACACACACCCCTATGCACACACATACACACAATACACACCTATACACAGACATAACCATGCATACAGTCTTAGGTCTTGTCCTCAGAACCTCTGCTCTGAGAGCAAACTTCGAAAAATATATACGTGTGTTTGAACATGCATGTAATATGGACCCAGTCACACAAATATACGCACAGTCACATCCAGGTACACATGTGTGTACTCACATGCATATGTACACATGCTCATGGTCACGGGCCCTCCCCTGGCGGTGTCTACCCCCATAACTGTAGCCGCAACTGCTGCTCCTTGCCCCGTGCAGGGGGCCAGGATGGGCCGGAGAGCCTCGGCTGGTTATGGGGTGCACCTTCTCTCCTCAGCACCCTCTCCTCGTGGCTGGGGCCTGGCAAGAAGGAAAACAAATAACCTTGCAGTGTTTAAATAAGCAAAGTTTTGTGCAAAGCAGAGGTTAATGTCCTTTATTGTTCAATGTCATGTTTATGGTGGATTGGTGGAGGGAAAAATGTGATTAATTGCCCCGAAGCCCACGGATCTACAATTATTTGGTTGTTGTGAACAAATAAAGGACTACAGTATTCATCATATTCAAATGAGGCAGCAGAATAAATGATGGCGGGCCGGGTAGGAACAAAACCTAGGCGTGTTCCCGCACAATCGGAAGGCTACTGGCACCTTGTCAACCAGACTGCAGGGTGGTGGCGGGAGCCGAACCCGTTTGTCTCTGTACCGCCAGCAAGGGTTGGACTGACCCTGCAGGTGCCGGCGTTAATTCATGTCACACCTCGCGCCTCCATCCTTCGTGGTATGAAAACCAGGCGCCAATTTTGTAATAAAGACTTGTTTCCGACGAGGCCCAGTTTGGGGCGGGGGCACAGATCTTCATTAAAGCCCCTTTTCCCGGGCCACGCTCGTTACAGAGCACAGGTACTGGCTAAATGTGTCCGATCATTCATCATGATTTTGCCCTCCACTTTGTCACAGCGTGGGGATTTAAGGAAGATAGATGGTACAAGATGTTGTCTCCTCCACAGACGCTTTCTGCTCTGGTAAGTGTGTCCGATGCAGAATTATTTTGCCACTTTATTATTTCCTAGTGAGTGTTTGTCAGAGCTTCGCCTCTTGGAAGGAGCAAGTTGTTTCCTGTCACTCAGGGATGTCTCGGGAGCTGTGATGCTTGGCTGGGCTTGCCAGCCAGCTGGAACCTGGGCAGGGTCCCCAGGCAAGGCTGGTGGGGGGGTGGTCCTGGGAGTCTGGGCCACAGGGCGAACATCAAATCCAACAGAAATGGAGGGGCGCAGGCTTTAGGAGAAGGTGGGGCACAGGGGTTTTGGATATGCTGGGTTGGGGGAGTCAAGGGGGCATATTTCAGGATCTGGCCTGGCTGTAGGCCAGCCTGCTGGACAGGGAGCTGTTCGAACTAGTGTCCAAAGGGCTGTAAGAGCTTGGCCTTGAGCTGAGCCAGCTGGAGAGGGTATGGGCAAGGCTGGGGCCCTGTGGGGCTGCTGATGGCCTTAGAGCAGTGTGGCCAATTCTGGTACCTACTGCTGGCACCAGATGAGCTTCCTGACCCAATGAGGATGGCTGAGGGGCCATGATGTGACAAGGAGGGGTGCCAGGTGGATGAAGATCACAGCATGAAGCCCAAAGTCCAGCCCAGAGCCCAGGGAACTCTTGGGAATATGGAACTTCATTCAGGGCAGTGCTGAGCCTCAGAGGGGAGGGCCCTGGAATCTGAGAGCGAATTTGACCCCAGGGAGAAAGCAAGGAATCTGGGGACCACCAGTCCGTCCTGTGGTCCTTCCTCCCTTGTGTTTGCTTTGCAAGGGTCTCTCCACTGACCCCATCCTTCTGGGTACCCGCTTTCCAGTGACTTCCCATGACTCTTGCCTGTGCCGAGGATGCTCAGCCTGTCTGAGCCTCTCCAGCACACAGGAGTGAAATCTACTTTGTCTTTGCTCCCCACCCCGCTCCCCTGGTCTGACTGGTGAATCCAGGAGGAATGCGCCCCAGAGGTTTTGGGGCAACACAGAACCAATCCAAGAAGAGCCCAAGCAGAGGTACCTGGGGCACAGGAACCTATGTGAGGGTGCCCACCTTTCTCTGGCACCCAGATATCACTGCCACAGTCCACCTTGCTAATGTGTAGATAGCTCTCCCTCCTCAAAGTCTCTCCCGAGGCCGCATGATGTAGGATAAAGAGCTCAGTCTGAGAATCCGGCAAGCCTGGACCCAAAGCACTAACTTGCCATGATGTTATTTCTAAGTCTCTGTCTTTCCAACTGTAAAATGGGGACAATGAGATGACGTTCCCCTTGGAAGGTCTTGCCATGGATCCTGGCACGTTCTGTCAACCCAGATGTCCCCTCCCTGCCTTCTCTCTCTGGTTGCTGGCTGTTACGAGTCCCATTCCCCCCTGACCTGTCTCCCCTGGGCCTGGGCTTCCTGGCTGGCATCCAGGGTGTCCGCAGGTGAGGCAGCCTACCTCATCAGCCGGTGGCTGCTCTTCTGTCCTCGGCACTCCGCCGTCCACCCACAGTCAACAGCCCCAGAGGAAATGTGTTTGAAGCCACTAACTCCCCCGCCCTTCCCCACCCCTCCTCCAGGCCCTAGCTGAGCCCTGGGACACAGTGCCTGCCCTGGGAGGAGGGGATAAAGAGGGTAGGGGGTTGGATGTGAGCAGACGTTACTCCAAACACACGTCGCCGCCGCCAGGGTCCTCTGCCGGCGCCGGTCTCAGGCCAAAAGTCCCAGGTGATGGGTATTCACTTACCGAGCCCCGACTTCGGTTGGACCCGCTGCGCCTCGCTTACTCCGCCCTGCAGCGCCGGGCGGGAAGCGCCGTCCTCACCCCCACTTTGCAGCTGAGCAAACTGAGTCCGCAGACGCAGCGACGCGCTCGAGATCTCGCAGGGAGAGATTCGAACCCGCGAGGCTTCTGGCGTCTTAACCCCATGATTGCCGCCCGCGGATAGGCTCGCCGACCAACAGCCGAGATTGACAGGCACTGCATCCAATCAGAACCCGGCTCAGGTTTTCCTACTCCGCCCACTTACAAGCTCCTGGCTAGGTTTTCCAGTTAGGAGCCCCACATCTGCGTTTCTGTGCAGTTTTATGTTTATTGTCTAGTTGCCTTTTTTCTCCCTCGTTTATTAGGATGTTGTCTTTTGTGTCTTGTCTCCCATTCCTTCATTCATTCAGCAAACACTGAGGACTCATTCTGCGCAGTGAGATGGAAACAGCCCTTGGTGAAAGCCAGCGCGAGGGGCCGGCCGGGAAGGGCTGGCCGAGGCCCCTGCACGGTACCTCGTGAGGCAATGGCTGTTGGAGGAACCAAGGGCGCACGGAGTTCCGCTGGTCTTGGAAGGGTGCGGCGGGCACTGCCCCCCGCCCCCCAACCCTTAGGCCCTCATGTTGGGGAGCAGCGATGGCCGGGCCCTTCTCTCCAACCTCCAAGCGCTGCCCTGGCTTGGGCTTGCATCCACTCCGCAGGACTGTGGCCCCAGCCACCTAATGGCTTTCATGCTTTCCTTTTCCCCGTCTCCCTGTCTCCTCGCCTCTTTCCATTCTGCGGCCTGATTGTCCTTAAACACAGATCTATTGATGTGGCCTCCTGCTTCAGAAACCTCAGGGGTTTCCCACTGCCTACCTACTTTAAACCAAAACCCTGAACTGGGCATTCAAGGCCTTTCAGGGCCCAGCACCAACCTACCCAATGCCACCACCCACACGCTTGGTTTTAGCCGGTCACTGAAATTCTTTTTCTACATGGATTTCCTCTGCTGTAAAGGGGGGTAATCCTAGTACATACTAGAGCAGCCAGCATTTTTCAAAGATGTCAGCCACAATGTAGATCCCATTCCACAAGCTCTATTCTCCTAAGAAACGTGACTCTTTCCAGGGGATGGTTCCCTCCCCTTGAACTTGGGTGGACCTTTCCCACTGCCTTAACAGATAGGGCAAAAGCCATGCCATATGACTCCTGAGGCTAGGTCATGAAAACACCAGGTACACTGCGCTGTTCCGGGAGGCTCACTCTTGGCATCTGGCTGCTGTGCTGCAAAGAAACTAAGCAGCCCGGTGGAGAGGCTTTTGTAGCTTCTGGTTGGCTGTGGGCACCGACTGGCCAGCCATGAGTGTGAGCCATCCCAAAAGCCATCTGCCCCAACCCATGCCACGTGGAGCTGAGAGGAGCTGACCCTGCCAAGCCCTAGAGCAAAATAAATGATAATTGTTTTTCTAAGCCACTGTTTTAGGGCAGCCTGTCACATAGCAAAGCAGGACCAAAATGCCTACCCCAAGGGTTGCCACTGTAGGGTAGATGAATGTATTCGTTTGCTTAAGGCCACCATCACAAAACACCACAGGCTGGGGGACCTTAAACAACAGAAATGTATTCTCACAATTCTGAAAGCTGGAAGTGTGAGATCAAGATGTCGGTAGGGTTGGGTTCTTCCTACCTCTCTTCTTGGCGTGCAGATGAATGCCTTCTCCCTGTATCTTCCCGTGGTCTTCCCTCTCTATGTCTGCGTCCTAATCTCCCCTTCTCCTAAGGACACCAGTCACACTGGCTTAGGGCCCACCCTGACCTCTATCTAACTTAATTATCTCTCTAAAGGCCCTATCTCATATGTCAATTACATCTCAATAAATCTAGAAGAAAACAAAGACCCTGTCTCCAAATACAGTCACACCCTGGGTACAGAGGTCTAGGATATCAACATATGAAGCTGGGAAAATACCATTCAGCCCATAACAATGAGTAAGTACCTGTGAAAAACTTAGAACAGTACCTGGCACAGAGTCAACACTCAGTAAATGATGGCTGTGTTGTTTTCTAACTACCACCACCTACCACCACGGTCATCTATGCGGCCTCAAGTCACACCACCCGCCTGCAGGCCTGGGGACAGCTCCAGATCCCCAGGCCTCCTCTGAGGCGGTCTCTTGGGCCTACTTAGGGTGCCCAAACCTGTTTTCCATCTACCCAAATCCTTCCTGTCTTAGGAGGCCTGGGTCCTTCAACATCACCTCCATGGGACTTTCCTGACTCCTCTCTCCTTCCTCTGAGTACCTACAGCTTGTGCTGGGGGCTCTGGTTAGCCATTATTCTGGTCTCCAAGGTATGAGAAGCTTTGTTTTTTGGAACCTCGCCTTTGTTTTGTTTTTGAATATAGAAATAGAGAATAGAAATAAGATAAGGTCAGTTTATAAAAATTCGGACAGTACAAACAGGCTTAAAAAGAAAGTGAAAATCACCTCGAATTAACGACTTCTAACACTTTGGTTTATATTCTTCTGGAGTTTTCCATATGTGTGTATGTCTGCGTGTGTGTATTTCTTGATTCCAGGACAACACTGATTATAGAATGCATCACTGATTTAATTACACAGCTTTTAGGGAGAAAAGAACTACTGCATACCCTGATTTCAGAAATGCAAAAATGTGAAAACATGTACATCTTAGCAGCAAGAAAATATGATATAAGCCTATATCTGTTTTTCAAAATGGGAATCTCTATAAATATTATTTTACGGCCTACTTAAAAAAAAAATCTGAACTCCAAAGCTTGGCCATCTTTCCGCATCAATAAATAAATACCCACACCATCGATTTTAATGGCTGCATAGTATTCCATTAAATTGATGTACGATAATGCATTTATTCCCCACTGAAAGGCATGAATTTTTTTTATTATCCTTCTGATACAAATACATTTATAGACCCTTGACCTTATTTTCCTTAAGATAAATTCCTCCGATCAGCATGGCAGGGCAGGACAATAGACACTCTTTGTCCAGCAGGTGGCTGCCACCTGCCCACGTGCTCCCCAAGGACAGGAACTGTCCCTGAACCACCTGTGGGTCCTCTGGCATGAACCTGGTACAGGATGGGGCACTGAAAAGAGTTGGCAAATACTAATTTCTTAGAAATAACAAGTCAGGAGACAGACCTCCCATGAATACCCGCCTGAAAATGAGATGTAGGATAAACTCAACTTTCTGCACCTGAGATTGAAAAAAAATAAAAAGCATAGTTATGGGGGTCAGTGGTGGCTTCGGAGCCAGTGTAGCTCAGTGTGTGACTTACTCTCCCAGGACCTCAGTGTCCCCCATTTGTACAAGGGAGATAATTACAACTCTTTGAAAAGCTTATATGGCCGGGGGTCTGTCCTGACTCTGCATATCCAAGAGGATATGAAGCCTGTCCTCCCAGGACGTGTCCTCCCAGGCACTGCTCTCCCAGGGGAGCCCACCTCTGAAGAGATCTAGAGCACATCAGAGAGCTCCATGACCTCTGACACCAGAGCAAGAACATATGCGCTTCAGTGGGCTCTAGGCTCCAGGCTCTATCAGTGAGCTCGCCCCCTTGATTCAGATCATGGTAAATTGCAGGAGTTGGCGGGGGGGGGGGGTGTCCTATGGGTGCCAAAGAAGAAGAAGATGGAGATATATATATATGTATTTTTTAAGTAGGCTCCATGCCTAACCCAGGGCTTGAAATCACAACTCTGAGATCCAGACCCGAGCTATTATCAAGAGTTGGATGCTTAACAGACTGAGCCACCCAGGCATCTCAAGAAAATGTCATTTTCTGACTGTTCATTATGTGCCAAGCAACTACTAAGTACATTTGCATTCATTTCCTAGTTTCATCCTTCTTGCAAAGAGGAAATTACATTCCAGATGACTGAGGACAAAACTTGGGCTCAGAAAGTGACTGGACCAAGGAATCCTCTCTGCCCCCTCTCCCATCACCATCTCACCCCTTCACTCTCTGTCCCATGCCCAGTCCTTCTCCACTCAGCAGCCAGAGTGCGCTTTCCAAAACAATGAGTACTTGTGACATTCCTCTGCTGGTGACCTTGTTCAGTAAAGGTATTCCCAGGGCCCTTGGGGAAAAGTCCAAAGTCCTAACCATGACACCATCGGTGTCCTGCATGGAAAGCCTGGTTCCTGGAAGCTTCACTTCCACCCCTCTCCTCCTGGTTCTCTGGCTTTAAGCTCCTGGTTTCCACAAAATGGCCAGCTCCCTCCTGCCTCAGGGCCTTTGCATAGCTCTTCCAACGCCATTAGCCATTTAATCTCTCCTCATCTGAGTTCGGCTTAGATTCATCTTCTCAAGGAAGCCTTCCATGACATTTTTCCTCCCCAGGTTGAGCTCCTCTGCTCTATTTTGTAACACTGATATTTTTAACATCATTAGGGTAGAACATAGGAAGTTGACAATAGTTGACCATTTTGGATCTCTATCAGTGGCAATTTCCTATGGTTCAATCTAATATTTGCAGTGTTATTTCTTCAATGTCAGGCCCCCCTGACATTTACTGAATGCTCACCATTGATACAATGTTCATCATTCTATCACCCCACCCATCGTACCTGGACATGAAACAGAACCTCAACACATTTTGGTGAAAGAATAAATAATGAAGTTGCAGGTTGAACCCCAGTCTCTCTGGGGAAGTTTAAGCAACCTGGCATCCAGTCTACACTGGCATGGGGGCTGCCCACCTACCACTTCGCACCAGCCACAGGTTTCAGAGACAGAGGCCAAGGGAGGCAGCCTAAGCCCTGCTGGGTGGACGGCACTGGTCCACAGTAGCTCCAGCTGCCACGTAATCTGACCCCGGCTCCCCAGGCCCGTGTCTGGTTTCACTGGGAAGTGGCCAAAACGGCTCATCTAGATAAAGAGGCCCAAGTCTGGGGGTAGGCCTTCAGGGCTGTCCCTCCCCTGTCCTTACCGCGGGCGGGCTTTCCAGCCTTGGTGATGCCATGCCGCTGCAGCCACACGGTGGCAGTGTTGGCACCAACTGGGCTCCAGAGGAACGGAAGCCTCAGCCTGGCTCCTGCAAGATGCCCTTAGAGGCTGCGCGGGCAGGGAGCGCACACTGTGTGCACAAAGGGCGCTTGTACAGGATGGGCCACGAGTGTGTGGGGCTCGTTTGGGCGGGGGGAACGCAGGTAGGGGTCTGCGGACACAGGTACAAACATGCATTAGGAGCGCTGTTGGTGGGTGTGTTTGTGTGCCCTCCTGCACCTGTGTTTATGAGTGTGTCTTTGTGTCTCTGGCTGTGTATAGATGTCCCTGTGTGTGTGTGTGTGTTTGTGTGTGTGCACCTACATCTTTGTGACTAACAGAGTGTGTGTCTATGTATAGTCACTTTCTGCCTCCGTGCATTTCTGTTTCTTAGCATGTCTGTCTTTGCTTTGTGACTGTGTTGATCTGTTGGATGGGTGTGTGTGTGTGTGTGTGTGTGTGTGTGTGTGTGTGTGTGATGGGGCCTCTGGGCCTCTCTGTGAGGAGAGAGCCAGTAGTTGAGGGATGAGTGTGTCTGGGTATTAGGACATCAAGGTCAGAGACTTCTGGAACTCAGCCTCCCTCTCCTCTGGCCCCTATCCCCCCATCACCTGCACAGATGCTCTGATTCTGACCCCAGAGCCCCAGCCGCTGGCTTCACCAGTTGGGCCCCCTCCCTCCCGAAGGGCTCTGCCCCTCTCCTTGCCCTTCAGCTTTCTCTCCGGGGCCTCCTCTGCCCACACCAGCTCCCGCAGGCTCAGATCCTCATCCAGAGGTAGTCCCAGGGTTCAAGGGTCCTCCCGACCCCGTCACCCTGACGGAACCAAATCCCCTCCCCAACACCCTGCCTCTGACAGTGTGGAGCCCGCCTGCGGCCTGGAGGGACGAGGTCCTGCCACCATCTCCTGCCCTGGGGAAGCTTCTCCGCATATCTAAGGTCCCGAGTGGTTCCTGAAGGAGCAGACTTCAGAGCACAGCATGTCTCCATCCTCAGACCAGAGGCGCCTAGAGATGGGACTCCGCCTCTCCCCTCTGACCTCAGAGTGGAACCACATCTCTGATTCTATCATCCAGGCCTGGAGAGAATGTGGGTCTCCTGGTTCCTTCCCCAGGCCCCAGCTCTGACCCTGAACAGACATTTCGCAGCAGGGGTGCCGGCTCCCTCCCAGTCCTCCCCTCCCCCCACCAGGCGAGGGCCCAGAGGGCCACATCTGGCCACATCCGGCCACCCTTCCCCCATGGTTATTAATAATTGGGTATTAGGCGGGAGACGACTATTGATTCTGGCGCAGGCGGCTCTGGGTCGGGGTAATTTATGGAAACACTGGCGTCCCCGGTGATAAATAATGAGGTGATCGCAGAGACAGGTCACTAGTGAGTGGCCTCCAGCCCGCTGCCCTGTCCACTAGCACACAAGCTCATAAATGGAGGGAGAGAGGAAGAGAGACCTGGGCTGGCCATAAAGACAAAGGATCGGTGGTGGTGAGAGGCACCGGGAAGACAGGGAAAGCAGAAACACACAGCCCTGGGGGCCATGCAGGGGCTGGTGGGAAAGGGGCCGGATTTCACAGAGAGGCAGACAGAATGACAGACAAGGACAGGGACACCGAGCGAGAGGCGGGGCAGAGGATGGAGAAGGCAGATGTGAGGACAGACAGACAGGACAGGGAGAGAGGGGGAAAGAGAGACGAAGCCGGGGAGCCTGAGAAATGAAGAGCAACAGAGCTGGATAGGGCGGGGACAGTGATGGGGAGACGCAGGGACGAAGACAAAGAGAGGTGAGGCCGTGCTACGGAAGGCCAGCTGTGCCGAGGGCCTACTACATGCTGGCTCTACTCCGTGTCCTTATTTCTTCATCCTGGCAGCCCAGAGCATGGCCTCCAGAACCAGCCTGCCTGGGTTCAAATCCCAGCTCCATCTCTGGCCCCAACTGCATGACCTTGGGCTGGTCGCTTCGCTCCCGGGGCCCAGGGCCCCCATCTGGAATGTGGAGCCAACATACCTATGCCAATGGCAGTCAAGAGGATTAAACAAATGGGCATCTGTGCCTGGGGACCAGTGCCTGGTACCAGTGGATGCCCTAAAAGCAGGTTTATCCTAGCTCTAGACAATTTCATACAATTCCATTTGATTTAATCCTCTTCCATTTGATAGAGTGTCTAGTTTACAACAAACAAATCAAGAAAAAGGATATGTGGTCTGATTGGGCAGCTTTGGGGAGACTCCCTGCAAAAAGGAGGAATTGATGTGAGCTTTGAAGTAGAATTAGAAGGAAAGACATTCCAGAAGGCAGTCACAATTTATGCAAAAGCATCACAAATTTCAAGGCTGGAAGGACCTTTGAAAGCCTAGTGCATCTCTAATGCCTGGACTCCCCCTACGGTAGCTCTGGCCAGCACCACCTAGCTTTGACTTGGTCACCTCCAGGGATGGAGAACTCATTACCATTCTTGGGAAACTGACTCTGAGAAGATCCTTCCTCAAAATCGGGCTTCACATGCTGCCCTCAGATCCCCAACCCCTTGCCCAGCCCAGTGGGGTGCACTGCACCCCACTTTTTTGGGGGGAAAGATTTACTTTATTATTCATTTTGAGAAAGAGAGAGAGTGTGCGCAAGTGGGGAGGAGGGGCAGAGGGAGATAAACTCCAAGCAGACTCCCCGCTGAGCACCGAGCCCAATGTGGGGCACAATCCCCCAATCCATGAGATCACCACCTGAGCTGAAACCAAAGTCCCACATTCAATGGAGTGAGCCACTCAGGAGCCCCTCCCCACCCCACTTTCTGATCATCAGGTGCGACCACTCTCAGGTGCTCCAAACATTCCTGCTGGGCTGGCTGGCTAGTCCCCTCCTGGCCTGGCTGCTCTCCTGGGCAGCTCCAGCGGGGTGAGCCTCCCGGGGCAGAGCTGAGGACCTGCTATGTGCTGAGCAGGGTGGACTATTCCCTTTGACACCAGAGCCCTGAGGTTTCTTAGAGATGTACCGGTCTGCCCTAGAGTTGAGGGGGCAACCCCTCTCCCCTTCTGTCTCCTTTGTCATTGGTTCTGCATAATAAAGAGTAAAAAGACCCTAGTCTACAGGCTGTTGAGGCTGCCACCCTAACAGGAAGCAGCTTCCGGCAGTAGGCCCTAACGCATTGTGTCCTACGTTGACGTCCTGGCTTTGCCACCCAATGACCAGGTGACCTTGTATAAGTCCTCTGACCAGCTGGAGTCCCAGCTCCCTCCAGTGTAATAGACTTTGTGTGTGAGGGGCTTAATGCCAGAGGAAAGCCTTTCCAGTGGTCAACTGCTATCATTATCACCCCTCCTTCTCTCCTCCCACCCCTTCCCATCACACACTGGGTAGCCTAGGACCCTCTCCTTTAAGTCATTTCCAAATATAAGAGCAGCTATGTGTCCCTGGGACGTGTGTCGTGTCATGACTGAGCTTCTCTCTCCTCGTCCTGGTTATGCAGACAGCACAGCTTCCCCCAGCCTACAAAACCCAGCAAAACTACCTCTACCTACATGCACGAGGGGCTGAGACCAGAGCCGAACAGCACTGAGCTCTGGGGCATTCCACGAGACCCCCCTCAATGTGGGCATAGGCTGCTATATTGATATTCACTTGGCTCTTTGTCTATCCCGTCTCCCCATCTCCCCTACAAATATGTTCCAATAGATCTTACTGCCCACCTTCTAGGAATCTAGAGGACTTCTCTCATCCTCACTGCTCTGACCTACGGGTCCAGCCACCCTATAGACAAGAACATGGGACAGCTGGATCTCATCTTTTCTTGGCAAATCTATCCCTCTCCCAGGTTTACACACTTCCTCTTGTTAGAGGCTCATCAATCATCCCTTTATATTCCATTCTAGAATCTTCACTGAGATACTGAAACTCATACCATACTACTGTTACTGATAATAGCAGCTAATTAATTTTTTTTGTTTTCCCATTTTATAGTTGAGGAAGCTCAGAAAGGTTATATTGTTCGCTCCCAGAAACACAGCTTGTTGGTCTGTGTTCTTTGAAATCTCCCTTCTTTGGCCTTAAAACAGTAATATCCAAGGGACAGAGCTGAAGATAGGTGACTGGGCCAGTGTGTGTGTTGGGGCAGGGGGGTTGTTGGGGGCTGTAGAGGAAACTGCGTTTAGAATAATGGGTCAGAACCAGCTGTTAGGTGGGGAAGGCATTGAATGTCAGCTTACTGAGCCTGAATTTCATTCTGTGGGCAGTGACGAGCCATGGGAGCCATCTGAGGTTATACCTGAGTGGCTGGCCGAATAATTTAATAGTGGATGAGAGATGAATGGGGTTGGGGTCGGGGGAGAAGCAGGGAGACCTGTGTAGGGTACAGGAAACAGGCCAGGTGACAGAGAGGAGATGCTTATGCCAAGGCAGTGGGAGCAGGCAGAGGAGAGGAAAGGTTTGAAGACCAGCTCAGAGGCAGGACTGGCTGAATTTCAGCTGACTGGACGGAGGTGGGAGTGGGAGAATGGAAGTCACACAACCTGACCTCATCAATGGAGGGGTGATGCTTCCTTCATAAGGAGAAAGCAATCTGGCCAAGAGTAAACACCGAGGGGCATGTGGGGTACTCAGCGTGGACCCCATAGATTCAGAAGAGCCTGGGAGATGTCAGATGGAGATACGGTCTGATGCTCAGGAGAGTGGTCTGGGCTGAAAAGAGTCAGGTGTGGCAGCACAGGGCTGGTAGTCGGAGCTGCTGGAGGGAATTAGATGCTGGCCGGGCAGGTGCCTGCCCAGCTCTGCCTGTGTCCCCTGCAAGGTGAAGCTGGGCCTTCGTGGCTGCCTCCTCCACCAGACTAGGAAGACTGGGGGCTCCTCAGGGCAGTGATCCCAGTCTCCGCCCAGACCAGAGCCCTGGTGCTCAGCACGGAACCCAGCACCAGGTGGGGTCGGCCCCTGGGGACGTTAGGAGGATGCAGCAATGGAGCTGAGGAGGAGTGCCAGCGGTGCCAGCAGTGCAATGGGGGTGGGATTTTGTTCCCAGAGGCAACCCACTGGAGCCTGTAGAGGAGTGGCAGGGATGCAGAGAAGGCTGTGGCTCCAAGGGGGAAGTGATGGAAATGGATAATGATTAGGTAGGCATCCACTGTGTGCCTTGATCTCAGATCGTTCCCTTAACAGCCCTACAAGTTGCTGGAGACCTGTGGACACCCTCCACTCTGCTTGTAAAGATCAGTGGTGGGGTCAGACTTTGAACCCAGAGCCTTGAGAAAAACAAATCCCTGGATGAGAAAAAAGCATGGACACAGTTAGACCCTACCCTGGGCCTCTGGTTCTGCAGGGTCCCCCCCTTCCACTCCCAGAGGAGTCCTGCTCCTGGTTTCTTGCGCAGCAAGTGTGGGAACTACTCCCAGGGCTTGTCCCTCGTCCTCCCTGGATGCAGAGACAGCATCAAGGCCACGTGGCTGGCGGCAGAGGCAGGGTTTACCCCAGCCGAGTCACCCCGGGGCTTCCCTACGCCTGCAGGTCTTTCTACCTGGAAGGGCTTCTTGCTTATCGCGGGGGGGATGAGGTCTCCCCTGCCGTGAAGCCTTCTTGCCCAGTCAATGTCCTTGTCCCCTCCTCCTAGCAGTTCAGCCCTTTGTGCATTACTTTGTCCCTGCACTAGTCACTCCCAAGGACAGTGGTTTGTTTAGGGTCTGTCTTCCTTTTCTGTGCCCAGGGGCCCCTTGGGGCCAGAACGGGGTCCCACTCAGCTCCGGTCCCAGTATACAGGGCCTGGCACAGAGGAGGAACCTGTCAACCTGTGCTAAATGCATGAGCAAAAGTGATGGACGGATGGAACAGTGCCCCTCCAGGCCCTTTTGGAGGGGGTGGGCTGAACTACTATGCCGGGGTCCACCCCCCCCCCAGGCCCGTTCCCGCCTGCAGGCTGGGGTGAGAAGGGGGGCTTTGTCCCCGACCTCCAACCACAGGGAGAATAAAAGTTTGTGAAATATTAGTTTAATAAGACATGCGACTACTATTAAGGATCCGAGCGGTCCTTATTTATTATTCATGGGGCCGCGTGATTTAGGGGCAAGCAGGTCCGCAGAGGCTCCAGCTCTGCCGCCTTCCCCCTCCCTGTACCACCCCCCACTTCCACACTCCCACCCAGTGCCCCCTCTCTCCCTCCCACTCTCCCCCTCCACCCCCATCAGCATTGCGCAGGCACATTCTCCACCCTGGTGCATGGTTCGGCAGGGAGGGCTGCGACCCAATGCCCTCAGGGCCCCACTGGACCCTGGTAACATGTGACTCTCTTTAAAGCTAGGGGAAGGCCCGAGCTGCCCAGTCCTGCGCGCAGAGAGGGTTCTACAGCTTTGTGGACAGCCACACGAGTGGGCCTGGGGTTCCCTCTTTTATTCCATCTGTTCTCTCTGCCTTCCTTCCCTCTTCTCTTTCCCAGGTCAGGGACCTCCGAGAGTAGAACCGTTGGAAAGACTGGGGGAGAACTCAATTCCTTACTCCAGTCCAGTCCCAACTTGCTGTGTGACCTTAATTAGGTCCCTTGCCTTCTCTGGGTCTCAGGAATCCCTCTAAAACTAAAGGTTGGAGTGAAGGACCCAAAAATTTCCCAGATATTTTGGGGGGCAGGGAGAAGAGATTACATACAGTGCAATGCACACATCTTTAAGTATCCAATCCTTAAATATTGATAAATGTAATATACCTATGAAATCACCACCCCAAGATACAGAACAGCTCCATTACCACCTAAAATTTTTTCTTACCCCTTTGCAGTCCACTCCCTCCCCTACTCCTAAAGGTAACCAGTGTTTTATGTCTTTTACCATAAATGAGTTATGTTTGTTCTTGAACTTCGTATCAACAAGATCATATAGTACACACTCCTGGGATCTGTGTCAGTAGTTCCTGCCTTTTTATAGCAAATACTCAAGTATCATATGACTATGCCATAGTTTTTTGGCTCAGCCCCCTGTTGTGGATCATTTGCATTGTTTCCAATGTCTGGCTCTTATGAATAATAGCTTCTTTCAACATTTATCTACAAATCTTTTTGCAGAAATACAAATTATAGACATTTAAAATGTCTCTTAATACTTAGGAGTCAAACTACTAAGCAGAATATGTGTATGTTCACTTTTTCTAAAAAAAAAAGAAAAAAGATTTCATTTTTTAAGTAATCTCTACACACAACTTGGGGCTTGAACCTACAACCCTGAGATCAAGAGTTGCACACTCCTCAACTAAGCCGGCCAGAAACCCTGTATGTTTACCCTTTTAGGTAAACTTTCAAATTGTCTTCCAAAAAGTGATACTATTTTACACCCCCTCCAGCAAAGTTAGAGATTTCTCGTTGCTCCACATCCTTGTCAATATTTGATAAACAGTCATCTTTTTATTTTAAGTAGGCCCCATGCCCAGCATGGAGCCCAATGCGGGGCTCGAACTCACAACCCTATCAAGACCTGAGCCAAGACTGAGTGGGACACTTAACTGACTGAGCCACCCAGACGTCCCAATATTGTCAGTCTTAATTCTCACCATTCTGTGCAGTGGAGTAGTATCTCGTTTTGTGACTAATGCTATTGATCACCTTTTCAAGTGATTATTGACCATTTATGTAGTTTCCTTTGTGAAGGGTTTAAGTATTTTGCTCAATTCCATTTAGGTTGTTTGCCTTTCTATTATTAATTTATAGGATATTCACATATTAGGACTACATGTCCTCTGCTAGATATATGTATTATTCATGTTTTCTTCCAATCTGCTTTACCTATTGATTTGATAATTTTAAATTTTGATGTCTAATTTGTCAACTTTTTCATGCTTTTTGTGTCCTCTAATAAATCTTTGCCTATCCTAAAGTCATCAAAGTATTTCCCCCATATTTTCTTTGTAGTTATAGCTTTTAAAATCTATTTTGGATTAAATCTGTGTGGTGTGAGGTAGGGGTTGAGGGGTTTTTACCCCCATACATTTCTCCAGTTGTTCCATCACTATTGGTTGAAAAGATTTTTCCTATTCACATTGAATATCCTTGCTGCCTTTGTCAAACAACAACAAAATCAATTGACTCTGTGTTTGTAGGTCTGTTTCTAACTGATTTGTTGATCCATTTAATCTCTTATGCCAGATCTCCCTGTCTTGATAACTATACTTTTATAGTAAGTTTAGAAATCAGGTAGAATAAACCTCCAACTTTATTTTCCTTTTATAAGATTGTTCTGACTATTGTAGGTTCCTTACTTTGCAATAAATATTTTAGAATCCACTTGTCAATTTCTACTAGAAAAAGCCTGTTGGGAATGTCACTGGAATCTGAGTTTTTCTGTTAAGTCACTCCGGGAAGGGTCTTGGGAGGCTCCCTGGCTTCCGTGCCCTACCCTGCTAGTTTGGCCCAGGGAACAGACATGGAACTCTGAACGTCTCTGCCACTGAGCAGCCACTCTCAATTGCCCTCTCCACCAAAATCGTATACTGAAAGATCAGCACTCCGCCCAAGACACTGTCCTTCCCAAGAAACCCAAGAAACAGGGTGAAGACTACAGTGTCCAAAGCCTCAGAACCCCAAGCCCAGTTTGGAGCCTGGACTCAGAGCTTGGAGTCTGGAGCTTAGAGCCCATCTGGTTCTGAGAATAAAGGAACAAGAGTCAAGCCCCAGCCCATGGAGGCAGCTCTGGATGAAAATGCAAACCTCATATGTAAGATATTTAAGGTTCAGGTATTTAAGGTTAAAAATATTATTAAGATGAGAACTGCTTCAAAATGATTGAGGGTGAGGGAATGGTCATATAGAGGAAATCAAAATGGGTCATGAGTTGAGAATTATTGAAACCGGGTGATAGGTACAGAGTGTTCACCATATTTTGTGATTTTTGAATGTTTTGTTTGCAATTTTTTAGGATAAAAGTTTTAAAAATTCACCCTCTCCAGTGAGGCAAACACCCTCCTCCATCATCTTCCCTACACCAGGGCCCTGGGCCCTGCTGCTCTCTGGCTAATGACAGCCCCTACACCATCTGCAGCGTCCCCAGTGGCTGCCCCCATCCCCCGTGGCCTGTGCATCACGGAGCAGACGCTGACCTGGTGGGAGCATGACCTGGCTGTGCAGTTGGCTGTATCCAGGCATCTCGTGGTGTGGTGTTGGCAGGTGGGTTTCCACATCACCTCAAATGAGTTTTAAGATGATTGAACTACAACAGCTGCCACCCACAGCCCAAAGCAGGGCCCCAGGCCAGCCCGGAGCAGGGACAGGCAGGGTGGCTGGGCAGAGCAAGCAGGGAGAGGGCAGTCAGAGATGATGTCAGGGAAGTGGGCAGGGAGGGCAAGGCCAGCAGATTGGCCAGGGCAGGACTTTGCTTTTTACTCCAAGTGAGGTGGAGCCCCTGGAGGAGGGTTTGGAGCCCAGAAGTGACCTTACCTCTGTTCAGAAGTCTGCAGAGTGAAGTGCCTGGAGGGCCCTGCATGGAAGCCAAGAGGCAAGTTAGGAGGCCACTGCAGGAATCCAAGTAAGCTATGCCCTTGCTTGCTCACACCAGCGGGTGGTGGTAAAGTGGTCAAAAGTAGTCCAGTCCCCGGGAGCTTTTGAAAGCATCGTTGACAAGTTTCCCTATGAATTGGAGGTGGGTTGGAGAAGAAAAGCAGGTGTCAAGAATGACTCCACGGGTTTCAGCCTAAGTAACCCGGTCCATGGAGGGGCCTGGGGGAAGCAGGTTCAAGGAAGCTACTGAGGGCTGTGATTGTGGGTATGTCTGGTTGGTGGGGCCGGACCTGCAACCACAGGGAGCTGCTGCAACACGAGCCTGCAGTGCCGGGAGCGCTCAGGGCTGGAGACTGGCTTCAGGGAACCCACGGAATGATGGGATTTAAGGCTGTAAGACCAGAAGAGGTCACTTGAGGAGTGAGTGTCCCTAGAGAAGATGTCGAGGCCCAAGTCCTAAGCATACAAATGTTTTAGGATGAGAAGAAGAAGAATCAGCAAAAGAAGCTAAGGACGAGCAGTCAGGGAGGTAGAAGAGCCAAGCACACCTTGGAAGCCACGAGAAGACAGTGTTTCAAGGAGGAAAGCATCTGAGGGCATTGAGAACTGACCCTGGACTGGGCAACACAGAGGTCACAGGCGACCCTGACAAAGCTGCCTTGGGGACATGGTGGAGTGAGAGCCTGGTAAGAGGGGGTGTGAGAGAGGATGTCGGGCTCCTCTCCCCATGACCCCCTCACTTATTCCAGCTGTTTACCACCGTCCCACACTCCTTCCTCCTCATCCCTCCCCTTGCTCTTGGGTATCCATGTGGTCTGTCAATTAATGGAAAGAACAGAGCCCCCAGCTTCCCTCTCCTAAACACACCCCATCACTTGTACTCACACCCTCTGCCCGTGGTCCCCTCTCAAGACCTCAAAAGACACAGCTCTGTCCTGCCCAGGTGGTGCCTCCATCCAGACCCTATTCCAACTCGACTCCCCAGAGGCCCCCCTCTGCCAACAAACCTCCTTTCCTGGTGTTCCCCCTCCCCCTCCCCCACTCACTGGCATATCCCATCATTAAACAGTAGGCTGGAGTCTGTACCATCTTAAAAAATTTTCCCTTGAGCATATTTTTCTTTCCAAAGCTCTCAATTTCCTTTTTCTGCCAGTTTTCTTAAAATAGCCTATATGATACCCTCATGGGCTTACCACCTGGTCAGGAGCAAGCAGCGGAGGGTGGCCGGGGGTGCAGGTGCTGCCTCTGAGCACATTCTCACCAAGTGGCACTTTTACAGGTAGGACAGGCTTAGAAAAAGTGCCAAAGGGTGACGTCCGGCTTAGGGGTCTGCTCCCTCAATTGTGGATCCTGGCACTCTGCTGTGTCCTTCACCTTCTGCAATCTGACTTTGATTTCGGATCCCTCCTTGCTCCCACCTTTGCACCCCTTCCAGAAATGGCCAGAAATGGAGGGACACACTGCACCAGAGAAAGCTGGACAAGACAGGGCGGGAGTCTACCCAGGATGCCCTGACAGAGAACAGAAGACCACCACGGTCACAGAGTCACAGCCGAAACCTGGCTGGGTCTAGCTGCTGTAGATTGAAAAAAGGCACTGGTCAAGGTGAGAGGTTCAGAAATAAGGCTGTCAGTGAGACAAAGGAGGTAGAGGCCTTGTACAAGGTGCCAGCTGCATAGATGGGGCTGAACATCCGGCTTTAACTGAGACACACGCAGGAACGTCCATCTGCACCCAAGAAAGAAGCTGAGTGTCATCCCTGGGCCAGGCTCAAGGATTCAGAACCAAGACTTGTCCCTGAGCCCCAGAGTCCCCATTCCAAAATGTGCCATGGAGGAATCAGCTGGGGCTGAAAGTCCAAGGCCCTGGCCCCCAACCCCTACTGCCCACATGTACCTCATCGACCTCCTTCCTCTGCTCTTTCCCTCCCATGAAAGAGGCCCAGGCTACAGACACTGTCACCGCACTCCGGGCTCCACGTCCCACATCGGAGAGGGGAGCTGAATATTCAGTATCTGGGGAGACAATAAAAATCCCAGGAAGAACCTGGCTAAGGCAATTACCTCTGCATAAATGCATATATTATTCATCCGTGGCTTTGAATATATAAATAATACTGATACAATTTGCATGCGTTAAAAGGAGATGTAATTACCCACTGATGCCTGTGAGCGCCTGGTACCCGCTGGCCACATCCCGGGTCTGCTGCCCCGTCCCCAGGAGCCCACCTTTGCCCTTTCCAGAGGCAGAATATATCACATGTGGGTTTTGTGCAGTTGTTAGGAAGCCGGTCTTTGATGTCCTTGGGGCTTTGGTTGGAGTGGGCTTTTTTTTTAAGATCCCGTGGGCCGTGGCAGCTACTCTGTTCTTAAAACTTTGGGCTATTTTAGTATTATAACTGCTGCTTTTAAAATAATATTTTTGGTAACAAAAAACATTGCACGTTCATTGTATAAAATTTGAAAGATATGCAAAAGTTTGAAAAAAGAAGAGCTCATTCATTATCTTGCTGCCCAGATGTAAGCACAGTCCCTATTTGTCTGATTTCCTGCCAGTCTTCTTTTTTGATGCAGAGATAAACTTTAATTTTCCAAACTCAGGATCATATTATACGTAATGTTTTGTAACCTGCTTTCATCTTTTACAATATGTCATGAACAGATGAAGAAATATAAAAGGCTAATAAATAAGAAAAGATGCTCAACCTCATAGTAATTAAGGAAGATACAAATTAAGGAAGACACAAAAAGGAAGAGATAAATTTTCACCTATCACACTGTTAAAGATTTCAAGGAATAACACCCACTGCTAGTGTCTGCATGTAGAAACAGGCTCTCTCCAACAATTCCTGCTGGCAGGAGTGTAAATTGGAACCCTTTCTGGAAGGGTAATTGAGCAATATGTACCAGAAGGCTTAGAAATATGCATGCCTTTGCCCTCTGAAAATCCATTCCTTAGAATTTAAATAATCACACAGATAGAAGAAGATATAACAATGTGAACTGTAGTGTTTTATCATAACAAAAAATTAGAAACAACTTTAATAGTCCAGCATTGGGAATTACTGTAATAAGTTATGGTCTATCTACAAAGCAAAATCCCATGCAGCCAGTTATAAAGAAAACACACACACACACGCACGCACACACGCACACACCCCTTATACAATCAAGAGTAAAAAGGTGTTCCTGAAGTATTTATGTTGGGACTTCTGGCTAAACGTGGTAGGTTGAGGAAACGTTTTTATTTTCGCTTCCTCCTGCCACACCACTAGAAGGAATGAAAATGACATAGACCCACGAGGACCGAGTGAACATGAGAGGAGATGAGAGGCATCAATACGTTTCTGGGAAGTGGAAGGAGGATGAGGAGTTTAGAAAAGCTGGAAAGGATGAGCCTCATGAGCACAGAACCGGCAGAGCACAGCATTCCAAAAGGATATAAGGGCCGGAGCACCAGTATCAGGCAAGTCCCAGGCCTCAGCTCTGGCGTGCGGCACTGGTCAGAGGTGGGGCAGAGAAGGAGGGACCAGCAAAGGGGACTGGGAAGGGGCATCAGGGGGAAGATGGGGACCAGGAGAGTTCAAGGAAAAGAAAGGGTCTCGAGGAGCAGAAAGTGACCAATTGTGGCTGCTGAAATGTGCCATGACAGCAGGTCTGCAAATGGAGGGTTAGCCACATGGCGGTTGTCAATGAACTTGAAGAGAATCATTTCAGTGGCATGGCCGAGGTGGAGGCCATATGAGAACGAGTTCAAGGGAGAGCAAGAGGGGAGGAACTAGAGCACGCATTCAGACCAGCCCTGCCCAATACGGGCAGAATGCAAAGCTACATATGTAATTTTAAACTTCTTAGTAGCCACAAGTAAAAAAGGAGAAAGAAATGGGTGAGATTAATTTTATTAATAGAATTTTATCTAACCCAATAGATAGAAAATATTATCACTTCCACATATAGTCAATATATAAATTATTAATGAGATATTTTGTATTCTTTTTCAAATGGAGTCTTTGAAATCTGTTGTATATTTTACCTTTAAAATACATCTCAGTTTAGCTGGCCGCACTGCCAGTACCCGCTAGCCCCGAGGAGGGTGAGAGAGAGGGCCCAGGCTGCAATCAGGTAAAACCAAAGGTTGTACAACAAGTGTGAGGGCCTGCACCCATTCAGCTCCTTCCGCAGCTTACCTCCAAGAGCTCCAAGAGCCAGAGTCCAACCCAGAAGGAGAGGAGAACATATTTTTTTAGTTTGTTTGGGTTTGCTTTTTTTTTTGCTTCTGAGAAGTGGTAAGGTCTTTTTTTTTTTTTAAACATTTTATTTATTTATTTGACAGACAGTGAGAGCAGGAACAAAGCTGGGGGAGTGGGAGAGGGAGAACAGGCTTCCCGCTGAGCAGAGAGCCCAATGTGGGGCTCGATCCCAGGACCCTGGGATCATTACCTGAGCCGAAGGCAAATGCTTAAAAGGACTGAGCCACCCAGGTGCCCCAAAGTGGTAAGGTCTTAAAGAAAAGATTTATGGATTACTGACATTTGGGAGTGGGGTCAGTTAAATGGCCAAAGCCCCATCTGGCCACCGCCTGGTGAAACTGACCAGTTGACAGATTCCATCTATGCACATAGGCCTTCTCAACTGCTTTTTAAAGCCCTACTTTTTTTTTTTTTAAAGATTTTATTTATTCATTTGACAGAGAGAGAGAGATCACAAGCAGGCAGAGAAAGAGGAGGAAGCAGGCTCCCCGCTGAGCAGAGAGCCCGATGCGGGACTCGATCCCAGGACCCTGAGATCACGACCCAAGCCGATGGCAGAGGCCCAACGCACTGAGCCACCCAGGCACCCTAAAGCCCTACTCTTAAATATGAAAGATCAAAAGGCACCAAACATCACCTTCTGGTACTTAATACGGTAGACAGTCCTTGAAACACAGAGGCCCAAAATAATAGAAACAGAGGAATCAAGGCAATGCAGGAAGTAGAAGGAAACTTAGAAAAACAATCATTAAACTCCTCAGATGGATGAGAGAAGATATTGCAGCCATGAATTATATACCTGCAAGAGAAAAAAAAGGAAAAGAGAAAGCTCTGCCACATGCAGAATTGAAAACACGTTAACAAATTTAAAAATTAAATAGAAGAATTCAAAGAAAACATTGAAGAAATGTCCCAGGTAGGCACTCCTCTCCCCTAAGAGGCAGAGTGAAAAAAAGAAGGGAAAAAAGATTCAAAACTTGAGCATCAGTTGAGGAAATTCAACATCTCACTAACAGGAGCTCCAAGAAAGGAAAACAGAGCACACAGTGGGGAGGAAATTATCAAAGAAACGACAGAAGACAAGTTCTTGGAATTAAGGATGTGAGTTCCCAAACTGAAAGACCCCCTGAGGATCCCCGGCAGTGAATGAAAAAGCCCCACCCCCATCACTGCAACATTTCAGAGCATGGGGCCCCAGAAAATCAATCCAAACTTCCAAAAAGGGAAAGAAACCAGTCACACACAAAGAATGGCGCCAAAGTTCTCAACAGTAACAGTGAAACCGGAAGACAATGGAGTCAATGTGATCATTGTTCTGAGAGAAGATGATTTTTAATCCGGAAGTCGAGATGCAGCCCAAAGAGTGAGTAACTGTGAGAGGAATGGAACACATTCAGAAGGGGGCAGCCTTCTCGTACATCATTTTCAGGGAGTTCCTGAGGGCGGCCTGTTGTATGCCACAACTGGTCACTTTCTGCTCCTTGAGACCCTTTCTTTTTCTTGAACTCTCCTGGTCTCCTTCCTACTGAAATGCAGTAGGGAAGGAAGGAGGGAGTCCCAGGGTCTGAGAACAGAGAGGCCAAGGAACTCCAGCTGAAGCATGGGCCCCCAAACACAGGAATTCCAACACAGAGAGCTGGCAGAACACCTACTGTGTCCACCCACGTGAAAAAGAATGTCCAACAGGTCTCAGATTCTTTTGAATAGTGACAGTGACATAAAACTCTAAGCAAATAAAAACAAAAACAAAAAGCAGCCCAGCAGCTATCTCCTGCCAGTTGCCTGAGAAAGGAAATGTACATAGTACACTCCCTGGCTCGGCAGCGAGGGCCAACCCTGACCGCGAGACCCTGAGCAGAGAACCCAACTGGATCCACCCAGATGTCTAACCGACAGAACTGCGAGCAAACACACAGGCAAGGTTGTAAGCAACTAAGTCCATGGTGACGGGTCACGTGGCAATAGGAAAGCAAGACAGCTTATAGCAATAAGCATTTGTTTGGTTCATCCGTATTCAGGTCTGCTGGATGGTTCTTCCAGTCTTAGCTGGGCTCACTCAGTGGTCTCTGGTCAGCTGTGGGTTGGGGAGGCATCTCTGCAGAACTGAGCGGGGCTCTCTTCTAAGCTTTGGGGTCTGCAGGTTGTAGACCCATGTTGGATGGCCTCAGCTGGGATAACCAGGTTTCATGTCGTGGCCTCTCTCAGCCTCCAGGAGGCCAGCACGTTTGTTCCTACAACCGCTGGACTCGGTTCTGAGACAGAGCAGGAGCTGCCAGGCCGCTTGAGCAACAGCACACCACTGTTTCTGCTGCCTTCTGTTGACTAAAGCAAGTCAAAAGCCCAGCCCACCTTCAAGGGTGACAAACAGACTTGTCCTCTTGATAGGAGTTTCTGCAAAGTCATGTCGCAGAGGGTGTAGATACAGGAAGGTGGAGAAACTGGGGCCACAATCAATCTCCCTCACAGTCTCATCCCTAAAAAATCCCTGTTTTGAATCTCAAGTCATCCCACGAATCTACTCTCTGCGCCGGACAGTTACTGCAATCCACAGATGCCATGCCACTTCCCATTCTCATCTTTGATGGTTTCAATATCCTCCCAGATGGTCCTTTCTAACCTTCTGGGCTCTCAGTGTCCAAGTTCTTTTCCTCCTAAGACCCCTTCCACTCTACCTCAGACACTGTACCCTATGGTCACACTCCAGACATCTGTGTTACCAGCAGCCTACTCCCGATCACCGCCGTAATTTCCACCCTACTCTCCAAACATCACCTCTCTCTCCAGCCCATGCCTTCTCTAGTGCCTCATTCTCACTATCCTTTGCCCCCAAAGAGATTTACAAGCACTGGTGCCCCCTTTCCACTGTCCCTACCTGCTTTCTTCCTTACTCAGCTTCAAGTTCACAGCCAATCATTAAAATCTTTCTTGTCTTCACCCTCATCTTATTCCTCTCTCACATTGGGATACACATGTGGCAAAACCACAGCCGAGTTCAATCCAATTTCTTCCCTGCTTCCAATCAGCTCACTGTTACTGGAGAAAAGCATGCAACCATGAGAAATGGAGAAAAGCATGCAACTGCTCTCACTTTAAAATTATGACCAGGAGTCTCAATGGCCTTGATGTGGCCCAGCAACTGTACTGCATTTCCCCCATGCATTCCTTCTCCCACCCTGTAGACCCTTTCAAAATCTTCTCTGCTTTACTTTTCCCTCAGGCACCTCACCTGCCATCCTCTCCCTAGGAATCCACCACCCCACACTTCCACCCACCAGCACATGGACCCATCTACTCTGTGGGTTCCTTCCTGTCACTCTAAACCATCACTTCAACCCTCCACTTGAGCATGAGGTTCTACCTTTCTTGTCACACAAGGGCACTGCCCAGTAATTCTCCCCCCCCCCTCCTCTATCTCCAAAGTTCCTTCCCAATGGATGGCTCCCACGGTCCTATGAACATGCTCACATTTCTCCCTTACAAAAAACAACTTTGGATTCCATCTTCCCCTCAACTACGGCCCTATTTCTCAACTCCCTTTTGCAGCAAAATCCTCAAAAATGTTATCATTTATACCAATTTTCTCCACTTTTCTCCACTATTCCGTTCCCCTAAGCCTACCATTCCTTGGAAGCCACTGACATCCAACCAATCAGCTACCTCCATGCTGCTAATTCTGGGGGTCAGCTCTTGGTCCCCCACTTTTCCTGGCATCCCAGCAGCATTTGTCACAGCAGCTCAGCCTTCTGGAAACACTTCCTTCTCTTGGCATCCAGAACAGCACACTCTCCTGGTTTTCCTCTGCCTCACAGCTGTTCACCTTTTTTACTGAACATCCTCGCAACTGCTCTTGTTCCCACCTTGTTCTGTCAATCTATCCTCCTTTAAACATCCATGATGATCCTCCCAAAGTCCAAATCTCATCCTCACAGATCCTGTGAGAGCAGACTTGCTTTTTTTTAAAGTTTTATTTATTAATTTGACAGAGAGGTAGAAAGAGAACACAAGTAAGCAGAGCGACAGGCAGAGGGAGAGAGAGAAGCAGACTCTCCTCTGAGCAGGGAGCCCGACACGGGGCTCGATCCCAGGACCCTGGAATCATGACCCAAGCCAAAGGCAGGTGCTTAACCAACTGAGCCACCCAGATGCCCCTGAGAGCAGACTTTCTTAAACCAGTGTATGTGACAAACTTTTTTTGTGCCATCACATGAAAAAGGTTAGTAAGAACTGAGCTGGAAAATTTCTTAAAGTGTTTTTTTGCAGGATGAGCCTAGGGGTATATAGCCTGATATCAGCTGTTTTCACGCCAGACAACACAGGCATAAAATGCTTAAGTCACTAAATCTTTCCTTCATAACTGTTGCCTCATTGTTGTCTAGTACTCACTGGTTTAGACAAGTCTGGGCAAGTCAAATTTTGCTTCTTCAGAGACAACTTTTTCGTCTGCCTATATCCCTATGGGGCTTTATTCTTATAATTAAACATGTCTATGCATATATCTCTTAAAACTAATTTGTACATTTTAATCTGTGAGTTTACTAATTTCTTCATTTTTGAAGTATTCTTCCCCTATATCTTTAATTATATATCTGGTTCATTTTCTTTTCTTATTCAAGGATATTAATGTAGCAGTATTTATTAAATACTTATTGATTATTAATTAATTGGGTCTCCCTCTTCTTTGTCATTTATATCAATCATTTTGAAAAATCTCTTTTCCTCCCCTTGGCTTTCAAAAGAGCTTGTCAAGTTTTCTTCTACAAGACAGATTCAGTTTTCTGCAATGTTGATTTTTCAAAATCACTGTTTCTAAGAATGTTGATTTTTAACTATGTGATTTTATTTTAACTTCTGTTTATATTTCTAGATCAGATGCCACTCTGTTTTTACTTCTGCTAACCTCATCGCTTTTCAACTCCATCCTTGGTCTTATCATATTCTGTTTTTCTAATGCTCTTGCTTTCCTGACTTTTATTGAGAGAACAAAGCAAATACTTTCTAAAATTTACTTTGGCTTCCTGCGGCAAAATTTCCCTAAATATTTGTTCTTCCCAGACAGTGTACATTTCACAGACAGTCTTTTTACAACCAATGCTGCCCCCACATTCCCCGGTTACTCATCTTTACTCTTTACCACGGAACATGCTGGAGGCTCCTCTTTGCTTCTGCTCCTACCTCACCCAAGAAGGTTGTTCCCTATGAACAGGCCTCAGGCATCGTTCTGATGAGTTCTTGTTTCTCAATTTGATCATCTAGCATGGATGTGGTGACTTGGTAAGGAATGTCTTAGTGGAACTGCCAGGTTATAAGGAATACAATATTCCTGGACACTGAATGCTCTGTAGTTATTTCCTGGTAGGAAACAATCAATGAACAACTATAATTCCCAGGATGCACCCCTCCTCTCCTCTCCTCTTTCTGGTTCTGTTTCCTCAAGCTCCTCAATCCGCTGGGGGTGGCACCAGCAGCTCTTCAGAGAGGTCTTAATTTGGACGTGGGAGAATAAGGCAGGGGTGGGAGGGGGTCCCTGGACTGGCTACTGAAAATCTTGCCCCTGGGCTGGCAGATTTTTGAACAAGAGCCCCAGTCCTAAGCACCACTGAAATTCCCTCTCCTTTTTTGTCTGACTTGGGACGATAGGAGATTTAAAGGCTTATCTAGAAAGTACTTTGGGTTATTTTACAAACCGGCAGAGTTTCTGTTATATTCTAGGCACTCAAATCCATCTCGTCATTTTACCCAGAATAATAAATTAGGTAAGTACTAATATTATCCCATTTTACAGATGAGGACAGTGAAACTCAGAGCTTATAAACACATTTCCAAGGTCACCTGGCTGGTGAGTGACAGAGCTGGGATTCAAGAGCAGGCGTATAGAGCTAAATGCCCATCTCTCTCTCTCTCTCTCTCTCAGCTCCTTTCTCTAACTGAATTCTACATAACATAAAATTCACCACTGAAAAGTGTATGATTTAGTGGCGTTTAGTACATCCACAGTGTTCTTCAACCGCCAACCACCAACCGTATCTAGCTGCCAAACATTTTCATCACTCCAAAATAAAGCCCCAAACCCAAACCCATGAAGCAGTCACTCTTGAGTTCCCGCTGCTCTTGCTAATCTCTCCCTCTCAGTCATGCTGGAAACCCCTTCTTTGCTGGTGGCGCTGCTGCCATCAGGGAGAGGGCAGGGTGAACACTGCCTCCCCGCCTGCCTCAGGCCCTTCCTGACACTCCCCAGCAGCCTTGGCCCAGGCCACTCACCTCACCAGCAGGACAGAAGGAGCCTTGCCCCCCGCCGGGGTCAGGCCTGATCCCTGCCTGGGCCCTGCAGCCTGAAGCCCTTCTCCAAGGCCCTGTCCTAACTGTTAGATGCCAGCATCAAGCCCAGCATTGCCCTTTTGTGCAAAGCCTGGAGTCCTGATGGTGTGGAACCCAGGCCCTCTACCCTTACTACCACCAGGGATAAGACGGGGAATGTGAGACTCCCCGAGACCATGCAGCATGAAGCACAAAGGCCCCCCTTTCCAGTCCTGGCCCTCCATTCCACACAGCTCAGCCTCTCCCCTCCATTCCTGACCTGGGGCCCTGCATCCTGCATTATCCCCCTCAGGGGTTTCACTGTCTGTGGGGACCCCTCTCAGCCCCACGCTATCCTGCTACTCGGAGCTCCTCAGGGCCAGTGGCCGTGAGCACTCGTTGAGCTTATGCCCCAGCTCAACACAGGGAGCCAGAGGAATTTGGGTTGAAGTCCATCTTCCTCGAACACGCTCACTTGGCAGCAATCCATGTGCCCCTTTGGAACCCTTTGTCTCCACACAGAGAGAGGTTTCTGGAGCCAAAACATCTTCAGTCTGACCTTGCTGCGGCCAGAGAGAAACCCTGTCTGGCAACCTTGCAGACAGGTCACCAGCTTGTGTCTGGATTTAGTCCACATTAATGGCCACAGAGCGGCCTGAAATTAATGATGGGGAGACCCGAAGACCTCTCCCATTAGCCAGCCTTGATGGCGGCATGGCCAACAGACGTCTCTCTGCCCTTCCCTTCCCAGCTGAGTCAGCCGGGTCTGGAGCCCAGCTAGCATTAAGGTCAGTTAGAATCCTCATTAACAGGACTGCAGGTGGGCTAACTCGGTCTGTCCTCAGCCATGTCCCCTTGTGTGCCTTTCCTGACATCTCTCAGTTCCCTCCACAGAGTCTCCATGCTCCTCCAAGTTGTGAAGGCAAAAATGACATGACATGTGCAAGGCGCCCGGATCACAGAAAACACAGTCAATGCCAACTGCACTTACTGAGGGTAAGTCTACCCATAGGCATTATTGATGATGACTATTAATTACAAAACTCTACACACACTGTGAAGTCACAGGGTAAGAATGTCTATACGCGTACCTACTGGTTGACGTTCCTACTGTCTGTGCTCACACCTACATCCACACACCTTCCCTCCCTCCCTCCCTGAGTCAGCAGCGCATCACTGAGCATCCTCTTGGGGCTCTAGGTCTATCAGGGGAGATGCGGCCTTGATCTGGCGAGGTCAGCGTGTGTCCCCGTGTGCCTGTCCCAATGTGTGTGCAAACTGATCCAAGGCTACGGGTGCCTATCTCCATGGGTCCCTGTGTGTGTGTGTGTGTGTGTGTGTGTGTGTGTGTGTGTATGTGAGAGAGAGAGAGAGAGAGAGAGAGTGAGTGAGTCTTCTCAGGCCACCATAACAAAATCCCACATTCTGAGTGGCTTAAACAACAGACAACTGTTTTCTCACAGTTCTGAAGGCTAGAAGTCCATGATCAAGGTGCCAGCAAATCTGGTTTCTGGTAAGGACTCTCTTCCTGCCTTATAGACAGCTGCCTTCTCACTTGTCTTCCCATGGCCTTCCCTCTGCACACGCAGAGAGAGAGAGAGAGAGAGAGAGAGAGAGAGAAAGAGAGAGAAACAGACAGAGAGATCAATCTCTGCTGTCTCTTCCTTTTCTTATATAAGGGCACCTTATCAGTCCTATCAGATTAGGGCCCCACCCTTACGACTTCATTTAATCTTCATTACCTTCCCAAAGGTCCAAATACAGGCATACTGGAGAGTTAGATATGGGTTGGGGGGCAGGGCACAATTCAGTCCATTGCAATGTAGGACTTGCGTGTGTGTGTGTGTGTTTATGTATGTATGTGTTCACTCATGTGAATGTATGCATGTATGTCCTGGCCTAATGCCCACATGCCTGCCCACTCATGTGTTTGTGCATCTCCTCGTGCAGCTGGTAGGGGGGAGAGGGCGGTGAGGAGCCACACCTGCCAATCACCCCCTCCCACCTGAGGCCCAGCGCCAACAGAATCAAGTGTGGGCTCCTCTCTGCCGATCAAGATCTATAAATAAAGTTGTCTCCCTGGCATGTTCCACACCACACGCGGCTCTTTAATAAAATTGGCTGAGATTTGTGGATAAGCCTGAAGCAAAGTCAATGCTCGGTGTCAATCCCACGCTAAGAGGGGCCTTCAGGGGTCAAGCTGCTTCCTGTATATGATTCCATATCAAAGATATGTCAGCTGGGTGCTAACCAGCTCCTGGAGCGCAGGGAAAGTCTGAGCTCTGCCGAAGTTCACGCTGGGGTCCTCTGGCTGGGGTGCCACTTAGTAAGTGGGGGTGGGGGTGCAGGGACACTGCCAGAGCCAGCCCTTCTAGGGACTCAGCTATTCCTCAATGGCTCTGGGACTAACTCTGACTTCGCTGTCTGAGCACCAGGAAGGAGGGAGGCGGCAGCTTCTCCCCAGCTACTCTTTAAAAATCTCCATTGTTCTGGGCTAGAAGAGGCACGTTTTGAGGGGTGCAGACAGTGTCTCTCTGGGTCTCTGCTACTCCAGAGGAGTGGAGGGGAGCCTCTGCCCAAAGCCACAGGCACAGTCTTACGAACACATGTTGGGGTCCCTGGGATTCCCCGAGCTCCCAGTTGATAGTTGAAGGAAACTGGGTGTACGGAGGAGCTAAGGGATTCTGTCCACTCTAGGCCACTCGGGGAGGAAGCACATCTAATAGGCATGCTGGCCACACTCAGTGAGGCAGAGAGAGGGGAAATCAAAAGAAGTTTGGTTTAATTAAGTATCAGGAAAGATTTATGCAACTTCCTCTCCTTGTCATAAATATTAATGAGGCCAGCGAGCAGCCGGCTCCTGCAGCATCCGCTAGCCGGCTGGGGAGAGCTGAAGAGGACAGGGCTGGGGGTGAGGAGGGCAGCAGCTGCCCCTACACACACATACACACACACACACACACACACACACACACACACACACACACAGGCAGATGTCGGGTGAAGTCCCCTGCCAAGCACCTGGCCACTTGGCCAGGAGGTCCAGGAAAGGGAGCCAGCCCCTTCTTGCCCCCAGTCAGGCTGGATTTGGGGACAGGACCCTTCAGCCAGTTTCGCCCTTCACTCTCTTGTGGCCGAGTCAGCTCCGACCTGAGTGGAAGCATGAGTATGACAGTGAGTGATGGGGTGGGAGTGTCTGGGGGACCAAGGGCAGCATTCCAGGCTCAGTGGGTCTGGGAATGGAATGGAGGACAGTGGTCCGCTTCCCAAAATGGGAGCCCAGATGCTGAGGGAGCTACCTACCAAGCTGCTATGGGTGGCCTGTGTGCTCTCATTCAGCAGATCCTAATTCATATTCCTAATTCAATACACCAGATCCAGCGCCCCCTACATTCTATTGGCCAAAGAAAGTTTCAAGGCAACTTGGATTCAAAGAGCAGGAAACAGCCACCACCTGAGGGGAGCAGCTGCAGAGTCACAGGGCAAAGGGCTTGGATACAGTGAGGGATGAATAAGAATTGAGGGCATATTTCCAGTCTCACTAAACCTCACGCTCTAAACCTCCAGACTTTCTAGACCCCACTCTGGCCAGAGGGCTTTACTCACCAGGTGTCGTTCCAACAGAGAGTGACCAAGCCCCCAACATTTGGCCTGTCACCTTTCCCACATCACTGTATTAAAGATTCCTACAGTCCCTTTCCCCTCTTCCTTTCAGCCTCACCCCCACTGCTCATTCCCCATTACTGCCCCCACCTCCCTGGACTCCTCTGAGCTGCCATGTGGACCATGGGAAAGGGGGAAGGGCTTGGTAAGTACGTGTCGAGGGCCAATGCTGGGACCACCTGGGATAGGGAAGTCAATCCTTCCTTCCTGCAACACCAACCTACAGCTTTGGGCAACCTCCCAAAGGACTGCAGCCTCTGTGCAAGATGCTCTTGGTGTTTGGATCAGGGGTGGCTAGAGATCTCTGCCAAGTCACCTACTGAACGTACCCTGGTGCACTCGGCCAAAATAAGTAGAGCCACTGCCATGCTCCAACCCAGAGACGCTGTGGGGTGAACACCTAACCCAAACCCTTTCCAGTGCTCCAGGAGTTAGGAAGAAGGCAGCCCAGAACCTGTCTGTCCCTGGGAAGCAAGGAGGCCAGGCTGCATAAGCCCAGACACCAAGACCCTCCATTATCCTTTCAGACCTCACTTACAAAAAACATATGCAAAGATAAAATGATGAAGAATTTCAAGGCAGCAACACAGTTTCAAGAAGTAGCTTGGCTTAGCTGGTGTGGTGTTTCTCTCTTTTGTAATTTTTTGGGGTGGGAAAAGGAAGAGAAGCCACAGATAAACACAGACTTTTTCCTCATGTAGCTATTATGTACTTGAAGTTTTTGAGGAAAAAAAAGTTGCCTTTTAATTGGTAAGTAACGACATAATTTTTTAAACATTACTTTATATTAAACATGCATGTGTGGGGTGCCTAGTGGCTCAGTCAGTTAGGCGTCCAATTCTTGATTTCAGCTCAGGCATGATCTCAAGGCTGTGAGACTGGGCTCACATGCAGGGTACCATGCTGACCGTGGAGTCTGCTTAGGATTCTCTCCCTCTACCCCTTCTTCCCCTGCCAACTTGTTCACCTGCATGCTCTCTAAAAAAATGTGTGTGCATGTGTTCAAATGTAGAGATAGACAACACAGAACGCAAAATGTGCATGACATTTTAGAAACAAATAATAAATATTCTCTTTCTTCCAAGAGGCCACTTTAGGTGATGCCTCCCACTCTTTGGAAACATTCTCTATTCTCTTGCACTTAAGGGCCACTTTGAAGGAAATGTTTAGCCCACACATCTAGTGTTTCATTAGAGTCAGGCAGACTTCAGTTCAAGATCCTGCTCACCTCTCTGAACCTTCCTGTTTTCATCTGTGGCATAAAGTATTTCAATGCAATTTCAATTCCAATTGCAAGATTATAAAGTGACGTTACAGGGGCACCAGGGTGGCTCAGTCAGTTGAGCATCCAACTCCTGCTTTGGCTCAGGTCATGATCTCAGGGTCTTGAGATAGAGCCCCGCATCTAGCTCTGCGCTGGGCATGGAGTATGTTTGGGATTTTTTCTCTCTCTCCCCCTGCCTCTTCCTCACCCCTGCTCACATGCACACCTGCACACTCTCTCTCTTAAAAAGTAAAAAATATAAAATGACTTTACAACGAGGCTGTGTTTCATTCATCATTACATCCTTTGTGCCTATCACAGTGCTCAGCACACAGTAGATGCTCAATCAACAACTGTTGAGTAAAATTACATTGAAATCTGGCTAATATCTCTTAAGAATAAATTCCTAAAAGTGAAATTTCTAGGTCAAAAGGTATGCACTTTTAAAAAAAGATTTTATGTTTACTTTAGAGCAATTTTAGATTTATAGCAAAACTGAGAGGTACAGAGATTTCCAACATAAGCCCCGCCCCCACACATGCACAGTCTCCCCTGTTATCAACATGCTCCATCAAAGGGATACATCTGTGACCACTGGTGAACCTACACTGACACATTATAATCACCCAGTCCATGGTTTACATTAGAGTTCACTCTTGGGATTGTAATTCTATGCCTTTGGATGCATGTCATTACACAGCATTACAATATCAGAGAGTATTTCACTGCCCTAAAAATCCTCCATGCTCTCTATTAATCCATACCCTCAATGCCAACCCCTGGCAACTACCAATCTTTTTACTATCTCTATAGGTTTTGCCTTTTCCAGAATGTCATCTAATTGGAATCATATAGTGTGTAGCTTTTCCCCTTCATAGTATATGCACTTAAGGTTCCTCCAGGTCTTTTCATGGCTTGATATCTCATTTCTTTTTATCACTGAATAATAGTTCATTGTCTGAATGGACCACCATTCATTTATCCATTCACCTACTAAAGGATGCATCTTGGTTGTTTCTGGGTTTTAGAAAGTATGAATAAAGCTGCTGTAAACACCCATGTGCTGGTGCTTGTGTAAGTTTTCAACTTCTTAGAGTAAATACCAAGAAGTGTGACTGATAGATCAGATGGTAAGGGTGTTGTAAGAAACAGCAAACTGTCTTCCAAAGTGGGATGTCTCCCATAGCTCGTGGGAATGCTATGACTGAGAATTCCAGCTACTCCAAATCCTCACCAGCACTTAGAGCTGTCATTGTTCCGGATTTGGACCATTCTAGTAGGTGTTAAGTGGTATCTCACTGTTATTTTAATGTGTACTTCCCTGATAGCGGATGTGAAGCAGGTATGTACATTTCTTACTCTGAAACATTTTGCCAAATTACTGCCCACAGATATTTTATATATTTACTGTTTTCTCAAACCTACCTTGTGTTATCAAGATTCTGATGTCTGACATTCTGATAAAATGAAAAAGGGTATACAGTTATAGATTTTTATTTCTGTTATGAGTAGGACTGAGCATCTTCTCATTTGTGTAAGAAATATTTGAATTTGTCCTTTTTCCTCTAACATCTCTTTGCCCTTAGTGCTTCTGGTCCATCACTGGGTTTTTAAAACTTATTTCTAGGCATTCTTTATGTTAAAGAAACCAGTCGTTTATTGACCCATGTGTAGCAAATACTTATCTCAGCTTATTATCCCCTCAGGCCATATTTGTCTTTCACATTAAAAATTATTTTCTTTACTTCAATTTAATAACTTTTTTAAATGTTTCTGGGTTTTATGTCTTATTTAGAAAACTCTCTCTTGATAAGATTATTACTTTTTAATCTGAATTCTTAAAATATCTTTTGAGTTTTTCAACTTTTTATATTTAAACATTTGAGGGTCATGGAATTTATTTTGATGTAAGGAGTGAGGCAGGGATCCAAGTTAACTATTTTTCAGATGGTTGCAAAGTTATCCAAATACTATTTATTTAATAACCCATCCTAAGATGTGATGCCTTTATCATACACTAAATTCTCATGAGTGAAAGGGAGAGGTGAGAACGTAGGGAGACACAGCTAACAGAGCAGACACTCGCAAGTGGAAACAGCAGCAGGAACGAGTGCCAAGGTAAGAAAACATAAGCTGTAATGAACCTATCGCTGGAGGCTCAGTATGGACAAATCTGAGAGTTAAAAACTCCAGAAAAACCCAGTCATAGGGCCTCCATACCACTTTTGTTGACTCCAGGAGTTCAACCAGTGTCTCATAGTAAATATCAGAGAAAAATCACCTCCTGCTTCTGGCAGGAAAAGGAGAAAAGGAACCATTCTGAAATATGCCAGAGTATTCTGATCTTCTTAACAAGGGCTGCCCTTAGGAGAAATGAGTGAACCAAAACCCAACTGATCTGAAATACCCAATTCTTTAGCCATCCTGTCTCACCTACACGGGAAGGGGAAAAACTGAGAAACACTTGTGAAGTTTAGAGTCCAAAGGCACAGGTTCTCTAAAAGGGTGTGATCCAATTATAGGACTATAGAGTGCTTCCCCCTCCCTCCACACCTCACCATAACATTACTAAAGGCCTATTTGCAGCAGTTTCTTTTACCCAATACATGTTTAGCTATCAAGAAAAAAATCACAAGGCATACTAAAAGACAAAAAACACAACTTGAAGAAATAGAGCAAGCATCAGAACTAGCATACCAGGAATGTTGGGATTATCAGACCAGGAATCTAAAACAACCATGATTAATATGCTAAGGGCTCTTGCAACACCTGGGTGGCTTAGTTGGTTAAGCATCTGACTCTTGATTTTGGCTCAGGTCATGATCTTGGGTTGGTGAAATCAAGCCCTGCATCACGCTCCACACTCAACGGGGAGTCTGCTTGTGGTTCTCTCTCTCCCTCTCTGTCTGCCCCTCCCTGCTGCTCATGCTCTCTTGTGCTCTCTCTCAAATAAATAAATCTTTTTTAAAAATATGCTAAGGGCTCTAATGTGTAAAATCAATAGCACACAACAATGGCAATGTAAGCAGAGAGATAAAAATCTAAGAAAGAACCAAAAAGAAGTGTAGAAATGAAAAACACTATAACAGAAATGAAGAGTGCTTTCGATGGGCTTGTTCATGGACTGCACACAGCTAAGAAAAGAGTCTCTAAGCTTGAGGATACATAAATAGCAATCTCCAAAACTGAAAAGCAAAGAGAACAAAGATTGAAAAAAATAAGAGAGGTTATCTAAGGAAGGTGAAGCAACCACAAATGGTAAAACAGGCATAATGGGAATATCAGAGAAAAAGAAAGAAAGGAACAGAAGAAATATTTGAAACAATAATGACTGTGACTTTCCCAAATTATTTTTAAGTGCCAAACCACAGATTCAGGAAGCTCAAAGAACACCAAGTGTGATAAATGCCAAAAACAAAAAACAAAAAACAAACAAAAAAAACTATACCCAGGCATATTATTTTCAAACTGCAGAAAAATCAAATATAAAAAGAAATTTTAAAAGATACTGGGTGGGAGTGGGGTGGATAACACCTCTCTTTGGAGCAATAAGAAAAATTACATCTGACTTTTCCTCAGAAACCATTTCAGAGACTGCAATGAAATGTTTAAAGTGTTAAGAGGAAAAAAAAAAAGTCACCAACATAAAATTACATACCCTGTGAAATTATCCTTTGGAAGCGAGGAAGAAATAACTTTCTTAGACAATCAAAAACCGAGGGAATCTGCTGTAGGTGACTTGTAAGAAATGGTAAAAAGAAAGTTCTTTAGTGAGAAGGAAAATAACAGAAAAGGTGGGGCACTGACTCATGTATCAGTCAGCTATTGCCATAATAATGCCACAGAACAAACCACCTACAAACTACATGGATTAAAACAGCAATCATCCAGACTAATTCTGGGGGTCAATATGGTGGAGTAAGAAGTCCCTAAGCTCAACCTGTCCACGGATACAACTAGGTAACATTCACATCAGTGTGTATAACCCAGAACATCACCCGAAGGACTGGCAGAACAAACTCTACAACTAAAGGTAGAGAAGAGGCTGCATCAAAGAAGGTGGAGAGGGTGGAAAGGGTGGAGACACAGTGGGGAACTAAAAATACCTAGGCCACCTGTGGGCAGGACAGAGCCAAGAACTGGGAGAAGGGAGAGAAACAGATTATCATACCAGGGAGCTCCATGCAGGGAAGGTGAATCCCCACAACATTTGGCTTTGAAAACTAGAGGGGATGAATTTCATGAGTTCTCACAACCAGTGAGACTTAAAGCCTGGAATTTTAAAAATCAGCAGGCTCAGCTCTGGGAAAGCCCAGAGGGCAAGAGGAAGCTGAGATCCTGCCCTTAAAAAGACAGCATACACAGGCAGAAGCAGCAGTTTGAAAAAATGCCTGGGGTACCCGGGAAGGAGAGTTATTTATGCATCTCAGAGCATGTACCAGAAGAGCAGCATTTGCAGAGAGACTTCTCCAGGAACAAAGAAGTCGCTGGACACCATCTCCTTCTCCTACCCCCTTGCATAACTTGTTTACACCAAGCCCTGCCTCACAGTGCTTAGGTGAATCTACCCTTCCCAGTCTCACCTGCTTCAGTCCCAGTGCTGTGGGTACCCTCCCCCAAAAGACTGGCAGAAATCATGCCAAAACCATGACCCATGCATTCTGTAGGGCCTCAGGGGCAGCAGTGGGACCTGTGGAAGCCCTGGGTACACACTGCTAAAACTATGTGTCCCACCCTGGCCAAACATTTCTCACAAGAGTCTCTTCAGATTAGCAGACTGAAGGAAAAAGCAGCCAGGACACAGTAACAGGGCACATGAAGCACACAGACGGGAGATATCCCTGAAGTACCAGGTTCTGTTGAACAGAGGACACTGCACTACAAAGCACTACTTCATGACCTACTTCATAAGGCCATAACGTTCAAGAGCAGGAGATGTAGCTGACTTCCCTAACACACAGAAACAGACACAGAGTTAGACACACTGAGGAAACATTTCATCCCAAATGAAAGAACAGGACAAAACCACAGTAAGAGACCTAAGCAAAATGGATATAAATAATATGCCTGATAGAGAATTTAAAGTAATGATCCTTAAACATATTCAATGGACTTAACAAAAGAATTGAGGACATGAGTGAGACTCTTAACAAAGTCTCAAAACAAAAAAAGAATCAGAGATGAAGAACACAATAAATGGAAATAAAAATACATTAGATGCAATAAATAGGCTGGAGGAAACAGAGGAATGAATTAGTGAACTGGAGGGCAGAGAAACGGAAGGTAAACAAGCTGAGCAGGTAAGAGGAAAGAAATTATGTAAAATGAGAACAGACAGATTGCTCAATGATTTCATCAAGGGAATCCAGAAAAAGTAGAGAAAGAAAACGGTACAGAAAATTTATTTGAAAAAAATAACAGTTGAAAACTTCCCTAATCTGGAGAAGGGAACAGATATCCTGATCCAGAGGGCATAGATATTCCCCAAGAGTATCAACCCATGGTCCACCCCAAGACACATAGTAATTAAAATGGCAAAACGTAGTGATAAAGAGAGAATTATAACAGAACCCTAAGAAAAGACAGTTATATACAAAGGAAACTCCATAAGGCTATCAGCAGATTTTTTAGCAGAAACTTTGCAGGCTAGAGAGAATAGCATGATATAGCCAAAGTGCTGAAGAGAAAAAATCTACAGCCAAGAATACTCTATCAGGCAAGGCTATCATTCAGAAGAAGAGGAGAAATAGAGTTCCCCAGACAAACAAAAACTAAAGGAATTTATGGCCACTAAACTAGCCCTACAAGAAATGTTAAAGGGATTCTTTGAGTGGAAAGAAAAGACATAAGAGTAAGAAAAATAGGAAGCACAAAAGCAGTAAAAATAAGTATATCTATAAAAATTGGTCAAGAAACTCACAAAATAAAAGGATGTAAAGTATGACACCATATACCAAAAACATGGGGGTTGGCGAGAGGAGTGAAAAATGGGCTCAAACATAAATGACCTTCAAGTTAATATGGACTGCTCTATGCAGAAGATGTTATATACAAACCAACCTAATGGTAGCCAAAAATAAAAAACCAGTAATAGATATGCAAAGAATAAAGAGAATGGAATCCAAGTCCATCACGGAAGAAAGCCAGCAAACCATAAAAGAGAGCAAGAAAAGAAAGGGTCAGAGAGGAACTACAAAAACCACCACAAAATAGTTTAAAAAAAATGGCAATAAATACATACTTATCAACAATTACTTCGAAGGTAAATGGACTAAATGCTCCAACCAAAAGACCGAGGGTGACAGAATGAATGACAAAAAACAAAACAAAACAAAACAAAACAAAAAAAACCCAAGACCCATCTATATGCTGCCTACAAGAGACTCATTCAGACCTAAAGACATGCAGGCTGAAAGTGAGGGGATGGAGAAATATTTATCACATGAATGCACATCAAAATAAAGCCAAAGTAGCAATAACTGAATCAGACAAAATAGACTTTAAAACAAAGACGGTAACAAGAGATAGAGAAGGACACTATATGATAATAAAGGGGATAATCCAACAAAAAGATATAACAACTTTAAGTGTTTATGCAGCCAACATGGGAGTACCCATATATATAAAACAAGTAATAAGAAACATAAAGGAACAAATTGATAGTAATACAATAGTAGTAGGGAACTTTAATACCACACTTACATCATCAATGGATAGATCATCCAAACAGAAAATCAACAATGAAACAGTGACCCTGACACAGTAGACCAGATAAATTTAACAGGTACTTTCAGAACATTCCACCCTAAAACAGAAGAATATACATTCTTCTCATGTGCACATGAACATTCTCCATAACAGATCACATATTAGGCCATAACACAAGTCTCAGCAAATTCAAAAAGACTGAAGTCATACCATGCATCTTTTTTGACCAAATACTACGAAACTAGAAGTCAGCCACAAGAAAAAAATCTGGAAAGGGCACAAATACATGGAGATTAAATAACATGCTACTAAACACTGAAGGGTTAACTAAGAAGTCAAAGAAGGAATTTTAAAAATTATGTGGAGAAAAATGAAAACACAATGGTACAAAATCACTGGGACGTAGCAAAAACAGTTTAAGAGGGAAGTTTATAGCAATACAAGCCTACCTCAAGAGGCAAGAAAAATTTCAAATAAACAACTTAACTTTACACGTAAGGAGCTAGAAAAAGAACAATAAACAAAAGTCAAAACCAGAAGAAGGAAGGAAATATTAAAGATTTAGAGTAGAAATAAATGATATAGCGACTAAAAAAAAGTAGAACAAATCAAGGAAACCAGGAACTGAGAGATCTTTAAGAAGATCAACAAAATTGGGGTGCCTAGGTGGCTCGGTGGGTTAAAGCCTCTGCCTTCGCTTCAGGTCATGATCCCAGAGTCCTGGGATCGAGCCCCACATCTGGTTCCCTGCTCAGCGGGGAGCCTGCTTCCACCTCTCTCTCTCTCTCTGCCTGCCTCTATGCCTACTTGTGATCTCTTCCTGTCAAATAAATAAAAAAAATCTTTAAAAAAAAAACTAAAAAAAAAATCAACCAAATTGATAAACTTCTAACCAGACTCATAAAAAAAAAAAAAAAGAAAGAAAGAGGATTCAAGTAAAAAAAAAATCACACTTGAAGGAGAAGACATAACAACCAGCAGCATAGAAACAGAAAGAATTCTAAGAGAATATTATGAAAAATTATATGCCAACAAATTCAACAACCTAGAAGAAACATATAAATTCTTAGAAACATATAACCTCCCAAGACTGAAGCAAGAAGAAATAGAAAATTTGAATAGACTGATTGCCAGCAATGAAATTGAATCAGTAATTTAAAAACGCCCAGCAAACAAAAGTCCATGACCAGATGGCTTCACAAGTGAATTCTATCAAACACTTAAATAAGAGTTAATATGTATTCTTCCCAAACTCTTCCAAAAAAGGGAAGAGGAAGGGAAACTTCCAAATTCATTCTATAAGGCCAGCATTACCCTGATACCAAAACCAGACAAAGACAACACACCAAAAAAAAAAAAAAAAAAAAGAGAGAGAGAGAGAGAGAACTACAGGCCAATTTCTCTGATGAACATAAAGCAAAACTTCTCAACAAAATATTGGCAAACCAATTCCAAAAATACATTTAAAAAATCACTCACCATGATCAAGTGGGATTTATTCCTGGGACACAAGTGTGGCTCAATATTCACAAATCAATCAATGTAATATATCACATCAGTAAGAGAAAGGATAAAAACCATATGATCATTTCAATAGATGCAGAAGAAGCATTTGACAAAGTACAACATCCATTTCATGATAAAAATCCTCAACAAAGTAGACTTAGAACATTCCTAAACACAGGGCTTTAAATGAAAAATTCACAGTGGGGCACCTGGTTGGCTCAGTTGGTTAAGTGTCTGACTCTTGATTTTGGCTAGATCCTGATCTCAGGGTCAGGAGATTGAGCCCTGTATCTGGCTCCACACTCAGTGTGGAGTCAGCTTATCCCTCCCTCTCTGTTCCTCCCCCCACCTTGCACTCTCTCTAATAAATGAATGAAAAAAATCTTTAAAAAAAGAAAAACCCAGAGCTAACATTATACTCAATGGCAGAAAAACCAAGAACTTTTCTCCTACGTCAGGGATAAGACAAGGATGTCCCCTCTCACCACTTTTATTCAACACAGTACTAGAAGTCCTAGCCACAGCAATCAGACAACAACAACAACAACAAAAATAAAAGGCACCCAAATTGACAAGACAGAAATAAAACTTTCACTCTTCGCAGATGACATGATACTATATACAGAACACCATAAAGACTTCATCAAAAAACTATCAGAACTGATGAATGTATTCAGTAAGTTTGCAGAATAAAAACATCAATGTGCAGAAATCTGTTGCATTTCTGTACACTATTAAAGTAGGTGAAGAAAGGGACATCAAGAAAACAAGCCCATTAACAGTTACACCAAAAATAAGAAAACACCTAGGAATAAACTTAACCAAAGAGGTGAAAGACCTGTACTCTGAAAACTACAAAACACTGATGGAAGAAATTGAAGACAATATGAAGAAATGGAAAGACATTCCATGCTCATGGACTGGAAGAAAAAATACTGTTAAAATGCCTATACTACCCCAAACAATCTACAAATTAAATGCAATCGCTATCAAAATACCAACAGCGTTTTTCACAGAAGTAGAACAAATCCTCAGATTTGTGTGGACTGTAAAAGACTGCATATAGCCACAGCAATCTTGAAAAAGAAAAACAAAACTGGAAGTATCATAATTTCAGACTTCAAGTTATTTTACAATGCTATGGTAGTAATCAAAACAGTATGATACTGGCACTAAAACAGACACATAGATCCATGGGACAGAAGAGAAAGCCCAGAAATAAACCCACAATTATACGGTCAATTAATCTTTGATAAAGGAGGCAAGAACATGCAATGGAAAAAAGACAAATTATTCAACAAATGGTGTTGGGAGAACTGGACAGCTACATGCAAAAGAACGAAACTGAACCACTTTCTTAAATCATACCCCAAAATAAGCTCAATATGGATTAAGGACCCAATTTTGAGACCTGAAACCATAAAAATCCCAGAAGAGACCACAAGCATTAATTTCTCTGACATTGGCAATACCAACATCTTTCTAGATATGTCTCCTGAGGCAAGGGAAACAAAATAAAAAATACACTATTGGGGCTACATCAAAATAAAAAACTTCTGCACAGCAAAGGAAATAACCAACAAAACTAAAAGATAGGCTACTGAATGGGAAAAGATATTTGCAAATGATATATCTAATAAAGAATTCATATTCAAAATATATAAAATCTGATGCAACTCAATACAATACAAAAAAAAACCAGTAATCCAATATAAAATGGACAGAAGATGTGAACAGACATTTCTCCAAAGAAGACATACAGATAGCCAACAAACACATGAAAAGATGCTCAACATCACTCATCATAAGAGAAACGCCATTCAAAACCACACTGAGATATCACTTCACACCTGTAAGAATGGCTAAAATTTAAAAAACTCAAGAAATAAATACTGGCTAGGATGTGAGGAAAAGGAACCTTCATGCCCTGCCGGTAAGAATGCAAATTGGTCTAGCCTTTGTAGAAAAGAGTGTGGAGATTCCTCAAAAATTAAAAATAGAACTATCCGGGAGCCTGGGTGGCTCAGTGGGTTAAGCCGCTGCCTTCAGCTCAGGTCATGATCTCAGGGTCCTGGGATCGAGTCCTGCATCGGGCTCTCTGCTCAGCAGGGAGCCTGCTTCCCTCTCTCACTCTCTCTCTCTCTCTCTGCCTGCCTCTCTGTCTACTTGTGATCTCTCTCTGTCAAATAAATAAATAAATAAATAAATAAAAATCTTAAAAAAAAAATAGAACTATCCTATGGATCCATTAATCTCACTACTGAGTATTTACTCAAAGAATATGAAAACACATACTTGTAATGATATATGTACCCTGATGTTTACTGCAGGATTATTTACAATAACCAAACCATGGAAAACAGCTCAAGTGTCCACTGACTGATGAATGGATAAAGATGTGCTCTGTGCATCTGTGTGTGTGTGTGTGTGTGTGTGTGTATACATGTATATATATATGTGTGTGTGTATATGTGTATATGTGTACATATATGTAAATATAATGGACTATTAGTCAGCCATAAAAAAGAATGAAATCTTGCCATTTGTAACAACATGGATGGATTTAGAGAGTATAAAACTAAATAAAATATGTCAGAGAAAGACAAATACCATATGATCTCACTCATATATGGAATTTAAGAAATAAAACAAGTGAAGGAAAAAAGTGATAAACCAAGAAACAGACTCTTAACTATAGATGGTTACTAGAGGAGAGGTGTGTGGTGTGAAGGGTGATACAGGTGAAGGGGATTAAGAGTACATTGATGTTGATGAGCGCTGACTGATATATGGAACTGCTGAATCACTCATCATACATCTGAAACTATTGCAAGACCATGTTAACTATACTGGAACTAAAATTTAAAAAAAAATGTTAAATAAAAAATAAACAAACAAAAAGCCAACAATGATCCCTTCTCGCTTACATGTCTGTAGGTCATCTAGTAATTGGCTGATCTCACCTTAGCTTGGCTGGTCTTGGGTCCAACTGCAGGTAGGTCCAGGTGTGTTCTAAGTGTCTCTCATCTTCTGGACCAGGAGGCTAACCCGGGTATGTTTTTCTCATGGTGATGGCAGAATCACATGAACGCAAGCAAACCATACAACACATTTCAAACATCTGCTCTTAAAATATCTACTCACATTATCCTGGACAAAAGCAAGTAAGATGGCTAACCCCCAGGCCAATGAGCAGGATATATGCGCTCTTCCTATGAGGACATGACAAAAGTGTGGATGTCTAACTATACTACAGAGGAGTAAAGATTTGGGCCCATAATTCAATCTAATTCAATTTACCTTACGTATTTCATTTTATGGAACTAGTGGAAATCTGAAGTCAATACTGAAGAGAGATAGCACAAAAATGATGTTATAGATGAACCTAATTTATGAATTTGGATGTGAACTGCTTTAAAAATTAGTCAATTAAAATAAGCAATGATATTCTCAAAATCATCTTTTACAACCAAGTATGATTTATCTCAGAATCTTAAGGATTATTTATATGTAAGAAACCCGTTCATGTAATACATCCTATCAAAAGGACCAATTAAAAAAAGATATAACCTTACTGAATGTAGAAAAGATATAGAATAAAATTTGACACTCATTACTAATTTTTATAAACTCTTTAAAAACCAGGAATTGAAGAGTATTTGTTAACATAATAGAGCAAACTTATCTTAGAACAACAATAGAATGCATCTATGGGACACAAGAGATGTCCTGTAAAATCAAGAGCAAAACAGCATGACTATTTCCATTTTTATTCAACATTTTTTTCTGCTCAATGCAGAAAATATATAAATGCAAAAAATACATAAACAGAGATAAGTGGTCTAACTATTAAAAAGGAGAAGATGAGATCATCATTATTTACAGATGATACAATTACATACCTACAAAACATAAAAGTATCAACTGAAAAACTCTTGGATAAGTGAGCAGTCAAATACAAGATAAATAATTGAAAATCAATGATTTTTCTATATGCTACCCATAACCAGTTATACGATATAATAGAAAATAGATTCTATTTACAATAGCAATAAAAACATAAAATATTTAGCAATAACCATAAAAAGAATTGTGTAGAAATTATATGTGAAGAATGCTACAAACCTTTACTCAGAGATGTAGAGGATTAGAAAAAACAGAAATGTATACCAAGCTCAAGAGTGAAATAATGAAATATTGCCAAGATATGGATTCTTCCCAAATTTCTTTATAAGTTTAATACAGATCCATTTGAAAGATTAAAGGTGTTGGACCAACTTGAGAAGTAATTCTAGAATTCATCAGGAAGAATAATTTTGAGTATATATATTTTTTAAAAAGTGAGGTTATGAGGGGGCTCTAGCCCCATCCAGTAACAAAACTTACTGCATAGTGCAGAAACTTATTTGGGGCCTCTGCCTTTGGTTCGGGTCGTGGTCCCAGGGCCCTGGGATCGGGTCCCATATCGGGCTCTCTGCTCAGCGGGGAGCCTGTTTCCTCCTCTCTCTCTGCCTGCCTTTCTGCCTACTTGTGATCTCTGTCTGTCACATAAATAAATAAATAAATAAATCTAAAAAAAAAAAGAGAGAGAGCCATTGTTACTGTATTAGACAACACGCCTCAACAGAACACTCTAAGCAAGTTGGAAACAGACTTTACTTATAAGAACTTACATGTAAGATGGTGCATGAACATGTACATTCCTTTAACATAAAAGACAAGTTGCATTTAGTTGTATGTAACAGAAACCTGACTCTTAGGGTTTAACTACTCACTGCATGAGGGCACTGTTTCTCTTATTAAAACAAGCTGGCCACGTGTGAACAATCCCTTCCCCCTCCACCATGCAGGGAGTGTGTCTTTCACCCTGAGGTTGCAAAAATGGCGACTCCACCTTTATTACAGAGATAATAAAGAAGGAAGAACAGAAAGGAAAGAGGGAGGGAAGAAAGGAGAGGAAAGGAAGAAGTAGCAGTATCTATCCTGAAGAGAACTCCCCCAGAAGTCTCCAGCAGACACCCAATTATATCTCAAATATGAGATATCATCAGAAATGAGTCACACTGCTGCCCCAAACTGTAAGGGAACCTTAGAGAAATACTTTTCCAAACAAAATTAAGATTCTGCTGATAAGAAATGTTAAGTGTTATAGATAGGCAGCAATGCCAGCCATAGAAAACATCTAGATTATTGCAAGATGGAAGGGCAAGAAGGAGTAACTATTTGACTAATGAAGTTAGAGAAATTGCCTAATATGTTTGGTTTAAAAAAACCTCTTTCATTTTTACCTTATGCCAAATACTAAGATAAGGTCTGTAGGATTTATAGAATTATAATTTTTTTTTATTTTATTTTTTATAAACATGTATTTTCATCCCCAGGGGTACAGGTCTGTGAATCGCCAGGTTTACACACTTCACAGCACTCAACATAGCACATACCCTCCCCAATGTCCATAGCCCCACACCCCCCCTCCCACCCCCCCTCCCCCATCAACCCTCAGTTTGTTTTGTGAGATTAAGAGTCACTTATGGTTTGTCTCCCTCCCAATCCCATCTTGTTTCATTTACTCTTCTCCTACCCCCTTAACCCCCCATGTTGCATCTCCTCTCCCTCATATCAGGGAGATCATATGATAGTTGTCTTTCTCCGATTGACTTATTTCGCTAAGCATGATACCCTCTAGTTCCATCCACGTCGTCGCAAATGGCAAGATTTCATTTCTTTTGATGGCTGCATAGTATTCCATTGTGTATATATACCACATCTTCTTTATCCATTCGTCTGTTGATGGACATCTAGGTTCTTTCCATAGTTTGGCTATTGTAGACATTGCTGCTATAAACATTCGGTGCACGTGCCCCTTCGGATCACTACGTTTGTATCTTTAGGGTAAATACCTAGCAGTGCAATTGCTGGGTCATAGGGTAGTACTATTTTCAACATTTTGAGGAACCTCCATGCTGTTTTCCAGAGTGGTTGCACCAGCTTGCATTCCCACCAACAGTGTAAGAGGGTTCCCCCTTCTCCGCATCCTCGCCAGCATCTGTCATTTCCTGACTTGTTAATTTTAGCCATTCTGACTGGTGTGAGGTGATATCTCATTGTGGTTTTGATTTGTATTTCCCTGATGCTAAGTGATATGGAGCACTTTTTCATGTGTCTGTTGGCCATCTGGATGTCTTCTTTGCAGAAATGTCTGTTCATGTCCTCTGCCCATTTCTTGATTGGATTATTTGTTCTTTGGGTGTTGAGTTTGCTAAGTTCTTTATAGATTTTGGACACTAGCCCTTTATCTGATATGTCATTTGCAAATATCTTCTCCCATTCTGCCAGTTGTCTTTTGGTTTTGTTAACTGTTTCCTTTGCTGTGCAAAAGCTTTTGATCTTGATAAAAATCCCAATAGTTCATTTTTGCCCTTGTTTCCCTTGCCTCTGGCGATGTTCCTAGGAAGATGTTGCTGTGGCTGAGGTCGAAGAGGTTGCTGCCTGTGTTCTCCTCAAGGATTTTGATGGATTCCTTTCTCACATTGAGGTCCTTTATCCATTTTGAGTCTATTTTTGTGTGTGGTGTAAGGAAATGATCCAATTTCATTTTTCTGCATGTGGCTGTCCAATTTTCCCAACACCATTTATTGAAGAGGCTGTCTTTTTTCCATTGGACATTCTTTCCTGCTTTGTCGAAGATGAGTTGACCATAGAGTTGAGGGTCTATTTCCGGGCTCTCTATTCTGTTCCATTGGTCTATGTGTCCGTTTTTGTGCCAGTACCATGCTGTCTTGATGATGACAGCTTTGTAATAGAGCTTGAAGTCCGGAATTGTGATGCCACCAACTTTGGCTTTCTTTTTCAATATTCCTTTGGCTATTTGAGGTCTTTCTGGTTCCATATAAATTTTAGGATTATTTGTCCATTTCTTTGAAAAAAATGGATGGTACTTTGATAGGAATTGCATTAAATGTGTAGATTGCTTTAGGTAGCATAGATATTTTCACAATATTTATTCTTCCAATCCAGGAGCATGGAACATTTTTCCATTTCTTTGTGTCTTCCTCAATTTCTTTCATGAGTACTTTATAGTTTTCTGTGTATAGATTCTTAGTCTCTTTGGTTAGGTTTATTCCTAGGTATCTTATAGTTTTGGGTGCAATTGTAAATGGGATTGACTCCTTAATTTCTCTTTCTTCTGTCTTGGTGTAGAGAAATGCAACTGATTTCTGTGCATTGATTTTATATCCTGACACTTTACTGAATTCCTGTACAAGTTCTAGCAGTTTTGGAGTGGAGTCTTTTGGGTTTTCCACATATAGTATCATATCATCTGCAAAGAGTGATAGTTTGACTTCTTCTTTGCCGATTTGGATGCCTTTAATTTCCTTTTGTTGTCTGATTGCTGAGGCTAGGACTTCTAGTACTATGTTGAATAGCAGTGGTGATAACGGACATCCCCGCCGTGTTCCTGACCTTAGCGGAAAAGCTTTCAGTTTTTCTCCATTGAGAATGATATTTGCGGTGGGTTTTTCATAGATGGCTTTGATAATATTGAGGTATGTGCCGTCTATCCCTACACTTTGAAGAGTTTTGATCAGGAAGGGATGCTGTACTTTGTCAAATGCTTTTTCAGATCTATGGAGAGTATCATATGGTTCTTGTTCTTTCTTTTATTAATGTGTTGTATCACATTGATTGATTTGCGGATGTTGAACCAACCTTGCAGCCCTGGAATAAATCCCACTTGGTCGTGGTGAATAATCCTTTTAATGCACTGTTGAATCCTATTGGCTAGTATTTTGGTGAGAATTTTTGCATCTGTGTTCATCAAGGATATTGGTCTGTAGTTTTATTTTTTGATGGGATCCTTGTCTGGTTTTGGGATCAAGGTGATGCTGGCCTCATAAAATGAGTTTGGAAGTTTTCCTTCCATTTCTATTTTTTGGAACAGTTTCAGGAGAATAGGAATTAGTTCTTCTTTAAATGTTTGGTACAATTCCCCCGGGAAGTCGTCCGGCCCTGGGCTTTTGTTTGTTTGGAGATTTTTGATGACTGTTTCAATCTCGTTACTGGTTATGGGTCTGTTCAGGCTTTCTATTTCCTCCTGGTTCAGTTGTGGTAGTTTATGTGTCTCTAGGAATGCATCCATTCTTCCAGATTTTCAAATTTGTTGGCGTAGAGTTGCTCATAGTATGTTCTTATAACTGTCTGTATTTCTTTGGTGTTAGTTGTGATCTCTCCTCTTTCATTCATGATTTTATTTATTTGGGTCCTCTCTCTTTTCTTTTTGATAAGTCTGGCCAGGGGTTTATCAATCTTATTAATTCTTTCAAAGAACCAGCTCCTAGTTTCGTTGATTTGTTCTATTGTTTTTTTGGTTTCTACTTCATTGATTTCTGCTCTGATCTTTATGATTTCTCTTCTCCTGCTGGGTTTAGGGTTTCTTTCTTGTTCTTTCTCCAGCTCCTTTAGGTGTAGGGTTAGGTTGTGTACCTGAGACCTTTCTTGTTTCTTGAGAAAGGCTTGTACCGCTATATATTTTCCTCTCAGGACTGCCTTTGTTGTGTCCCACAGATTTTGAACCGTTGTGTTTTCATTATCATTTGTTTCCATGAATTTTTTCAATTCTTCTTTAATTTCCTGGTTGACCCATTCATTCCTTAGAAGGATGCTGTTTAGTCTCCATGTATTTGGGTTCTTTCTAAATTTCCTCTTGTGATTGAGTTCTAGCTTCAGAGCATTGTGGTCTGAAAATATGCAGGGAATGATCCCAATCTTTTGTAACGGTTGAGACCTGATTTAGGACCAAGAATGTGATCTATTCTGGAGAATGTTCCATGTGCACTAGAGAAGAATGTGTATTCTGTTGCTTTGGGATGAAATGTTCTGAATATATCTGTGATGTCCATCTGGTCCAGTGTGTCATTTAAGGCCTTTCTTTCCTTGTTGATCTTTTGGTTGGATGATCTGTCCATTTCAGTGAGGGGAGTGTTAAAGTCCCCTACTATTATTGTATTATTGCCAATGTGTTTCTTTGATTTTGTTATTAATTGGTTTATATAGTTGGCTGCTCCCACGTTAGGGGCATAGATATTTAAAATTGTTAGATCTTCTTGTTGGACAGTTCCTTTGAGTATGATATAGTGTCCTTCCTCATCTCTTATTATAGTCTTTGGCTTAAAATCTAATTGATCTGATATAAGGACTGCCACTCCTGCTTTCTTCTGATGTCCATTAGCATGGTAAATTGTTTTCCACCCCCTCACTTTAAATCTGGAGGTGTCTTCGGGTTTAAGATGAGTTTCTTATAGGCAACATAGAGATGGGTTTTGTTTTTTATCCATTCTGATACCCTGTGTCTTTTGATTGGGGCATTTAGCCCATTAACATTCAGGGTAAGTATTGAGAGATATGAATTTAGTGCCATTGTATTGCCTGTAAGGTGACTGTTATTGTATATTGTCTCTGTTTCTTTCTGATCTACTACTTTTAGGGTCTCTCTTTGCTTAGAGGACCCCTTTCAATATTTCCTGTAGAGCTGGTTTGGTATTTGCAAATTCTTTCAGTTTTTGTTTGTCCTGGAAGCTTTTAATCTCCCCTTCTATTTTCAATGATAGCCTAGCTGGATATAGTATTCTTGGCTGCATGTTTTTCTCGTTTAGTACTCTGAATATATCATGCCAGCTCTTTCTGGCCTGCCAGGTCTCTGTGGATAAGTCTGCTGCCAATCTAATATTTTTACCATTGTATGTTACAGACTTCTTTTCCCGGGCTGCTTTCAGGATCTTCTCTTTGTCACTAAGACTTGTAAATTTTACTATTAGGTGACGGGGTGTAGACCTATTCTTATTGATTTTGAGGGGGGTTCTCTGAACCTCCTGGATTTTAATGCTTGTTCCCTTTGCCATATTGGGGAAATTCTCTCCAATAATTCTCTCCAATATACCTTCTGCTCCCCTCTCTGTTTCCTCTTCTTCTGGAATCCCAATTATTCTAATGTTGTTTCGTCTTATGGTGTCACTTATCTCTCGAATTCTCCCCTTGTGGTCCAGTAGCTGTTTGTCCCTCTTTTGCTCAGCTTCTTTATTCTCTGTCATTTGGTCTTCTATATCGCTAATTCTTTCTTCTGCCTCATTTATCCTAGCAGTGAGAGCCTCCATTTTTGATTGCACCTCATTAATAGCTTTTTTGATTTCAACTTGGGTTAGATTTTAGTTTTATTTCTCCAGAAAGGGCTTTTATATCTCCCGAGAGGGTTTCTCTCATATCTTCCATGCCTTTTTCAAGCCCGGCTAGAACCTTGAGAATCGTCATTCTGAACTCTAGATCTGACATATTACCAATGTCTGTATTGATTAGGTCCCTAGCCTTTGGTACTGCCTCTTGTTCTTTTTTTGGTGGTGAATTTTTCCGCCTTGTCATTTTGTCCAGATAAGAGTATATGAAGGAGCAAGTAAAATACTAAAAGGGTGGCAACAACCCCAGGAAAATATGCTGACATTGTTTTGTCCTCCTAGAATGTCCCTTTCTTGTTCCACATAGGAGTATTGGGGAGGAAGACCTTCCTCTGCTCTACAAGGTCCTTCTAGCTGGACTTAGAATCAAATAGACATGAGATTAACAGGAGAAAATCAAATTTAATAGCTGTGTACAGGGAATCCACACAGACAGGAAATTCCCAGAATTATAATTTTTTAAAGTAGGACTTTAAACTCTTGTTTAAGCCAATGTGGGACTTGAACTCATGATCAAGAGTCACCTGCTCAACCAGAGCCAGCTAGGTGCCCCAGATTTATAGAATTAAAAAATAGGAAAATTAGAAGAATATATATGCAAATAAAGAGCATTTTTAACTTCATGGAAAGGAAAAGGACTATCTAGGCCTATTAGTCAAGAAATAAGTATCAAAGAAACATACTGATAAATCTCACTAGAGTCCATTTAATTCTGTAAGTTAAAAATCCTATTGCAAAATTAAAAGGTGAACAACAAACTGAACAAAGAATCTGAAAGGGTTACTATCCTTGGTATATACTATGATATGGATCAATAGGGGGAAAAATTAAAGCCCCCAACATAAAATGTTGATAAAGGATGAGCCAACAATTCATGAAAGAGGAGACCCAGTTTGGAGTACCTGGGTGGCTTGGTCAGCTGAGCGGCTGACTCTTGATTTCAGCTCAGGTCATGTTCTCAGTGGGGGGATCAAGGCCCATATCTGGCTCTGAGTTCAGCAGGGAGTCTGCTTCAGGATTCTCCCCCTCTCCCTCTGCCCCTCCCCTTCGCGTGTGCATGCACTCTCTCTCTCTCTCCCCCCACTTCCCTCTCAAGTGAATAAATCTTTAAAAAACAAAGAGGAGGCACATATGAAAAAATGTGCTATTTTGAATATATTTATAACAATTCAAAAACACTCCAATCATTGATTTTTTTTTTCTAGAAAAAAATATAAATCACACCTGTTGAGAACTTGGAAATGCGGAACAGCATGAAGGAAACAAAAATCACTGTGCTCCAACCACTGAAAGATGAGAGCTTTTGGGGATGTGTCATTCCACTCTGGTTTTTTCCTTCACAAATACTTTCTAATTAGTTCATTTTTCTTTATTGTCTTTTGTTTTGTTTATTTCTTTGATTTTGCCTCACACTTCACTGTACTTTTGTCAGCTATCCCCCCAGTGGGGCATATGTTGCTCCCCTCAACATGAGCCTTCCACGGGAACAGCAAGGGGAAGGCCAGATATCAGGTAAGCAGCGAGCAGCACTTTCCACAGGAAGTTGATAGGGCTCTAACAGAACTGCTAAGGAGGCTCTGCGATCTAGGGAGCCCGTGACATTGGATACATACTTCCTGCCACTGGTGCACAACTATGCTGAAATCTAGCTCTTTGTGGTTTTGCTTTCATTCAGTGTAAATGGTAAAATAAAACCCTTGAGAATTTTGTTCCTGCTGGACTTACCCTTACCTCATAATAAATTATAAATTTTGTACGAAATACAAAAATCAACCACCTAGCAACGCTGGAAAGTGAACAATTTCAGCTTTTTTCTTTCCCAAAATGTCAAGATAATTGTCACAACATTGCTTACTGAATAATTTTCTTTTTTAACTATTTCGGTCCATTTTTAGATTCTATTCCATTTTAGATTCTACTCCATTATTTCATTGTTTTGCATATCTATCTATGTGCCAGTACCAAATTGCTTTAATACTGTAGCTTTCTTTTTTCTTTTTTTTTTTTTTTTTATTTTAGAGAGAGAGCATGAGCGGAAGGGGCAAAAGGAGAGGGAGAGAGAATCTCAAGCAGACTCAATACTGAGTGCGGAGTCCAAACGGGGCTTGATCTCACCACCCTGAAATCATGACCTGAGTCAAAACCAAGAGTTGGACACTTAACTGACTACACCACCCAGGCGTCCCAATACTGAAGCTTTAAAATGCATTTTTAATATCTGTAGGGCAAATGTATCAGTTATATGTGGGGCTGTAGTAAACCAAAATCTAATGGCTTCCAACAAACACCAACTTATTTGCTCTTGACTATTAAAATTAGCACAAATATTTGTTGCATAGAGTCTGAAACTAATAACTTTACCCTACTCCTGGACAATGCAGGGGCCTTAAGACACTTTAATTTGGACAACCCCTCCTGACCCATGTTTTTTTGTTGTTTTTTTTTTGAAGATTTTTATTTATTTATTTGACAGAGAGACACAGTGAGAGAGGGAACACAAGCAGGGGGAGTGGGAGAGGGAGAAGCAGGCTTCCCGCTGAGCAGGGAGCCCGATGTGGGGCTCTATCCCAGGACCCTGGGATCAGGACCAGAGCTGAAAGAAGACACTTAATGACTAAGCCACCCAGGTACCCTATGACCCACATCTTTTATCCCATATTTTCTTCTATCCTTTTGTAAGCTTCACATATTTGATATCATTCTTTGTATTGTTTCATAAAATAAATGTGTATTTTTTAATTTTTATTTTAGATATAACTATATGTTCACCATTTTCTTTGCTCAGTATTCCTATCTATATCTCACACTTTTTGTTTAGGGTCACTTTTTTTTTCTTTTGTTTTTTTGTTGTTTTTGTTTTTTGTGTTTTCCTTTTTGATTGATTCGGGTCAGTACTGAAGACTTGTCTCATTACATCTAGTTCCATTCAAGAATAGATAATAGTCTTTGAACAGAAAAACTCTGAAGATTTTTTTAGTTAGTGTATCCTTTAAGCTTGAATGTAGGAAGTGAGGATCAGAATTGGACACAATAGAGCTATAACTAGCGTGTTTTTTTTTTTTTCCCCTAATGCAGGGTTATTCAGGCAGAGGACAAAAATATACAGTACCAAAGTTAGGAATACACAACCCCAAATTAGTCTTTTGTAAGCTCTGTATTTCTTCGAAATGTTAAATTGCATATGAATACTTCACAGATCAACCTTTTATTCTGGCTTGTGCAACATGTCATCAGAAAGGCCTTGTTCCTCTGTGTTAGTGATATTTGTATATGTATCTTGAAAAAGAGGTTCGCATGCATAGCATATAAGTTATAAAGCATAAAAGAGAAGTTTCAACCCGATTTTATATGAGAAATAATATGGTAGGTTTGGGGGGCTGTTTTTTGTTTTGTTTTGTTGGGTTTTTTATTTTTGCATTTTCTAAGACTAAACAGCCTGAATTTATTTATTTATTTTCAAATTCTTATTTAAATTCTAATTAGTTAACATACAGTGTAGTACTGGTTTCAGGAGTAAAATTTAGTGACTCATCACTTACATACAACACCCAGTGCTCATCACAAGTGCCCCGCTTAATACCCATCACCCTTTAAAGATTTTATTTATTTGACAGAGATCACAAGTAGGCAGAGAGGCAGGCAGAGAGAGAAGGGGGAAGCAGGCTCCCTGGTGAGCAGGGAGCCCAATGCGGGGCTCGATCCCAGAATCCTGGGATCATGACCTGAGCTGAAGGCAGAGGCTTAACCCACTGAGCCACCCAGGCGCCCCCCCCATCACCCTTTTAGCCCATCCTCTGCCCACCTCCCACCATCAACCTTCAGTCTGTCAGAAGTCCTATAGGGAGAGACTATTAATATAAAGTCTCTGGGTTTTTATTTGTTTTAAAATAAATTTATTTGATAATATGTCTTCAAATATTACCTCTCCCTCCAATCTCTGATTATCTTCTTGTACTTTGAATAAACGTGGTTTTAGATTTAATTTGTGATGTTAAGACCAATCAGAGTCCAGGTGTTGTCAACTTGATCACACATTAAAGAATGCTTTGACTTTGATCACTTCAGAGGTCTATCTCAGCAGGTTTAATGTTCTGCCTCTTTGCTCCTTCATCCAATCCTCAGTCCTTCTCTGAATCAGGGCAGGGAGTAGAGGCTGGCCCACATAAGCCACACTTCCCAACCACCTGTGTCAGCAGAACTCCAGGTGGATAAACCCAGTGGGAGACACTGGTAGAAGACTGGAGCCTGCAAGAGGGTGGCTCATCTCCCTCTCTCCTTCAGCTCTGACTCCATCAACAGCTGCATATTCTTCCTGCCTCTTGCTGGACCGCAATGCCCCTTTGGTTCCAGCTTCCTCCTAGTGATCTCTGCCTTTAGTCTGCGACAACATACCTCTTCCCTTTGTCCCTCCCATGGCGGCAGCTTCTTGCTACTGCCAACATCTGGGCTGCCTCACTGTCCACTGGTTTCTCAGCTCTTCTACCACATAGGCAACAAATTCCCATGTTAAATTCCCTCTGTTCGACACCCAGAGTGACTTCTTTTTCCTTCCTGAATCTCCAGAAATATTATATTGGTTTTGTTTTTAAAAAGAAGAAAAAAAGTTCCCTCTCTATGCTCCTGAAGAATTTTAAAGCATTGATATCATCTGTTTTTAACAAGTTTGAATGAATAAATTTATCCAGACCTCAAGCTTTTTAAGTGGGAAACTGGAATAATTTTTCAATTTTTCCTATGGTTTTTGATCTATGTAGGTTTTGGGTTATTTTTAAAGAAGAAAAACGTGAAGTATCAGTTCATACTTTAAAAACTATAGATTTGGACACCATCTTTTTAAGTTAGATAATAAAAAATACATGCAAAATGTTTCTTTTGTTTTACTTTTAACAGTAAATTTGCCTGCCTCCAGATTTGGCTCAAACCGAGAGTATCTTTCAGGGTGGTCCAAGGGACTTAGTGTCTCAGGATTAAAAACTGGCAATAAAGACCCGCACAACTGACTAAGATACAACAGCCACTGGAACTTAAGATGTGAGTTGTGTTGCCACTGAGACTAAGCTAATAGGAGAGAGTTCTCATAACCTGCAAGTTTCTGACTTATCCTCTCCGAAATATTTCCTCTCCCACCTCCAACTGCAAAATGTATTTCTAGAATTCCAGGAGTACTTGCTAAAAGAATCATTACTACCTTCCTGCTTCACATTTTTATATACATAAACCATCATGATCACTTTGACCAGTACACAATCTCCTTTTATATCATTAATTTATTCATGAATTCATTAAACATTTACTGAGCAGAGGCAGTGCCAGGCAATGTTCTAGACACTGGGGCTGTAGTGACAACCACTAAAGACCCCGTCTCTGCCCTTGTGGAATTTACGATCTCATAGGGAAAAGAGAATTGACCATGTTACAGCAATTTTTGGTAAATGCTTGGAAGTCAAAGTCCTAGATGTTGGGGTTGCAGGGGTGGGTCAAGGAAGGCTTCCTCAAGAAAGCAACATTTCTGCTCAGACTCAAGGATGAACAGGAGCTGACCAGACCAGGATACGTGTGTGCAGGTTATTTCAAGGACAAAAAAGAATTTAGGATGGAAGGTGCTAAATTGGAACCGTGATTTCTCTGCAAGCCCTCTTTACTAAAAACATCTTTTGAATGAAAAACACCTTAAGTGGAAAGACAAGAAAGGAAGAAAGGAAGGGAGGGAAGGAAGGAAAGTGAGAGAGAGAGAGAGACAGAAAAGAACACAAAACCAGTAACATCTATCCAACACAAACCTTGGCATCAGATTTAACTGTGTGCCTTTGGCTGGGTGACCAGACTTCTCTGAGCCTCAAATTCCTCCTCCACATAAGAGGTTCATGTTAGCACCCTGCCAGGCTGCCATGAATATGGAATGAGAACAAGTTTATGCGAGTGCCTCGTAGCTGAGAATGGATCACCTCCGCGTGTAGGAGTATTTTTTTTATGGCTATTTACATTTGTTAACCTGATTTCTATGAAGAACTACTTGGGAACTGCAGCCTGAGAGTGATCTTAGTGATCTAAGGCTGCCAGAAGCCAGAAATTCAGGGACCTGGGCCAAGGAGGGGGGACCCCCCCCAGGGCTCCCAGTCCGCCCAACCCCACCCCCAGTATTCACAAGCTTGCCTCGCTCCTGTATATGAATGAGGTGATCTTTCAGCTGCCCTTTGTCTTGGAAAAAAATTAATTCTCATTTGCATTACCTCGTCTAAATGTCACCCACCGATATTTTGTTAGACATTAGCGGCGCTGGCAGGGAGGGCCGCGGGGTAATTGTGTTCTGCCTGGTGCTGGGATTTACATAATTTCAGACAGCAATTAAAGAATCCTGGGGAATTTTTTTTTCTCTTTTCCAACCTCTCCTACAAAGAAAGTGTTCGTTTACATTAAGCGCTCAGCTCCTCGCTGTTCATTTGCATAAAATTAAAGGTTTTTGTGTTCCCGAACAGCAGGGTAACATTTAAAATTCCGTTTTAAAAAGCTCACCTTACAATAATAAAATGTTAATATCATTTCATAGGCAATGCAACGTTGCCAGATGCCTTTCACTTCCAACTTGTACCCACTGCTAACTGTTCCCTCTCTCCCTCTCTCCTCCATCCCTTACCTCCCCAGTCTTTGTCCACCTCTATCCATCCCCCCACGTCTTCTCGGCCTCACCCTATCTTTGATTTCTCCTTTTCTCTTTCCCCCTTATTCCTTTTCTAAACAGAATCCAAATGTCCTCAATCCTCACCAGCCTGGGGCCATGAGCAAAGTCAAGCTTCCACGATCATCCCCGTGAATCATGGTGCCAGGCTGAGCTGCCAGGTCCTCAGGAGATCCTGTCTCTACACCGTTCTCCAAGTCGCCACCCACCCAGTGCCACATCCCATATGTGCTGGGCTGCCCGAAGCCAGAGTCAATCCTAGTTGCTCTCACCACTCCCGTGAAGCCTGCAAGCTGCCGCAGTCACTGTGGATGCCCGTGATGCCTCACAGAGATCCTTCCTCAGCCACTGCTACAGTTTTCCAGTGGCCCCCGGCTCTCCTTTAGTTTATTCACTCATTCCTTCCCTCTCTCTCTCTGTCAAACAACATTGAGATGATGGTGCCTGAAGGTGCTGACAGCAAGGACCCCTGCCTCTCCGCTCTCACTGCCCAGCCCTGGGTCAAGTCTAGGCCATCAGACAGGTTCCCTGCCCCTGCCCCCAAGATAACACCCCCTCAGGCCTCGCTGGCTTTGTTTGCCACCTGGACCTCCTCGGTGCACCCCAGTCTACCACAGTATAGGAACCTCTGAACTCTAAAAGGAGAGGCAAGGGTGAAGGGGGGAGTCACTGATTCTTTTTCCTGTGAGCATCCATAGACATGATGTCAAGTTTGTCACTTGGAAGGGCAATGGCTTCACCTCATTTGCCAACTGTCTAACCTCAGCAGGCACTGGTTTCCAGGTGTAGACATAAGGTACAGACAAAGGGCCCTGGCCAGAGATATGAAGGGAGAACCAGTTTTTTCACACGGAGAAAAGATTACTAGCTGGAAGGAAGAGAAAAGACAGAGACAGGGAACAAGCCTCACCAGTGGTGGAGAGACAAGGGGAGCCCAGAGAGAGGCAGGCATGTAGGGTAAGCAGAGGTTTTCCAAACTCCTTGCATCATCCAGAAGGAGGCAAGGGTGGAGGTAGAAACCACAGAAAGATAGAATCCACCCCTCTTAGCCCATGGCTTGAGAGCTCAGGATCAGGAATGATGCTAAGATATAGAAAATAAAGACAGTTCTGTTTAGTAGAAACCAGCTTTGGAACTGATATTCATACAACAAATATGTAAGTTTTTAATGTGATAGAGTCTCTAAGAGATAAGAAGGCATTAATGAAGTGGGAAGGGGATGAGTGTGGTCATTCCAGCAGAGGGATCAGCCTGTGAAGGTTCTGAAGGGGGAAAAGTATAGCTTGTGGAAGACCTGAGGGAAGGAAGGTGAGACACATGGAGCAAAGGAAGCAGGGGAGAGGCATGCAAAAAACAAAACAAACAACAAAAAAAAAAAACAGGAAAGGAAAGTATTAGGGCACCTGGATGGCACAGTAGGTTAAGCATCAGACTCTTGGTTTCAGCTCAGGTCATGATGTCATGGTCATGAGATCGAGCTCCTCATTGGGCTCCACCCTGAGCAGGGAATCTACTTGAGACTCTCTTTCCCTCTCCTTCTGCCCCTCCTGTTCCTGCGTGTGCTCTCTCTCTCAAATAAATATATAAAGCAAAACAACAAGAAAGCATGGCCCATACATGGGGAAAAAAAAACATTAACAGGAACTGTCTCTGTGGAAGACAATGAACTTATTAGACAAAGACCCCCAATCAGCTATTTCCAATATGGCCAAAAAGCTCAGGGTAGCCAAGTCCAAAGAACCAAGGAAACCATGAGAATGTTATTTACCAAGTAAAGAATACAAATAAAGACACAAGCTTTTAAAAAGGAACCAAATTAGAGATTCTAGAGTGGAGAAGTACAATAATGGAAATGAAAAACTTTACTAAAGGTGATCAATAGCAGATTTGAGCTGGTGAAAGAATGAATCAGCAAATCTGTAGACACGTCCATCAAGATTATTTAGTCTGAGAATCACAGAAGGAACAAACAATGAAAATAAGTGATTAGTGTCTATGAGACCTGTGGGGTTCTCAGTCAGGCACACAACCATATACATAATGGGAATTCAGAAGAAGAGGCAAGAGTCAAAGGGACAGAAAGCATATTTGAAGAAATAATGTCTAAAAACTTCCCAAATTTGATGAAAAACATGAATCTACACATCCAAGCAGCTCAAAAAAACTTCAGTTTAGACAAATCTGAAGAGATGCACACAGAGACACATCATAAGCAAACTGAGGAAAGATAATCCTGAAAACAGCGAGAGACAAGGGACTAATCACATACAAAGCATCCTCAATAATATTAGCGGCCAATTTCTCATCAGAAACCATGGAAGTCAGAAGGCAATGTGATGAAATATTCAAAGTTCTGAGAGGAAAAAACCTGTCAGCCAAGGATTCTATATTCAGCAAAATTATCCTTCAAAAATTAAAGAGAAATTAAGAATACCCAGGCCATTTAATGGGAGAAAGAAATCCCTTCAACAAATGGTATCAGGGCAACAGCAACTATTTCATACTATTTATACAATTAACTCAAAATAAGTTAAAGATCTAAATATAAGAGCTAAAACTATACAACTCTTAGAATAAGACATAGATGTAAATGTTCATGACCTTGTGGATTAGGCAGCTGTTTCTTAAATATGAAAAGCAAAAACAAGAAAAAATATACATAATCAGGACTCATCAAAATTAGAATCTTTTGTGTATCGGAGGACATTATCAAGAAAGTGAAAAGCAAACCCACAGAATGGGAAAAATATTTACAAATCATATATCTGGAAAAGGTTTAGTATCTGAAATACATAAAGAACTCTCATAACTCAACAACAAAAAGATAAATAAAATAACCCAATTAAAAAACAGATGAAGTACTTGAACAGACGTTTCTCCAAAGAAGATAAACAAATAGCCAGTAAAGCCCAGGAAAAGATAGTCAACATCATTAGTCATTAGGGAAATGAAAATCAAAACCACAACGAGATACCACTTCATACTCACTGGGCTGGCTATAACAGTAATTTTTTTTAATGGAAAATAACAAGAGTTGGCAAGGATGTGGAGTAATTAGAACTCTAATACCTTTGCCAGTGGGAATGTAAAATGGTAGCACTGCTGTGGAAAACAGTTTGGCAGTTCCTCAAAATGTTACACATAGAGTCACCATATGACCCAGCAGTTCCCCTCTAAGATAAGAAAACTGAAAATATATGTTCATGCACAAACTTGTATACAAATGTTCATAGTAGCAATATTCATAGTGCCCAACGAGGGGAAACAAGCCAAATATCCATCAACTGATGAATGGCCACATAAGATGTGGTACGTCCATACAACAGAATGTTATTCAGCCATAAAAGAAATGGAGTTCTGATACATGCCACAACATGGATGAGCCCTGAAAATATTATGCCAAGTGAAAGAATCCAGAACCAAGGAGCAGATCTTGTAGAATTCTATTTATATAAAATGTCCAGAATAGGCAAATCCAAAGAGACAGAAGATGGAATAATGGTTGCCTATAGGGTCTGGGGAGAGGGGGGAATAGGGAGTCACTGCTTAATAAATACATGGTTTCTTTTAGGGCTGCTGAAATGTTCTGGAATCAGATAGTGGTGATGGTTGTAAAACACTGTAAATATACTAAAAACTTCTGAGATGTACACTTTAAAATGCTTTATGTCATTTATAGAGCAAGTGAATACAATGATAACGCAAATGAGGTAAAATAAGAACTGGTAAATAGGAATAAGAGGTACATAGGTATTCTTTACCAAATGACTTAATTTTGCTACTATGTAATGGTTCTATAAATGTGAAATTATGTTTTAAAATAACGGCTTAAAATAAAATAATGGCTTAAAATGGGAATAAATAAATAAAGTAAGCATCAGGAGGAGCCTGGGACCAAGGAGAAACACATGTCTCTGTGTATCTGCACAGAAAGAAATCAAAGTGAAAAGGAGAATGGCGTGAGCAGCCGTGTGAGCCTGGGCCTGAATACTCCTTTGTGAAAGGGTACAGAAGCACACACATCCCAGAGTCTGTGACAGGATTCAGTAAGATACAGCAAATGCTGAGATAGTCCAGTGTCTGGTCTCAGCAAACAAGGATAGTTATAATGATGATTACATAACACTTACACACATGCAGAACTTTTCTAAGCACATACACACAAATCTTAGGAGGCAGGAACTATTATCAACATCCCCATTTTATGACAAGGAAACTGAGGCACAGAGAGCTTAACAACTTTCCCAACGTCACAGGGCTTATAAGTGTTGGGACCAGGATTTGAATCCAAGTGATGAGGTGCATGAGGCCTCTGTAAAATGACCGCACAGCTCTCAGTGTTCTCAGTTTCGTTATTTTGGTACACACACACACACACACACACACACACACACAAGTATTTTTTAGAGAGGGAGACAGGGAGTGAGGGGCAGCAGGAGAGGGAGAGAAAGAATCCTAAGCAGGCTCCGTACCCAGCGCGAAGTGCAATGCAGAGTTCAATCTCAGGACCCTGAGGTCATGACTTGAGCTGAAACCAAAGAGTTGGATGCTTAACTGACTGAGCCACCCAGGTGCCCTTGCTTATTTTGATATTATAGCTATAGTCGGAATTAATTCAACTAGCCTCTCCAACTCCTCTCATCTTTAATTTCAGAATCCCTTGCTATAGTCTATGAGCTCTTCTCTGTTCAGAGGAGACAAGAGTACTGAGCAGTGAGAGGAAGCACAGAGCATCTACAGGGATGGAGCTCCTGGTGAGAGAGAGGAGGCCGGGAATGTGCAGGCCAGTGCCACCCACCAGATGTACCAGCACTGAGATGGGGCAGCCGGCCTGGGGGGGGTGAAGGGTTAAGGGAGTACAAGGCGTGGGGAGGGGGAGGGCAATGCTATAGTTGAGCTAAGCAGGTTTGTGTCCCCCGCAAAATTCATGTTACAACTTAACCCCCAAGGTGATAGTATTAGGTGGTGGAGCCTTTGAGAGGTGATTAGGTCATGAAGGCACAGCCCTCAGGAATGGGATAATCACCCTTATAAAAACAGACCAGGAAATCTCCTTTGCCCCTTCCACTAGGTGAGGATACAGCAAGTCAGCATCAGCAATCTCCACGAGGGCCCTCACCAGACGTCCAGCATGCTGGCACCCTGATCTTGAACTTGGAAGTCCAAGAACTATAAACCTTCAGAACTGGAAGCAATCAATTTCTACTGTTTAAAAGCCACCCAGTCTATGGATGTTGTTACAACAGTCCAAACAGATGGAGACGGGCGGCCAGCCAGAGCTGGGCTTGACTAGCTAGGCTGGTGGGCCGGGAGGGGAAGGACTCATAACCTGAACACCAATGCCTAGAAAAACAACGAGTGTCATTTTCTGAGCATTTGTTCAGTGCCCAGTAAGGGTTTGACCCACATCATTGATTTAACTAATCTCTCAAAAATCCTTAAGGGTGTTACTCTGCCCATTTTACAACGGAGGAAGCTGAGGCTCAGGTTTTGCCCAGGACCACTCATGTACAGAAAGCTGGGTGGGACCCCCAGCTCCCAACTCCTCCCTGCTCCTCTGCCCTGTCCAGCACGGTGCCAACACATGGCTCGTTGAGCCACTAACCACGAGTTGACGGAGCGTTTGACCGGAAGTCACTTGGAGCCTCAACCCAGGGCTCTCGCCTTGAAGTCCCCATGGAGGTTGGCATGGCCTAAGGGCAACACAAAAGTCAGGGGACCCTGCAGAAATGGTCCCTTCTCTCCAGCACCGCTGGCAGAATTGCAGCTGGAGGGTGGATGGAGGGTGGGAGTTCTGCTCAGGTGCTCACCAAGTTAACAGCCTCGGGGCTGGCCAGGCCCTGCCCCTCATCAGCTGCCTCAGAGCCTGCCCCTGGTGGCTCCCTATGCCCTCTGGCTCAGAACAAACAGGCACCTCATTAGCCCCATTAAGCACTCATTTTAGCTGCATGGTTCTAGGAAGCAAGTGTATGCTTGGAACACAGAGGGGTTTATTATGTTTTCAGAAATAACACTTATGTAGACAAAAGAGGCCAGCAGCCCTGGGAGGGAACTTGAAGGCATAGTGAGGATGGTCAGCAGCCCGCTAGCCTGGCCCTACCCTGCCCTGCCGAGCCTCCCTCCTTCCCAGGTCTCAGCTGCCACCTGCGACAGTGCTTCTGCGGGAACGAACGCAGCCACCCACTCCCTTCCCCAGCTGCCCCCTCCAGACACAGCCCCTAAAGCTCTTACCAGTCATACTAGCCAAGGCCAAGGCCAAGGGCCTTTCTTTATACTTCCAATAATGGGTCAACTTGCTCCAAATGGAGCACTCAGCCTTCAACGTGCTGGGCAGCCCCAGTCCTCATGTCCAACCAGTCATGCCGGCCAGTTCTCAGGCTTGGTACTTGCCTGTAAAACCTGCTGACACGGCGCATAGGATCATGCTCATAACTTCCACCTCTGAAGGATAGCAGCTCCAGCCATGGGGTTTTCTCTTCCTCTGAACACACCTCAGGCATCCAACTTAGTGCTGCAAATCTGATTTCCAGTATCTTCCCCATTCCGCTTCCAAGTGGCCTCCATCCACTGCTCAGTGGCTCTAACCCTTCAGTCACAGAATCCTTCCCTGCCCTCTCCCAGCAAGACCCCAGAACCACGGGACGAGATACCACATCTACTGGTGGTCTAGTTTCACAAAAGCCTATCCAAAACTGGCTCCTGGGCCAGCTGAAATGGTTCAAAATGGCCAAGGGCGCCACAATGTGAACAGTAAAGAAGGATTGGATTATAACCTGAAGTATAAAATAAATATCCATGAGCCCATTTCAACAGAAATAAATGATTGAATAAATAAATGGAGGAGAAGAGACAAATCTCCCATACAGAAGAATTCCACATAATTTATATCTGCCCTCGAGGAGGTAGAGGAAAACTCCCCACTCTTTAGGTGTGGGCTGTGCAGAGCAACTTCCTTCCAAAGAGGACAGTATGGAAAGGGGGGGAAAGAGTAACCTTACATTGGTGAAACTGGACCAATGCACCTCAGCCAGGTGATCACGGTCAACAACAGTGACCAGGCATGTGGATAGCATGTACCCTCGATACAATGTGAGGAAATGTGAGGAAACCCTCGATACAATGTGGTCTTTCTCCCTAAAACCCATAACCTCAATCCAATCATGAGGAAAACTCCTGACAGCTCCCAACACAGGGACATTCTACAACACAGGGACAATCCCCCAGTACTCCTAAAACTATCAAGATCATTAAAACCAAGGAAAGTCTGAGCAACTGTCTTAACCGAGAGGAGCCTAAGAAGATAGAACGACTAAATGTAATATAGTATCCTAGATAGGATCTTGGAACAGTAAAAGGACACTATGTACAAACCAAGGAGATAGAAATAAAGCATGGAATTTAGTTAATAATTATGGATCAGTATTGGTTCATTTATGGTGACAAATGTATTCATGTAAGATGCCAATAATAGGGAAAACTGGGTATGGGGTACATAGGAATTCCCTGTACTCGCTGATTTTTTTCTCCAAATCTGAGACTATTCTAAAAACATTTAAAAAACGGTTTCCAGGTCCTGCATGAGCTGGCTCCTCTTTCCCCTCTACCACATACCACCCTGTTCCCCAGCTCCCATGAATGTGCTCATATTAACTCTCCACCAACACCCTCCTTGCCAGTCTGTGGGGTCCCTCTGCTCATCTTCAGTAACCTTCTGCATTTGACTCTGCTCGCAGCTCATACCTTTGTAGCTCCCCTCTTCCCCGGAGAGAGCCAGGTCATGGATCCCTCCTGGTTCTCCGGCTGCCATCCTCTTCCTGCTTCCATACTGTGTCCATCCCCCAGTCCTGCCAGAGCTGCCTCTTGGCCCCTCTTCTCCTACATTCTCTCTAGTGGGTCAGACCCCATTTAGAGGCCAGGGTCCTAGGTGTTCTTCTCCAGCAGAGATGGCTTTATGGTGACTGAAAACTATGTGCTCATCCCCCGGTTGCAGACATTTCCATATGGAAGTCAGCTGTACATTTCATCAACTGTCCCGAACCCACACGATCATCTTCCCTTAAGCCCATTCTTCCCCCTCTGTCTTCTGGCTCAGGGCCTGGCATCTCCATCCACCTGGGGGCCTGAGTCCTATATACAGTCCTGGGCTCTTTCTGCCCCTCATCAGTGACATATCATCTGCTCCTGGATCCTTGGAGGCTAACTGCTTAATGCTGGCTTCACATCAGGCTCCCTGCTTCTCCCTCTCCCACTCCCCCTGCTTGTGTTCCTGCTCTCACTATCTCTCTCTCTGTGTCAAATAAATAAAATCTTTCTTTTAAAAAAAAAAAAAGCTGGCTTCGGGTACTTTATCCACCCCTGTGACACCATCCTGCTGTTCCCACTCTCATCCCTTGCCTGGATGTCCACCCCAGCCTCTGTTCGCTCCATAGCAGTCAGGGTGTGACCCCATGGCCATCTGCCTGCAATGCTAGTGGATCTCAGATGCCTTAACTTGGCTCCCACAACCCTTCCCTCTCTCCTTGCTCTGCATCCTCACCTGCTGCCTCGATTTTAAGACCATCTCCACTCCACACAACTGACCCTATCACTTGCCCATATCCTAAGTCTGGAGTGCTCTTCTTTCCCTTGTTCTCTAAAACCTGGTGGTCCTTCAGGACTCAGAAGAGAGGGCAGCTCTTCTGGGAACCTTCTCTTACCTGCTGGTTGGCCAGGTGCCTCTCCTCTGACCCCAGAACACCATGCATTCCCCCAACTAGAGAACCTAACTCTTGAGGCAGGTATCATCTGCTCAGTCAGCATCCACATCTCCCTTGTTCCCTCCTAGCCTATGAGCACCTCCAAGGAGAAGACTGCATCCCACGCATCATTGCCGCCCCCCACCCCAACCTCACGGCTCACCGTAGCCCCCAGGGTTCAATACAGCAAACATGTCCAGAGCCCCTACCACATGGTAGCACAATGCCAAGGAGCTTATATGTATTTTTTCATATTTATCCCTCATAATGACAAATGAGGGTAGGTGTTTTTTAAATGATTATTGTTCTTCTACCAAAGAGGAAACTGAGGCACAGACAACTTGCTTAAGGTCATGCTGCTGAAGTCATGGAGCTGAAATGGAAGCCTAAGGCCTGACTCCAACACTTGTCCTTTTAACTGCATTGTTATTGCTTCCTGTTCCCTTTCCACCTAACAATCTAGTGACCCGTGCCAACAGATACCATCCATAACACTGTTTCGTAGGTCCATAGCATTCCATCATACTGATGCGACATAATTCGCTTAAATGATCTTATTAGTATGTGTCCTGTTGTATGATTTTTTCAAATAGTTAACCAGTTATACTAGCACTATTTATTACATAGGTCTTGTTTTTTCCTACTGATCTGAAATGCCACCTTTATCATATGATAGTTATAAATCTTGAGTTATTTTCTTATGGTGGCTCATTTGTTTAATTGTACCAATTCATATGGCTTTGAGTGGTTATATACTCACAATGTGTTTTCCTTCCTTCACTCACTCACTCACTTATTCATTTAATAAATATGTATTAAGTAGTTTTGTGGATCAGGTGTTGTTCTAGTAACTTCAAATCAACAGTGGACAATGGAGCATTGAGCAACATTGCCTTTCCTGTACTTGCATTTTAATATCTGACCTTGAAAGTAGCTCCCACCTCGATCAATTTTATTTATTAAGATGTTCTTAGGTGTTCTTGCCTATTTATAATTCCCAATGAACTGATGTTGGCAAGTAAGAAAATACATTTGGGATTTAATTGGCACTGAATTAAATGTATGGATTAATCTTAATGGAATTGACAATTTTTAATATTCTTTTCCATGAACACAGCAGGCATTTCCGTATAGTCAATTCTTATTTTTAAGTTAAGTTTAGTCTCACACATTTATTGCTAAGTTTATTGCTAAGTATTTTATATTTTTGTTGCCATTGTGAATGTCATCTTTTTTCCATCATATATTCTAAATGATTAATGCTAGTACATAGGAAAGGCATTGATTTTTGAATATTTCTTTTAAGTCAGCATCTTACTGAATTCCCTGATTAATTGTAATAGTTTCTAGTTGATCTTTTGGATTTCCTAGGTAAATAAGCATATAATATATGAAAAATAATTTTGCCCCCTTCTTCTTTGTAGTTTTACCACTTGTTTGTTTTTCTTTTATGTTCTTGTTATATTGACCGGTAAAAGATTTCCAAGGTGTGCTAGACAATGTTTAACCAGTTCTCCAGGGAAAATAATCCTAATTTGTTGCATTTTCTAATTTCCACGGTATAAATGCCCCCTCTGTGACCAATAGTCACTAGACAGGCTAGGAAGAGATGCACACTTCTCTTGATGCCATAATTCATGGTCCCCAACCGCAGATGATTTCACAACAATTCTTATATGTTTCCCTGGTCAGTGCTCTTTTCTGTTCTCCACTCCTACCCACTTTCTCCACCATCCTCAAACTGTCCACCTCATCATCTTCTCTTCCCCCTTAGCCGGCCAAGTCACAGCCTCTTCCTGGTGAAACCATCTCTCCATCAGCATCTGTCACTTCCTCCCCCTTCCCAGGTGATGGAAGGCACTGGGCCTCCCCCTACAGAAACCAACCCCATCCCAGGGCCAGTGCTCTAGCCCTGGCCCCTTCCAGCTCTGGGGGTTCAGTCCTCCCATAAACCCCATTCCTCTCCTACTACAGCTTTGTTATCAACATTTAAACATGCTCAAGTCTCTCCGATCCTAAAATTCAAGCAATCAAAAACACTTTTATCACGTTCAACCCCTCTGTATGTGTTTACTGGACTTTACAGACAATACTCCCCAAAGAAACTGTCTCCTGTGCTTTCTCTTTTCTCCCACTCATTTCTTGACCCCCTGCAATCTGGCTTCTTTTCCCACCTCTTCATGGAAACAACTCCCATTGAGATCGCCAATGACCCTGTTGCTGTTAGGTCAGTAGATGCTTCTTAGTCCTCTTCTTCCTGACTTGGCCGCAGTTTTTAACTCCACTCCCAACGCCCTCCTCTGTGAAGTGTTCCTCTGGGCTGTGGTGATTCTGTACCCCTGGATTTCCTCCAAACTCTCACATTACTTGGGCTCCTTCCCTGATTCCCCTTCCACCCTCAGGATCCCACCCAGTCTCCCTTTCCCTTTAACCTAGAATCTTTCTTCCTTAGTATCAATCTTTATATCTATGTTCTGGGCTCCTACGTCACCTCAAGCCCAGGACAGGCATTTGAAAATGGCACCCGGTGGGCGTCTGGGGAGAAATAACTGTGACAATGGTGACAGGAACAATGAGATGGTCAGCCGAAGCCTAGAGCCGTGAGATTATGATTCTGGAACGAGAGCGGGGCCCCCTGCTTCCCACATTATGTTGTCTGGCCTCCACCCTAGGACCGCAAGTTGGTGCAAAGAGGTTCTTTTGGGTGTGAATCAATAACAAACACTCCAACTGTTCTCTGACTCATCACCCAGGGAACAGACCCAGTCGCACTGCTACACAGATTTTAGGGTCTAATGGTGGAATTTTCTTCCCCACATCGGTGACAACAGCCAAGATTGGAGGAGAAACAATATGGAGGAGAATATGGAGGAGAAACTCAGGGTCAGTGCTGGCGGCAGCAGCTGGCCGTTAGTATACCGTGCGGTACCAGCTGTACTCTCATACCCTACCACTGGCTCCCTGAGGACACTACTGTGGGTGCAGGTGCACACTGGGCCCAGACTCCCTCCTGGGCAAGCTTTGATAAGGATCCTGTCCAAGGGTATGGGGGTCCCAGCACTTGTACTAGGTGGGGACTCAGAGGCAAAAAAGATTTCTCATTTTCTGTTGCTAATGACACCCCCAGTTATTAACTGATGGCCTCGAGCAAGTTAGCTAACCTCTTAGGAGATTCGTTTTCTAACCTGTGAAATGGGAAGACTAATATTAGTACCTTATAGGTTGTTATTAAGAGTCCATGACATTGTGGAGACAGGGGCTCTCTGCACAGTGCCCGACAGGCTAACACAACGAGATACACGAGGGCAGGTTCTGATCATCATTACTGGTTGCCTCGAGAAGCCTAAAAACAAAAAGTGTCCCAGGAAGAGACAGAAAAGCCAGCAACGCCTGCAGGTCTGTGGACCTGATTAAAGCAGCCTCCTCCTCTGTGACTGGGAAGGGAGGATCTCCATACTCACGGACGGGGGATAAAGAGCTCTCTCCCCGGCAGTGTGGGAACCCTGTGCCCCCTTTTCTCTGTCACTGAGGCCTATATTAAGAACATTAAATGTCAGCACAGACGCTTTAACTGCTAATGTGCGGGTGAAAGGCAGGTGGAACGCAGGTGTGTTAGAGGGAAAAGAGAAGTCAGGAGGTAGAAAAAGCAAGAAGCAGACAGAGGGAGAGAGCAGGGGGGTGGATAGAAGAGCAAGATTAAATTAATTAGGATTTACAGCAGGAGGAAGCAGCACGCCAGAGGAAGGGCAAGACCAATCAACAGGACATTTGTGACCAGTCCAGGAATGCAGTGAGGTCTGGGAGCAGCCTGACCCCCCGAGGGTCAGGAAGAGACTGCTTGAGTCTTGGCTTCAAATCCCTGCAAAGATCTCCACTTGAAGAATGGATGGGGTTGGGGAAGGAGCCTCCCGGAAAGCCGACTGTCTGTGAAGGCGGCTGTCAAAGCAAGGCGCTGTTGCTAAGGGAACCGCCTGGGAAGAGCCTTGTGTGAAGATGAAGTCACCCCACCTCCTGGCAGCTGTGAGGTTGGGGAGGGGGCCCAGGGCTTCATTCAGGTCTGCTTTGCCATCTCCCCAGCCAGGAGATGGTCCCTGGAGGGCAGAGATCCTGCCTCCTCTGACTATGGCCCAGACCAGGCCACTCATTAGTGGGACAGCGCCATGACTGGTACAAACAGTGGTAACAAAAAAAAAAAAAAAAAAAAAAAAAAAAATGTCCCTTAGATAAAAGGTCCTTGGAGCAGGACACTAATACCTTTCTGTGCCAAAAGAGCTCCAGAATCCCAGGCCATATCCCTACAGGAAGACATCTGTGATTCCACATGAGGAGTAATGAGACTCATAAAACGTTTTCGTTAAATTGGGATGAACATTTCAGCTGGGATGGGCGGTACCACAAAGGTATGGGAGGACTCCCTGGGGCCTAGGCTTGGAACCAGCATGGGGTCTCCTCCGTCACATATTATTGCCCAAAGCAAGTCACAGGCCGCTCCGGATTCAAAAGGTTGGGAACGAGACCCTTCTACTCCAGTGCAGGGAGACGTGAAAAACTGTGGCCATATTTGCAATCAATCTATCAAAGTGGTGATTAAACAACATGGGTTGGACTAAAATTTTAAATCACAAACCACAGGCTAGGTGATCTCGGGCAAGTTACTTTCCTTCTCTGAGTCTCCCTTTCCTTATCTAAAAAAATGGTCAAAGCAAATTTCTCCTCCCATAAGACCTTTGGGACGATTCCGAGGACTCATGCTTTGGAAGTGCCTGGCATGGTGCCCAGGACTTAGGGGGTGCCAGCAAATGGGGCTCCTTCCCTTTTACCCAGGAGACTGGGGACTGCTTCCCACTGTGCAAGAAAAGGCTGGGGGCCCAGCTGGGGGTCTGCCACCATCCCACCCCTCCCCGCCCTTCATCTTGCCCCCTCTGGAGCCCTCCTGCTGAGAACTCAAAGCACTCGGGGTCTTAAGGATAGTTAAGTAGCAAACTATGTGTTCATAATAAAATTTGCCTGCTTCTCACAGACATCCAATTTGCTTACATCCAAAGAGAAGAATTGGGTGCCTGCTTCCGAAATTGTTTTAATCTCTGCCACAGAATGCTTCTGGCAGGGTTTTTCAACTGGAAAATAGGAAATGAGTTAGAAACAATGGAGGAACGTGAATAATCTCACTTAAGATGTTTGATCTTGAGATGAGATGAAGTTGAAATCGATTTCCCGGTTCACAGCCAGACAGCAGTGAGTGGGAGGGGAGAGGGCTGGGGGCAGTAGGCCTGACTGGGTCCCAGATCTGGCAGGAGCAAGGGCTCTCCTGCTACCTGGCCTAGGAAACGCCTGGTCCCTACAAAACTCTGGCAAACCACATACTGAGAGGGAGATAACTCCAGCTCCATCACCCCAAATGGAAGCACTGCCCAAAGCCCTTCAGTTTCTCCATCTACCTGTATCTCATGCTAATGGCCGGCAGAACCAGCCCCTGCATCTACTTCACAGACGTCTGCCGTGCACCTACTGTGTATTGTGGTCTGTCCTAGTCACCGTACCACCAGGCTTTAATAAAACCCATCTCCTATCCTCAAGGCACTCATGAGAGCCGCCTGCGACAGGGATGGAGAGCTACGAGCTAATGTTTACAGAGGGCTTCCTAGCGCAGGCCTGGGCTCAAGGTGCTGCCTTCAGAAACCTGCTGCATCTCACAGAACCTATGGGAAAATGGGCTCAGAGGTGAGTATCTGACTCTTCCAAAGATGGGATCCGGTGAGGCTACAGAGTCTGCCCTCTGCCTGGGGGACTATTCTGCCCAAGCAAATGGCATGAGGAGGCGTGCCGCAGGAGGGCGCAGAAGGCAGAGTTCGGGGAAGCGTGAAGAAACACAGGCAGCCTGCATGCACCCTGGGATGGCAGATTCTGCCCAGATTCTGGGCAGCAGGGAGGACATTCTTACTAGCCCTGGCCCAGCTCAGTGTGGAGAAGTAGTGCTGGCCTTAGTCCTGGACACGCTCTCAAAGCCAAGGGAGGCAAGGAGAGGAAGTGCCTACGTATACCGTGATTGTCACAAGGACACACTTCTGCATCACACAAACAAGCAGACCTAGACAGACACACACATATATAAATACACATGCACAACACATAGCCCACCCCACCCCCGGACAAAGGCACTAGATGTATCCGCAGGTACCCATGCTCGCATGTGTTCTAAGACTAAAAACTCCTCGGGGGCAGGGGCAAGGTCAGTCTTGCAGACCCCAGCACAATCCCTGGCTCACAGTAGGCCCCTATAAGTAATGATGAACTTGAACTCAGTTCCAACACATGTGCACACACACAGACACATGTACACGACCTGTGTTGCGTGGCAGCTGACACTGGGGGAGGGGAGCTTAAGTCCCCACAGCCCCCAAAAGAGTTGGACCTTTGCAGGTGGAACCTGGAGGCGGAGCTGGGTCTTGGGGGCTCACAATTCTGCCACTGCTCCTCAGGGACCCAAGCCCAAACGATGGCCTCGGACCGGTCTTTCTGCCCTGGAGGCTCCATGGGGTGACTGTAACCCTCCCCAGTAACAGTTTCCACCAGGGCCTGGCTTCTCAGGGTCCTGGGTTGGGGGTTTAATGCATTATTGATTTCCCCAAGAAGGGAAAGTGCTGCAGCCATGGGTCCAGGTAGCTTATTTTGTGCGTCGATGACATTCAGGTACTAGTGAAAAATTATACCAATTATTAAATCAGCCATTATTACTTCAAAGTGCAATCAGTTGTCACAGCGGAGAGAGCTTGCACGGCGCGTTATTAGTCGGGCTGTGTGCACAGGGAAAGTGCTGAGAGGGGAGACTTTAACCAAAGGGCAAATGCATGAAATTTACTTAGAAATAGCGATTTATCACCCCTGGGTTTCTTACTGCTCAAATCCAGGCAGACACTTCGCTGGCAGGAGACAGGCTCTGCGGCCGCCCCTGCCTCCTGCAGCTCCCACCCTGACAGGAAATGAAAAATTGAGAAGTCGTTGTAACAGCTTAAAGATGCATTATCCTTTTTGATGTGCAATTTGAGCTTCATATCCAAAGGCAGATGAAATCACCTGCACCCACGCCAGGCAGAGCGGAGAGAACCACCTTTCTGAGTTTGGGGAGGGGGGTTCTGTGCCCCTCCCCCGCAGTCTGGCCTAGCCCCACCTGAGAGAGTCCCAGGAGGCCGGGACTGGGTTCAAGAAGGGAAAATGTCTGGCTGGGTGGGAAGGGGGAGAAGGAAGAAGGAGATACAGAGAGGAGAGAGAGAAACAGAGACAGGATGGGAGGAAAAGAGGGTGAGCAATGAAAACGAAAGACAAAGACACAAAATGGGAGGAGACATGGACAGACAGACAACCAACAAAGACCAGGCCAGAGCAATGGCGCTCACTGAAGGAAGGTATGTACATTCTGGGTGGGAGTGTGTGTAAATGCTGGTGAGGGTCCACACAGCTGCTGGCAGGGGAGGACCACGCCGGAGACCCTCGGCCTCGCGGCCTCCTGGCATATGCAGGAAGAGGGAGAAATCCCCTTTTTCAATTTCTGTGGTTCCTACGGATCCATCCTCCCTCAGCACACAGAGCAGTGAGGCCCCAGAACCAGCCCCTGCCCCACTTAAGAGCTTCACGGTTGGCATGGCTCACTCACCTCCTGACAGCCCCAGACCACCAGCCACTTACATACAGCTGAGGGTACAGTGAAGGGTAGACCTTGCCTTTGTGCCGCGAGAGGGGAAGGGACACAGATGGATGACTCAGGAAAACCTGGGAGACTCTTGTCCCCACTGCTGTGTGACCTGGAGCAAGTGATGGCATCTCTCTGAGGCTCTTTCCTTATTTGGGAGATGGGTGAGGAGAGCTGAGAGCCTGTGTGGACATCGCACCTGGAAGAGGGAGCCCATCATAGCCATCCAGACCTCCAGCCAACTCAACTCAAAGGGCCTGGGTGCAGGGTGGCCACCATTCACAGGGGCCCCAAATGGACCCCCATGTTTTGTTTTTCCTTTGAAAGATTTATTTGAGAGAGAGCGAGAGAGCAACAGAGAGAGTGTGTGAGCACGAGTGGGGGGAGGGGCAGAGAAAGAGAATCTCAAGCAGACTCCCCGCTGAGCGAGGGACCTGAAGCTTGATCCCATGACCCATGAGATGACTTGAGCCAAAATAAGGAGTCTGACGCTCAACCAACTGAGCCACCCAGGCACCCCTGGACCCCTGTGTTTCTATTCTCCAGGCGTCTGTGGTTAAAGACCTTAGATCCATGCACCTGTCCGGTGGACGACACACGCAAGACCCCACTTTGCACACACACGTAAAAAGACAGGAAGACCTGAGAGGAGAGCACGTGGCAGGAGCACTGGGTCTCGGACGGCACCCATGTGAATGCAAACTTCCTAAGGGCAGATTTGTGTTCACTCAAGTATTTGCCCATCACTCAAGTATTTGGTGAATAAACAAATCTTGTACCACTTTCAAGCTGAGTGACGTTAGGCAACGTACTTCACCTCTCTGATCCTTTGATTTTAGCATCAGTGGAAGGGTGCCTGCTTCACAGACCGCCATGAGGCCTGCATGAGATAAGGCAGGCGCAGTCATGTTGGGCAAGAAAGAAGTGAGCGATTTTTGTTACTATCTACAGGAAGGAAAGGAGGATATATGCTATGAGTGTTTATCTCTAGGCAATGGGATAAAGGAGGATTTTTATTTTTTTTTAAAGATTTTATTTATTTATTTGACAGAGAGAGATCACAAGTAGGCAGAGAGGCAGGCTGAGCAGAAAGCCTGATGTGGGGCTCGATCCCAGTACCCTGGGATCATGACCTGAGCTGAAGGCAGAGGCTTTAACCCACTGAGCCACCCAGGCGCCCCTTTATTTTTTGTTCTTACCTGTACTTGTCAGGTCTGATCTAGCTTTTTTTTTTTTTTTAATTTTATTTATTTATATGAGAGAGAGAGCACATGAGAGGGGAAAAGGTCAGAGGGAGAAGCAGACTCCCCGTGGAGCTGGGAGCCTGATGCGGGACTCGATCCCAGGACTCCGGGACCATGACCTGAGCCGAAGGCAGTGGCTCAACCAACTGAGCCACCAGGTGCCCCTGATCTAGCTTTATAATCACCAAAAAAAGTAATACATTTACTTTAAAAGAAATAAATATTTGGCATCATGAAATTCTCAGCGAGGCAGGGTGTGGGGCCACTGAGCCTGGGGGCACCTGTACTCCTCTTCTCCAGCCTAGACTGAGTTTGTGTCCTGGGGACTCAGGGCTGTCCTTAAGTTTGGGTGTCCAGGGACACAGGCGGAGCCCAGCGACCCTAACCCTACTTCCTCCAGTGAGTTAGGGGAGGGTCTCCAGGACTCGTGTGCCAATTATGTCCACCCAGTCCAGCTCATGCTCCTGCCAAGCGAGCTCACAAAGACGCTGAAGCCAAGTGTGAGGCTCTTGCTACATTCCTGATTCCAATATGGAAAAGAGAGTAGCCAACACCCTTCTCTGCCATCCCAGAAGACTGGAAGCTCACTGCCAACACAGATGAGCCTCTGCCAGGACTGCCTTGCCTTTGTTGTACCCATTTTCCTGCATCTTCCAATCCCCATGAACTCTCACAACAAACCCACAAGGTCGCAGCATTACCCCCATTTTAGAGAAAGAAAGCTGAGGCCTGGAGGGCGGACCTGTTTGCTCCAAGTGCGTCAGAGGTGAGGCAGGACTCACTCCAGCCCTCCCAACTCCAGGCCTGTGTGCCCTTTCCACAACACAACACCCTCTTCCTGGTAACAGATGGCAGAGAGAAGGCAGCACTAATCAACTTCTCTATTGATTCCAACTTCTCCGTCAAGGAGATTGATCTTCTCAACAGAAAGGGGCGAGCAGACAGCATCAGAGGGAGCTGGAGGACCAACTCAGTGAGGTAGCCGGCAGCTCAGCAAATGCTGCCCTGAGCCTAGGTCACCTGACCCAGACAAGAGTGGCCAAGGCCCTAGACCAACAGACAGCGTAACACCTTGGGGGTGCGCTATGCCTGGCCGAGGATGAAGACGGTTCTGCAACTGACTGTAGTCATGAGGGGCCACAGCTCTCTGGCCTCAGCCATCTCGGTCATCTGTCGGCCCATCCATCTGTCTGTTCTTCCATCCATCCTTCCACTTCTTTATCATCCAGCCTTTTATGAGTTCCCTGTGTCAGCCACTGTGCAAGATGCTGGAGTTCCCAGGACGACTTCAGCACACCCACAGTCCGGTCAAGGAGGCGATGCGGTCGGGTTGTAATTTATCCCGTTACACCCTCTTACCAGTGAACTGGAGGACTGGCACGAGCGTGGCAGATCTCTGCGCTGACAAGCCCCAGGCCACAAAGTAATCAAGATCTAAAACTCTTCTAAAAGTTGGTCCTTCTTTTGTCAGAAAGCTCACAAGCTTTTATTATTTCTCCTTCCTCTGAATAGAAGCTTTACAAGGGCAGGGACCCTGGCTGTCTTTGTCACTACTCTTTTTTTTTTTTTTTTTTTTTAAAGATTTTATTTATTTATTTGACAGACAGAGATCACAAGCAGGCAGAGAGGCAGGCAGAGAGAGAGGAGGAAGCAGGCTCCTTGCCAAGCATTGAGCCCGATGCGGGGCTCGATCCCAGGACCCTGAGATCATGACCTGAGCCGAAGGCAGCGGCTTAACCCACGAGCCACCCAGGCGCCCCTGTCACTACTCTTCCTCCCGCACTCCACACAGTGCCTTGCACATGGCTGGGGTTCAGTGACTATTTCCCTGGATGGATGGATGGACGGACGGACGGATGGCTGGATGGCTGGCTAAAGTGTATAAAGCTCAGGGAGGTTCCCAGGATCAGATCTAAAATAGTTGGGAAGTTTATCCTTTCCACACAGTTGTTTCTATGGCCTGGACATCACATTTTGATCTGCTCACCTCTGGTGAAGGGAGCTCACTACCCACCTAGGGAACCCACCCCACAGCTGGATGGCTCTCATTGGTAAGTCCCGGCCTGGGCTAAGGCAGGACTAGGAAGCTGCCTCCCACTTTTAAGTTTAATCCTTCATGAAATAAGTTAAGTCATATATCTGAAGGGACTCTTCTCATTCACAGACAATGTTGCTATAGCCTTCGTCTCTTCTCATTACATGGAGTCCTCTTACATGGTAGGGGACGGAGGTTGTTCTGAGCTCCCTTGGAATTACCAAGATAATTCTTAAAGTGGGACTTCCTGAGGAAGGAACAGTCTGGATAAATTCCCACTAATCCAGAAATGACAGGGACCATTGCCTCTTTTGTTCTAGACTCAACATATCTATTAATATAGCCTGCTATCAGAGGTCAAATGATCTAATACATACGGTGGTTCTCGGTAATGTGCCTGCACAGGATCATACAAGATTGTGCTATAGGAGTTTCAAGAACCATTCAGACATATTCAGAGCCAAATAAGACTTAAAGCCAAAACAAGCCTGGGATGTTCAGGTTTCAGAAATGACTGTTCATACAAATGGAGTGATGCCCCAGGGATGCCTAGCACAGTTTGGCTTGCATTGTGTGGGGGAGGGGAGGGGGGGCAGAGTTAGCTCTTCTCAGGGTGTGTCACACTTCAGGGACGTACTGGATCTGGGTTCACTTAAACTCCCAGATCTTCATCACACGAACTGGATCACAGACTCCCCGTCCTACTGTCCTCCTAACTATGTTAACAGAGGACCTGAGATTCAGATGGCCTTCATATTTACAGAGCACCCACTGCCTGTTCAGAATCTAGCTCAGTGCCTTACTGACATCATCCGTTGGTAACTTTCATCTTGGTGCTTGGGAGCAATTCATTCCTTTTATTCATTAGCATTTTCTGAATGCCTACTATATGCCAGGCCATGCACTAAGAATGAGGAGATGGCAGCGAGCAGGACAGTCTTGGTTCCTGCCCTCACAAAGGCCACGGCTCCGCAGAGATCAGCAGGGGAAAGAGATATAAGCCTTTTGGTGATGTCCAGGGGAGCTCATCTCCCAACGAGACCAGGGCCCCAATTAGGGAGAAGCAAACCCAAATTAAGGAGGTGCAGTGCTGGGGAACCTGGGTGGCTCAGTCGTTTAAGTGTCTGCCTTCAGCTGAGGATCTCAAGGTCCTGGGATCGAGCCTGCTTCTCTGTCTCCTGCTTCCCCTGCTTGTGCTCCCTCTCTCACTATCTCTCTGTCAAATAAATAAATAAAATCTTAAAAAAAAAAAAAGAGGTGCAAGTGCACACCTCCTAAAACTCTGTACCTTCAGCCAACCTGGGCTCATCCCAGCCCCAGCCCTGGGTTGGGAGTACTGTCTGTGGGAGGAGGAAGCAGCTCCCTGGGGCAGGACTTGGCGGGGGGGGGGGGGGGGGGGGGGGGGGGGCGCGGTACTAAGACTTAGCACAGGTGCTCATTTGGCTGCAGGGGGGAGATGGAGGGGAGCAGGTCAGGGATGGAGCGGCAGTTCAGAGAGGTAGTAAGGTGTGAGGGGCACCGAATGCACATAAAAAGAACACAAGTCACTTAGTCATTCGGCAGCAAAAACTACTACTGCTCATAATAAGGAAGGACTAACGGCACCTTACCAGGAGCAGGTGATTTCTCCTGGGCTCCCTGGCACTGGGGCATGAGAGCCTCACCCCAACCCCCAACCCAAGTACAGACAGCCCAAAACCTTCCCTCATCCTGTCAGCAGCTACGGAAGGAAGCCCAGGGCAGGCAAAGGCTGGGAGGTGAGAAAGGGAAGGGACAGCCTGACTCCCAGGCACAGAGGGGATGCCCCAGAAGGCCCTGGGGCCGGGGAAGGGGGCTCCCAATTACAACCTCAATCAGGCCTTGGAAGGCTGTGCTGGGAAATGAGAGCCAGAGCAGGCAATTGCCTCTGGCTCATGGAAAACTCCAGATCTATAACTTCCTGGAACATAATTAGCTGCTAACTTCAAAGATGCATTGGGGTTTGTGTAATAGGCACCGGGTCTGCTCAAGAATGGCAGAAACAGGGAGAAAAATGGGGCCGTCTGGCTTGGAAATGGAACGAGACAAAAGGTTTTCAATTCAGGGCTTCCTTCAACTGAGACCTGAGAAAAATAATAATAATTACGATAACTCCCTTTTATGGAGTGTTTACTGAGTGCCAAGCGCTCTGCTAAGTGCTCTGCATTCGAGCCTTTTTAGCGCTCACATATCTCCATGAGGCAGGCTTTATTATCAGAGACGACAAGTGACTGCACAGAGATCACGGACACACACAACTCCTATCCCCGGTCTACTGCCCGGTCGCCGCTCCAGAACCTCCATGTCCTCAAGTCACTCACACCTTCCTAGGAGAGGGTAGGATGTAGGGAACCAGCATCTGCAAACGACCTCCTCCCTCTTCCCACGACACTCGTCTTGCCTGCTGTGATGGCTGGTGGCAACCAGACAGGGATGCTAAAGGCAGAAAAGGTCCCTCCCAGGGCCTCTGTCTCGGGGCATGTATCGGCTAGGGTAAGTTCCACCTCCTGCTGTCACAAGCTCCCAAACCTTAGTAGCTTCACACAACAGAGATTTATTTCCCAGTCGGGTAAAAGGAGAGCCCAGTTCTGCTCCACAGTCATCCAGTAACCCAGGCACCTTGTGTCTGTAGCCAGGCTTTTCCCTAGGGCCTCAACGTTCCCTGTGGGACCCTTTACGTCATCTGGCAGCACATGGAGGAGAAACACAGAGAACCGCACAGATCAGCCCTGTACCTCACTGGGTCCCAGGGAACCTCACTTCAGCCACATTTGATTGGCCAGACTCAATCACATGACCACATCTTTGCAAGGAAGACTGGGAAGACAGGAGGAAATGACACTGAAGTACCCCAGAAGTCAAGGCTCCTCCCAACCATCCATTCAACATTTAATAAGCTCTGCAGTCCGCTGGGCACTATGCAGTCTTTTGGAAAAAGCAATGAGTTAAATAACTGTAAGTTTATCTCCATAGAGTTTAGAGCCCAGAGGGAAAGAGAAACCTAAAATTACAGCGACAGTGTACATTCATTCTTATTAAAATAGTAACAAGTGCTACTAAGAAGCACAGGGGGCCGTGTTAGCAAATGGCACTGTGGCCTGAGCAAGACTGAGGAATCCAGGAAGGCTTCCCTGAAGGAGTGACTTTTTCTTTTTTAAGATTTATTTATTCGAGAGCACGAGAGAGAGTGCACGTGCGACCATGTGAGAGACAGTGCAGGGGAAGGGGTAGAGGGAGAGAGAATCTTAAGCAGATTCCGTGCTGCGTGTGGAGCCCAACACAGGGCTTGATTTCATGACCCTGAGATCACAACCTGAGCCAAAACCAAGAGTTATACGCTTAACTAACTGAGCCACTCATTTGCCCTAGGACAAGTGGCTTTTATACTGAGTCCTAAAGGATGAGAAGGACTTAGTTGAGTAGGCTGCATCAGAGTTTTCCAGGCAGAGGGAACGGCGCGTACCAAGGCCCTGAGATGTTTTGCTCCTGCTTGTTGTGTGGTTACTGCCTTTTCAGAACTACCCAGATGGGACTCTGTAAGAGCCTCCTCCCCAGACCGCTCAGGAAAAGCTCTTGGGGTGGCTGGGGTTCTCCCTGCAGCTTCCATATTTCATTCCTCTCGTATACGACTCCCACTTGACAGGCTTGCCCAGCTGAGTCCACCACAGAACGGGACACTACACTGGACCAGCTTCATCCTTCCCTCCTTCCCAACTGCAGCCTCTGAAGCCTACAGATTCGGGCCTACGTCTACCCAGAGATACTCTTGGAAGACAGACTTCAGATCAGCCGCAGTCTTCAACGTGGAAAATGTAAAGACCCCTCCTGAGAGACTGGGTCCTGCTGACTTGCCTTGGGCCAAGTGCTGGCCTTGGCTTAGTGTTCCTCACCCCACATCACACCAACACGGCCTTCGGGGCCCAGCCATGTCCCCAAGTACAGGCCTGGAGCTTGACTGTGCTACTAGGTGGAAATAATTCCATCTCCCCAGATTGCTCTGTTTGGAGTAGAACCACCTTGATGAACCATCTCAGACTGGGGGTGACACTCCGAAGGGCATGGTGTTGCTTACCCGCCTTTTAAAGAGGCTGGGTCCCGTTAACAGGGGGTGCTTGGCTTCTCTGAGCACACAGTAGGAATAACAAGGTTGGAGAGAGAAACTGGGGAAGAGCTGAACCATCTATACCCCAGGGGCCAGAGAGACCAAAGTGTGTGATGGGACGGGGTTGAGGGAAGAGAACCGCACCAGGCTGGCTAACAGGGGAGGGACAGGGAGAGCCAATAATCCTCCAGGAGAGGAACAACCAAGGAGAGGTTTAGGGTACCGGTGCAGGTGGCATATACTCCTCCTCCATAGTGCCAAAAAATACTCAGTAACATGATTCATACATGCTTTTGCTTGGGGCCCTCACGGAGGTCCATTCTCCAATAGGGCTGGCATGGGCACAAAGCAGAGAAGCAGCACGTGTCCACGGGTGCTAGAGAATGAAGGGATGGCCACACCGGGGCTATCTGCTTGAGGAGTTGTTCTTTCGATGCAATACCTGATTGGCTTCAGTTACATACAATGGCAGGCTCTTTTTCCAGTGGGCTTAAGTTGGCAGGTGTGGTAGGTACATCGGTGCCTTGCCCACAAGCCTAAAGCATTCACCGAGGTTGCTGAAGGTTGCTCACTGCACCTGCAACCCTCTGCCTGGGGGCTCTTCTGCCTGTGTAAGCACACTTAGCCCAAGGGCAGGGCAAGCCAGAGGTCTAGAGAGTTCTTGCCCCTGGAAGCAGCACTGGACTGATGAGGAGGGAGGCTCTGACACACAAATACCCAAACTGTCCTGTCTTTCAGTTGGGACAACCCTGAGGCATGTTCTCTAAAGTCTCCAAGGCTCCACGGCAGAATTTCCTCTACTTAGGCATGATGGTAACCTGTTTTGACAACTCACCCTTTGTCAGCTTTCTTCCCTTCCCTACCCTCTAACTGGTGTTTCCTGGGATCACTTCCTGAACAGACTACTTGCCCCGAAATTCTTCTCTCAGGTTCTACTTGTGGAGGAACCCACACCAAGACAAGTTTCCTCCTTAGCAGATTATATGACTAGCGAGAGATCTTCTCGATGGTTCTCTGGAGGATTATCTTTGGCAAGATGTGACTTCCCAGGTCCTCCTCAAACCAGCAAGGTGCCTTACATTTGGTCCAAAAGCACAGATCTGCCCGATCTGCTGTCACCCCATTTCCTTCTGTAGGCCCAGATCTCAGAGTCTGGAACTTTCTGCAAAGGAACATCTGTTCTGCAGAGCAGCTGAGATGCTTCCCTCCCCGGCCCCCACTGAGGAAGTGGTTCTAAGTTAGCTTCCTCACAAACGGTTCTTGAATGGAAGAAAAGCAGCTGTCTCTGAAGCCACGTCAATCTGAGTGGTAAAAGGTTTGGGCAAAAACATATTTTATTGTTCTTGCTGTCAGAAACATAAAGATTTAAGGGGCATGTGACTCGGTAATTGCTGTGGACTTTTTTTTCCCTTGACAATAAACATAAAACTTAAAACTGTATTAAAATCATTTGACAATTTTTATGCTCAAAGAGCCCAGAATGAATAATGGGGTTTTTCTGCATCTAAAATGCACTCTCTCGTCAACCTATAAAACTGTCAGAAATAAATTCATCAAAAGCAGATTATATAATTAAAAGTCGCTATTTGTGTCTCTGCCCGGTTGGGATTGAAGTTGTTTGTTTGTCTCTCTCTCCTTCTCCCTCACCCTCCTTTTTAAAATTTAAAATTTTTTTAAGTTCCAGATGATGGCAAACTCAAGCTGGCCAGCTTTGTCTGGGGGAGAGGCTAATACCAGGGCTTCCCTCATAAACCCAAATTTCCTGCTCCCGCCAGTCCCCCACCAAATCCTGATCTCAGTGGAAGACATGGCGCGCCCCAACCAGTGCATTTTTGGGGTGAGTTAAAGGAAACACTCAAGCTGGGGCAGCGCTTCTTTTTCAGACCCAGCAACAGGGGAGAGAGGATGTGATAGATGCTTCCAGCATACAGCCACCGCTCACTCCCTCCTGCTGTACACACTGGAGGATTACTCCCGGGGTGGGGGTGGGGAGAGGTTAGGCGGCTCTACATCACTGTCCTACCCAATGGGCTGCAAGCATGTGTGGTAGGCGCCACTTCTGGGCCGCAGCACTTAAGTGCTGGTTTTAAATCCTCCAGCGTTTTCTCACTCTGCACAGTGACGGCGGATGTATGCTCCCAAACGTGGAGCTAAGAGGGTGAAGCCTCTAGCACTCTGGGTCACTAAGTCACTGCATGGAGGATGCCGCCGTGGAGAGTCACTCACACTAACACCAAGCTTCCTAAGTTATGCCGTGGAGATGTGGAGGTCTGTTTCGTACTTCAGTATAACTGGGTCTATTGTGATTATTCAGGTAAGTGAGGCCAAAAGATCAGGAGATGAAAACACAGTCTGTTCTATGGACAAATCTCAAGAGGAGGGGGCATGCCACACTGCAAGGGGCCACATGGGAGGCAGAGGGAGTAAGGGAAATGTGGACCATTGTGGCTTCCACGGGAAGAAACAGGTGAGGCAAGGTAAGCAGACACAGGATTGGCTAGCGTGAATAAATTCTGTAGACTCTGGGGCATAGCATCTGTCCCTAGTCATCTGGTGCCTGTCCTGGGGTGACTGGGGCAGGCAGACAGTGGCCCACAAGGGTCAGAGACCCATAAAGAAGGTGGGGAGGGGTGCGGGCTCTGGATTGAATGGTTTGCGTTTAAAAGGTGGCTCCCAGGCAAAGTGCTGACAACCTCTAGGAATTACCTAAACCTGAGACTGTCCCTCCAGAATCAATAAGGCCTCAAGATGTCAAAGCATTAGGATACAGAAAGTAAAAAGCATGGTTAATACTGACTAATAAATGGGATTATTGTGATATTCTAGCAGGGAAAGGACTAAATGCTAACTCTGATGGCCCAAGGGATACTGGGTAAGAAAAATGAAGGGGGCAGGCATGCTGTGGGTAGAGGTGTGGAGGTGTAGGAGGCATAAGGAAAATTTGGGGTGCTGAAGAGAGCAGAATGGCGGAGCTTAGGAGGGGGCAATGAAAGAAATACAGGGTGCACTCAGTGGGGATCCAATGCAGAGGCCTGGAGGCCGAGGTCTTGCTTTTGTCTTCCCCTGAGAAGCAGTGACTCTAGACTCTGGCCCAAAGGGAGAATCCCAGAAGGAAGTAATTAGCAGGAGACTGGCTCCCCAGAGTTCTCCAAGCTGGTATCTGCTCTCTCTGGAACCTCCCTCTTTAGGCCAGAGTGCAGAACCTCCTACAATTCGACCAGCTCCCTTGCAGTTCCATGATTCACCGACCAGTCCCCTGGGGGCAGAACGTGGGGCAGGAAGGACTGGGGACAGTCCCCAGGTCAGCCACCAATCAGGCTCCATACAGCTACCTTCCTGTCTTTGGGTGCTAACTCTGGGGTCTCCCCACATACCCTACACAGTGGGCTTAGTTGGGGGAAGGAGACCAAGGAGGCCAAGCCCAGAGGCATGAAACAGGAGAGGAGATGCCAAGATGGGAAGATGAGGACGAACAAAAGGAGAGCTGGGAAAGGAGGGAGGCGCCAAGCCTTTACTGTACACCAAGAATTTACCATACTTCGAGTTCACTGCCCTATAAAATAGAAATCAAAGGCCCATTTCACAAATGAGAAAATTGAGGCTTAGAAAAGCTCAGCAAGTGGTAACAGCTTATCCAACATGACACAGTCATTATAATCTGTCTGGGTCCAAGTGCCTACAAAGCAAAACATCCAGGGTCTCTCTGGGTGAGCAGGATGTTCTGCCTCCAGTGAGTCAGAGAAGTGGGGACATGGGGATTTCCTCTCAACTTTGAGAAGAGGAGACAGGCAGCTGGAAGGGATCCTCTGGCTTCAGAAGGTCCCCAGGCTATGCTGCCTTACCCCTCAACATGTTTCTGTGAGCCTTTCTTATCATGCTAAAGAAGGCTCCTTCTATTTTTATTTTGCCAGGAGAGGTTTTTCTATGAAATGGATGCTGAGTATTATCAAATGCCTTTTTATCATCCCTGGTTTTTCCCTTTTGGCCTATTAATATGATGAATTATATTAATAGAGTTCCTAAAATAGAACTGTCCTTGCTTTCCAATAATATACCCTACCTGGCCATTGTGGAATAGTCATTTAATATATTGCTAGATTCAATTTGCTAATATTTTATTTAAGATGTTTGCATCTATATTTGTAAATGAGATTTGCCTGCAGCCTTCTTCTTTGTGTTATCTTTTGTCAGGTTTATTTAGCTCTGTAAATGAGCTAGAAGGGCTTCTGGTTCTGGAAAACTGCGGACCAGATAGCCCAAAAAACCTCCCTGACATAAACACCTAGAAATGCTCAACACAATGTAACAAATACTTGAACTTACACAAACATAGAGGAAATTTCCAGGAGCAAGATATAAAGTGGGAACTAAAAAACCAGAAAGCACATGGCTGTCATGGCAGTTGACCAGGGAAAGGAGAAAGAGGAAGGTGATGCTCATACAGGGAGGGGAGACAAAGCTTCAGGCCTGAGTTCCAAATAAGATATGGGTTGAACAGGCCAACAATAATAATGAATTTGGGAGGTATAAAATAAGGCAGGATTACCATACTGGACAAGTACAACATGTAATCCAAAAGGATATATTAAGAGTTAAAATACTTAAGGTTTTGAGAGAGGGAGGTCATTATTATTATTCATTAGCCTTAATATTTGTTAAGCCAAGTATTAATGTTAACAAGTTAAAGGTAAGTTTCTAATGCAACCATTCTCCAATAAAAAGAGTGAGAGCTCCTTGGAGTAATGGCTGATTGTAGGACTTGGTGGGGGGATATAAACAATGATCTTGGAGTATCCTGTGGGGTCAAAAAGGAAAAAAGTGCTAACACAGACATGGTGACAGGGTTATATGAAAGGTACACAGGAACCAACTGAATAAACTTCCAACGGCCAAAGGTGAAACAACAGGAACAGCAAAATAAAGGAGTTTGGGATTATATCCAAAGTATAAAATAAATATATAATAAATATCAATTAATCCAGAGCTATGTATGTAAGTTATTGAATTAATAGACAAATGGGAGAGGATAGACCCATCCAGAAGAATTCCAAATAACTTATGCAGATATTCTGCCCTCAGAAAGGTAGAGTGTAACTACCTACTCCTTAAATATGGGCTGTACATAATTAATTCCTTCGTATGGTCAATCTGTTCCAAAGAGTAGAGTATGGAAAGGTGGAAAAAGAGTAACTTTATGGAGGAGAAACTTGACAAACACTACCTCAGCTGGGTGACCAAGGTTAACATCAATAGGGATAAGTCATGTTGATATCATTGATATGATGTGATGCAAAATGGCCCTATCTGTGATTTTCCTCTCTAAAATCCATAACCCCAGTCTAGTAATGAAAAAACTCACCAGACACATACCAGTTGAGGGATATTCTACAAAATAACTGACTAGTAATCCTTAAAACTGTTATCAAAAGCAAGGAAAATCTGAGAAACTGTCACAGCCAAGAGGAACCTAAGGACACACAAATGAAATGTGGTAACCTGAATATGATTCTGGAATAGAAAAAGACCTTTAGCAGAGAATCTGAATAGACATTTCCAAAGAAGACTAACAGATGGCCAACAGGCAAATGTAAACACATTCAACACCACTCGTCACCAGGTAAATGCAAGTCAAAAGTACAGTGAGGTATCATCTCACTCCTGTTAGAATGGCTACTATCAGAGAGACAAGCAGTAACAAGTGTTGGTGAGGATATGGAGACAACAGAACCCTTGTGTACTGTTGGTGGGAATGTAAACTGGCACAGCCACTAGGGAAAACAGTATGGAGGATCCTCAGAAAACAAAAAAATAAAAAAACCCTACACAATCTAGCAATTCCATCTGTGGTATTACCTGAAGGAAAAAAAAAATGCCAACTCCAAAAGATACACTCCTATGTCACTGCAGCATTATTTATAATAGCCAAGGAAACAACCTAAGTGTCCATTGATGGATAAACGGATAAAGAAGGTCTGGCATATATAGATATACAATGGAATATTACTCAACCATAAAAAGAATGGAATCTTGCCACTAGCAACAACATGGATGACCCCTGAAGGCATTATGCTAAATGAAATAAGTCAGATACAAAAAGACAAATACCATATGATCTCATTTACAAGTTACGTATGGAATCTAAAAAACAAAATGAAGAACTCCCATAGAAAACCAAACAAAAAATCAAGCTTATATATAGGTACAGAGAACAGACTGGTTGTTGCCAGAGGGGAAGATGAGGTAAAATGGGTGCAGAGGGTCCAAACATAGAAATTTTACCCATAGAAGGTGGGTAAAATGGGTGAAGGGGGTCCAAACATAGAAATTTCCAGTTATACAGTAAGTCATGGGGGATATAATGTACAGTATGGTAACTATAGTTAATAATACCATATTACACCTTTAGAATTTGGTAAGAGAGTAAATTTTTAAAATCTTGATTATAAAGAGGGGTAACTGGCTGGCTCAGTCAGAAGAGCATGTGATTCTTGGTCTCGGGGTTGTAAGTTAGAGCCCCACATTGGATGTAGAGATTACTAAAATAAATAAATAAATAAAAAGTCCTCATCACAAGGAAAAAAATTATATCAATGTATGGGGAACTAGATTTATTATGATCATTTTGCAATGTATATAAATACTGAGTCATATTGCATACCCAAAACCAATATAATGTTCTATGTCAATCTACCTCAATAAAAATTTTAAAAATAAAATAGTTATTAAATAACTGGAAAAACACAATGAGAAATTCTAGTGGTTGAGTCCCTATTATGTCTCAAGCACTATATTAGGTGGGTTTTTTAATACATTAACTTATTCCTTCTTCATAAAAATGTCACTAATAAAAACTGCTACCATTTATTTAAAAAACTTCAGGTAAAATCTAAGTCAATATGAATAAAATATATACTTTAGATAATAATAATGGGTTAATACTGCTCCATTAAACAAAGAAAGCATAGTAAGATGTTAATAATAGGGAAAATTGATTGTGGGGCATAGGAGAACCTCTATTCTACCTTTATAATTTTTCTATAAGTCTAAAACTTCTAAAGTTAAAAGTTTATCTAAAAAAATTAAAGGCGGGATTCCTGGGTGGCTCAGTCAATTAAGAGTCTGCCTTCAGCTCAAGTCACGATATGAGTCCTGAGATGGAGTCCTGTGTCAGGCTCCTTGCTCAAGGGGGAGTCTGCTTCTCCCTCTGCCTGCCACTCCCCCTAGTTGTATGTGTGTTCGCTCTCTTTCTCTGAAAAATAGATGGAATCTTTAAAAAAAAAAAAAAAGAAAGATAACACTATAAAACTAAAAATAGTATGTAGAGGGGGAAAAAGTATAAATTCAATCAGATTAAAAGTATGGTTAAAAAAGATACAAAATAGTTACAATAGAACTAAATACAGACCTTACTGCAGCTTACAATTAATGTAAATGGACTAAAATCTATTCAGTTAAAAATCAGATTTTCAGATTGAATTTTAAAAATAAAAATCTAGTTATTTGTGGATTAAAAAAATCTGAAAGAGAGAAAAATTATACCAACTAAATATTTACCAAATAAAAGTCGAGGTGGCTTTATTGGTAATGGTAATGGTTTAACCATTAACATCAGAGGGAAAGAACTCTAAGGCAAAAATCGTGATTAAGTCAAAAGAATATTAACAGGGGCGCCTGGGTGGCTCAGTGGGTTAAGCCTCTGCCTTCGGCTCAGGTCATGTTCTCAGGGTCCTGGGATCAAGCCCCACATCGGGCTCTGTGCTCGGCAGGGAGCCTGCTTCCCTTCCTCTCTCTCTCTGCCTGCTTCTCTGCCTACTTGTGGTCTCTGTCTGTCAAATAAATAAATAAAATCTTAAAAAAAAAAGAATATTAACAGTATGTAGTGATTTAAAAAAACTTCACCTGTAATATATAATGTTATTATTATATACACATCTAACACCACAGTGTCTCACAAAATTCATAAAGAAAAAATGTGACTGATTATTTTTTAAACTGACAAATCCAGTATCATAGTGGAAAATTTTAAACAGACTCAAACAGTAATTTATAGACAAAGCAGACAAAAACATTTTTTGAAGAATACAGAACACTTGAAGACAACATATTTGACAATATAATGAACAATTATAGAAAATCTATTCTTTCTTGTTTTTGTGGGTTTTTTTTTAAGATTTTATTTATTTGTGAGAGAGAGAGGGGGGAGTGCACAAGCAGGGGAACCAGGAGGTAGAGGGAGAAGCAGGGTCCCCGCTGAGCAAAGAGACCAATGTAGGACTTGATCCTGGGACGCCAGAATCATGACCTGAGCCAAGCCAGACTCTTAACTGACTAAGCCACACAGGCATCCCAAAACCTATTCTTTTTGCACACATAAGAAAAGCCTGCAAAAATGACAGATACAAGACCATGAAGCAAATCTCAACAAATTTCCAAGTTTTGCTAGTATACAAATCATCTTTTCTGACCATGATGCAATTAAATTAGAATGAAAAGATAAAGAATGATAGTCTATGTTACAGCATAGATGTAAATAACTTACGGATCAAAGAAAGAATAATTATGGATGGCTCAAATAATACGTATCAAACCTTGTGGGGTCCTGCTAAAGTAGTGCTTGAAGGGCAAAAGTTAGATATATATTAGACAAGGAGAATGAAAATTAATAAGCTAAGCACCCAAATCAAGAAATTATAAAAAGAATAACAGAGCAACCCAAAGAAGAAAATAAGGAAAATAATAAAGAGCTGAAAATATTAAATTTAAATGATAAAATCAATAAAACCAAAAGCTAATAAGAAAAAGAAGGCACAAATATACATTAGAAATAAAGAGGTACAGAGAAAAGAGTGATTTTAAAAATCACAAAAAGATGTTTTGAACTGAATGCCAATAAATTTAAAAACCTAGTCCAAAATGGTTAGTTTCCCAGAAAATCTAACTTAAAACTGTCTCAAGGAGAATTAGAAATTCTAAAGAGACTCAGATTCATGAAAGAACTGAATCATTAATGTAAAATCTAAACCTATCTCTACCCAAAAAGCCTTACAGGCCCAGATGGTAATGGTCAACTTCTACCAAACATTCAATGAAGAAATAATCTCAGTTGCGCAGCTGACCCTTGAAAAATGCAAGGGTTGGGGCATGAGCCCTCCATTCAGTGGGAAATCCACATAACTTTTGACAGCTCCCCCCAACAAAATTAACTGCTAATAGCCTACAATTGACCAGAAGCCTCACTGATAATATAAAGTCAATCAACACTTATTTCGTATGTCATATATATTATATATTGTATGTGAGCCCCAGAGCAGAAAATGTTAAGAAAATCATAAAGAAAATACACTTACAGGACTGTGGGTTTTTTTAAAAATTGGTTTATAAATGGACCTGTGCAGTTCAAACTTGTTTGTTCAAAGTTCAACTGTTTTAGTCAGGATTCACCAGAGAAACAGAGCCAGTAGGAGGTGTATAGATGTGTGTGTGTGTGTGTGTGTGTGTGTGTGTGTGTATTTGTATATGTATATATATAATGTTTGGCCAGAAATCTGGGTACCCCATGGCCCAGTTAAGTTGCCACTAGTCTTAAATTATCTCAAAAAACAGAAGAGTTACTGCTTCCCAACTCTTTCTAGGAAGCTGGTAATATCTTAATTCAAAAACAACAGACAATGACAGTATGGTAAAGGAAAATAGGACTATACCTCATAAACGTAGAAGGATAAATACTGAATGAAATATTAATAGACAAATTACAGCACTGTATTAAAAAAGACAAAGTTGGATTGAAACTCATAATTTATTATCAGAAAATCTATGTAATTCACTACATTAATACACTAACAGAGAAAAACCATAAAGTTATTTCAATATATATAGAAAAGGGGTGCCTGGTTGGCTCAGTCAGTTAACCATCTGCTTTTGGCTCAGGTGATGGTCCCAGGGTCCTGGGATGGAATACCAGATCTGGCTTCTTACTCAGCAGGGAGCCTGCTTCTCCCTCTGTACCCCCCACCCTGCTCATGCTCTCTTTCTCTCACTCTCTCTCTCTGAAATAAGTAAAATCTTCAAAATATATATATAGATAGATAGATAGATAGATATAGATATAGATATAGATATAGATATAGATATAGATATAGACATAAAAAATTTGATAAAGTTCAATACCCATCCAATCCATGGGGGGAAATACTCTTAACAACAAATGAATAGAAAAGACACAGAGAATCTACCAAAAACATACAGCAAACATTCCACTTAATGGTGAAATGTTAAAACCATTCCCTTCAAAATCAGGAATAAGACAAAGATAGCCCTTACCATAATTTATTTAACAGTGTATTAGAAGTTAAGGATCACATAGTAAGATAAGAAAACAATAAGAACTGAAAGAAAGAAAGAAAGAAAGAAAGAAAGAAAGAAAGAAAGAAAGAAAGAAAACTTAATTGCAGGTGTTATGATTGTCTTATCTGTCCAATAGAATCTACACAAACTATTAGTCTATAGAATGGGTAAACAAGGTTGGTTAATACCAAGAGCAGTATACTAAAGTGACCTTAACATATTTCAATTCTATGCTCCATTAACAATTCAAATTTTTAATACTTAAAATCCTTTATCACAGTAAAGAACATATAAAATTAACCACCTTAACCCTTTTTACAGTTCAGTATGTTAAGCATATTCATATTGTGCAACAGATCTCCAGAACATGTTAATCTTGTAGAACTGAAATTCTATGCCCCTAAAACAACTTCTATTTTACCCCTTCCTCCCTGACCCTGGTAACCACCATTCTACTTTCTGTCTCTATGAATTTGACTACTCTAGGTATCTAAGTGGAATCAACCAGTATTTGCCTTTTTGTGACTGGCTTATTTTTACCTAGCATAATGTCCTCAAAGTTCTCTCTGTTGTCAGAATCTCCTTCCTTTTTAAGGTTGAATATGTATATATTTGCCACATTTTGTTTATCACTCATCTGTCAATGGACATTTGGGTTGCTTCCCCCTTTTGGGGGTATTAGTATTGTGAATAATATTGCTATAAACGTGGGTATGCAAATATCTGTGGTCCAGTTTTCAATTCTTTGGGGTATATATCCAGAAATGGGATTGCTAGATCATATAGTAATTCTGCTTTTAATCTTTTTAAGAACTGCCATACCATTTATCGTAAGGGCTGCACCACTTTACATTGATCAATAGGGCACAGGGTTCCAATTTCTGCAAATCCATGCCAATGCTTGTTATTTTTTGTTCTTTAGGTTTTTGATAGTAGCCTTCTTAATGGGTGTGAGGTAGTATCTCTTTATGGTTTTGAGTTAGATGTCTCTGATGATTAGTGTTGAACATCTTTTCATATGCTTGTTGGCCATTGCACTTTTTTATCTTTTTTTTTTTTTAAGATTTTATTTATTTGACAGAGAGAAATCACAAGTAAACAGAGAGGCAGACAGAGAGGAGGAAGCAGGCTCCCTGCTGAGCAGAAAGCCCGATGTGGGGCTCGGACCCAGGACCTGGGATCATGACCTGAGCCAAAGGCAGCGGCTTAACCCACTGAGCCACCCAGGCGCCCCTGCACTTTTTTATCTTAAAATAACTACTATTGCAACAAAACCTACAATGTATATAAAAATAAACCTATCCAGAGATGTGTTAGAGTTTTATAAAGAAAGTTTCAAAGATCACTGAAAGACTTAAAAAAAGACCTAGATAAAAAGAGGGTATATCATTTCATACACAGGGAAGGTCAGTATTATACAGAATCTCCTAAATTGACATACAGGTCCAATATAATTTCAGGCAAAATATCAACACAATTTCCTTGCAATGTGTACACTGATTAGTATCCAGAATATTTGAGGAAGTCACAAATTCATTTGAGTAACATCAATTGGGAAGCTTTCCTTCCCTTTCATACCCTGGTACATACTAAACAGCTCAAAAAGTGGTTCTTGGTTCTCAAAGAGCACCCTACAAAATCCACTGGGTCAAGTGATTTTTAACTATATTCTAAACTTCTACCTTGGTTGTTACTTGTATATTTATGTTTCCTGTTTTACTTTAGATTTTCCTAGAAAATAGTTCACTTTGACATTTTCAGATTTATTCATGTAATATTCTTGCGTGCTTAGCTTATTACTTTTTTTTAAAGATTTTATTTATTTATTTATTTGACAGAGATCACAAGTAGGCAGAGAGGCAGGCAGAGAGAGAGGGGGAAACGGGCTCCCTGCCGAGCAGAGAGCCCGATGTGGGGCTCGATCCCAGGACCCCGAGATCATGACCTGAGCCGAAGGCAGAGGCTTTAAACCACTGAGCCACCCAGGCGCCCCTAGCTTATTACTTTTATTCTTGCTCACTTAATAAGAAGCAATTAAGGCTATGAGTCATCCTGTTAATACAGGAATAGCTGCATCCTGTGTTAATGTGTAGTTTTGTCATTGTCTTATTTTCTAAATATTCTGCAACCACAGTCAGGTTTCTTATCTCACAAAACAATTATTTTGCTTTTTTTCTTTTCATTGTATATTTATTTCCAGTTTTAGTGCATTGGAGTAAGAGTTTACCAATAACCATTCTCTCCTCCCTCATAATAACAGAACCCTAATAGGCACATGGATTTTTAGAATAAAAACTACATATCCCAGCCTCCATTGCAGCTAGCAGTAGTTAGGTGACTAAGTTCCAGCCAATGGGATTTAAAATACATTGATGTGTGGATCCCCTAGGTGATGATTTTAAAAGAGGTGTAAGGGACATTCCCTGCTTTTATTATTAGGCCAATCTGCCACTATAACAAGGATCCTTGCAGATGACGCTAATACCCTAAAACTGACAGAGCAACAAGATAGAAGGAGTCTGTATTAAGTATTAAGTCTCTTAATACTTCAGAACTCTGGGAAATCATACAGCAGAGTCCCAAACAAACCCTGAATCACAAAAAAAATATTTTTGTATTGTTCTAGCCATTGTTATCTTCCCTTAGAATGCATAACCAAATCTATTTAATAACTACACAATTGGCAATGTTTTTTTTCCCTGCCTGGATACTTATAGGGTTTTCCCCTTTAAGCCCTGAAATTCAGATATCTCACTTGGTTAGTGGTCTTGTTTCAGTAGCTTCATTCTTTGATGATTATTTGTTTTATTCTATTTGTTGGGTCTTTCTTCAACATATCTTTTCATTAAGCATATTCATCATCTCTTTATTCCTTTCTTCTGAATTATAGGAAAAATTTCTGAAACCTACCTTTTAAACCACGGGTTCTGTTTTAATATAATATTCAATCTATTTCCTGCCTTCATTGCCTTTTCTCATGCAGTAGTTCTTACTTTTCAACTGAAAACGATCTTTTCCAGTCTCAGAGTATACTTTTTCAGATATACGATGTCCCCTTGAATCTTATTGGGCATACAAATAGGAGATTTTCTAAAGATGTCTGCTGATTCTGGCGGAAAGTCTGTCTCAAAGTGGAATATTTGCATTGATTTCTTTACTGTAAATTCGAGTCTTTTCACAGGCCCAGTGGCCTCTGTCCATGCATCCTCACCTTTATCCATTTGTGCAGGGTGAGATGAGAGCACTATTTTAATCTTCCAGGTTCAGATGAGGGTAACATTTAGGTTTGCTAAAGGTTTAGTGCTATTTCTGGGTTTTGTTGACTTTTATTTTATTTTATTTTATTTTATTTGAGACAGGTTTAGTGCTATTTCTGGGTTTTGTTGTCTTTTATTTTATTTTATTTTATTTATTTGAGACAGAGAGCGAGCACAACCAGGGGGAGGGGCAAAGAGAGAGGGAGAAGCCGGCTCCCCCCGGAGCAGGAAGCCCAATGCAGGACTCAGTCCCAGGACCCTGGGATCATGACCTGAGCCAAAGACAGATGCTTAACCAACATCTACCAGGTGCCCCTGGGTTTTGTGGTCCAAGGGGCGTAATAGGTGAGACGCTACGGCACATGTATCATGGGAATGAACATTAGTGCTCTGCCCATGAAGCTTGTCTCTGAAGTTGGGGTTGCAACAGCTCGCTAGGGTGCCGCCCTGCCGCTCTGTCAGGAATGGCTGGCGACACCAGGATCCAAGTGAGGCTGCCGCACACTCTACTGAGACAGCCTCCAAAGAAAGTTATAAGCTGACACCCTGTCTTGCTGCATGAGACATTACAGAAACTGCTCCCACCTACACCTCCCAGCCCACCTCATCTTCAGGGTCTGCCTCCCTGTGCTTAGGTTATGGAGTTCTGATGGGGATTCTTACACTTAGGAAAGTCTCCTAGCCTGGTAGTTAAGAAAATGGGCTCTGGAGTTAGGTGGGCCTGGGTTCAGGTTCCAGATTCAGCCACTTACTAGCTGTGAATTCGAGAGCCAGATTCTTTGGGCCTCACCTCCCTCTTGTGCAAAACGGGGTCAACAATAGCTCCGCATCCCTGTGCTGTGATGGAGGTTCATTAGGTGGCAATGCTTGTGACTTTGGATCAGGATCTGACACAAACTAGATGCACAAGCACTGGAAGCACTAATGATTTCTAAGATTGCTCTTCCTTCTCACACAGTGCATCCCACAGTGGCCAGCTCTTTCCTCAGAAAGGTTCCTCCAGTAAGGCAGAAACTCTTCCAGTTTCTAATGTATCAGTGTCACTTTGGCCTCTGTTCCTGGTAGCATGTGTCCTCTCTGCTCCCCTATTTTACATCCCTGTAGTAATTTCAGAGGGAACAGGAAGAGAGAAGGGAGCAATTACACACAAAAAAATCTCAGTTCGCCATCATTCCACAAGCCTAACTGTCCATGTCACTTTCAGCTTGCTGGGCCCAATCTGCCTGAGCCACAGGACTTGGCTTCCTATCTTCCTGTGCCATGGGCTCCTCAGTTTTGAGACCACACACTTAAGAGGAGAGGGTCCCCCTCTTGCAGCCTTGGCCCTATAGTGCCCCATCAGTTGGACCATCCCTGCCCTACCTCCTTTCTATCCTAGCCAAGCCAGTGACTGTGGAGGATTCACATCCCATCATTAGGATTTTGCTTCATAGACCAGAAAGGTATTTTAGAGAGAGCTGAGCAAAGAAGTGATAGGCAGAGATAAAACACAACACCGTTTAGGCAGCACTGGGAAAGAGTCAGAAGGGGCAGAGGGGCAGAGATAAGACCCAAAGTCAGTCACCCAGTGGGCGGGGTGGGGAAACACTGCCACCAACCACTAATATTTTCTGTGTGCTCATCATGAGCTAAGCATATACATTCCATCAATTGATTCTCAGAACAATTTCGTGAGGTAGGATTCTTATTATACCCATTTTACAAATGAAGGACCTAAGACTCAGAGAGGACCAATACCTTGTCTAAGGTCACACAGCCAGCAACTGGCTGATCTGGGAGCTCTCCCCATGTATGTCAGATTCCCAAGTCCATGCATATAACCACTACTCTAATAGACTAACTCCCATTCCAATCACCAAACCTTGACCAAATCTGTTTCTCTGTTGCCCCAACCATCTGTGGGGCACTAAAAACGCCAGACTCTTGGGGGTTATATGGGTACCCATCACCCTCCAGCCCACTGTCAGCACCTCCAGGATCCCTCCCTCCAAAGCTAAAGCTGGAATTCAGAGGCTGGCCAGCCCAGGACCAATGGCACCCTCTCCCAGCTACTTCTGTTCCAGCCAAGCTGCAAGGAGCAACATTTCTGGACCTGGAGCATGCACTAGAGGGTTTTCTGATAACATCTGACTTGGCTTTTAATTATTGGGAAGTGATTGTTGATTCACACAGCAATATTTATCCAGCAAATTGCTAATTAATGCACTGAAAAATGCCAAGTGGTGTCAAATATTTGCTTTTATTTCCAGTACCAAAATATTTTTATTTTTGGTGAGGAGCAGAATCAATGAGAAAGTGCTGAAGTGTTTAAACAGGGTATGTAAAGTTTAAGCTGAATATTAAACAGGGAGGAAGGCTGGGCTTTGTGGCTGGGGCTCTCGGGTGTTCTGCAGACTGAGAGATGCTCAAAGGTAGCCCAGAAAGCAGCGCACCCCAAATCTCTTCCCTGAATACGCAGCTCTTGAGATGCAAAGGGCACCAGTTAGCCACAGACCAGAAACATCTGACTGACCAGGATCATCTTCCCTAAGACCCTCCCCACCTTCTCCTACTCTGCATCATCATCACCTCCACTATCTCCTCTCCCTCCCTCCACCGCCACTGCCTCCACTACCACCAGTCTCTCCTTTACGATCTGTTCACTCATTCATTACATTTCATATACTGAATACAAACTATGTGCTGAACTTTATTGTGCTGCTAAGGAGGTAAGTCCCTTTCTCATGGAGCTCACACTGAGTTTTGACACCCAGTAACCAAGAAAATAAATAGACAAGAAAAATTTCAGAGGATGATAAGTGCTATCAAGGAAATAAATCTGAAGGACGCAATAAGGAGTAGTTACTTTAGACTGGTTGGTCAGGGCAGGTCTTTGTTGGGAGGAAAAATAATATTTTAGCTGAATGACACAGACAAGCCAGCCACATAAAGATACCGGGACAGAACTTTTCAGGGGCATGAACAGGCAGTGCAAAGGCCCTGAGACAGGAAGGAACTTGGGGTTCAGTGGAACCAAGGCGCATGGCCAGGGGCAGGACAGGAGAGGACATCAGCAAGGAGTGAGTGCCTCATCAGCCTGGGACGCTGGAGGAGCAGTCGGGGCGACCTGAGAGAGAAGTGATGGGCTCCGGTGGGCTCTGGAAATCTCCCTTTGGCCACGGAGTGGCGAACAGGTATAGAAGCTTGGAGGGAGTTGTGATGCCTGGAGCCGCAGGGTCCAGGTCAGGGTGGGGACGTGGAGAGGGCAGGCATATTCGGGGCGTGCTTGCAGGTGGCCTTTCTTGCCATCGGGTCCCATACGGGCCTGCCTGGGCCTCGCCATCGCCCCTACTGACCCTTCGCCGCCATTCCGTCATTATCCAAAACCGCAGCAGCTGCCGTTCACTGAGGATTTGCATACGGATATTTACTTTACCAACTGGTCTGTCAAAATGACCAACAACACCATGAGTTAGATAGCACCACGCCTCGTGGGACTTACCCCACCTTGCCCATTCCTGAGAAGATCACACATCGAATGAGAACAAGCCATTACTTACCCAGGATATTAGAGGCGGGTGCGCGGCGAAAGCCCAACTGCGGCTGCGTACATCTACACATCCGGGGCTTCCGCGGGCCCCGCCTCCAGCCCAGGCGCATGCTCTCTTCTGCCCCTAGCTGGGAGGACCATGTGTCGCGGTCTGCTCCCGCTTTCCACCTCTGTTCCACCATGTGAGGATGTATGAGAAAAGAGGTCTTGCTGCACTTAACCTGGACTGGCCCAATCCACTCACTCACCTGCTGGATTAGCCTTTCTGAAGTGCGTATCTGACAACATCCTTCCTCTGTTCCGTAGGATCTGGCTGCTCCCACCACCTCCGTGCCCACCTCCCTGCTCTCCCTTCTTCTTGCAGTGCCCAGAGCCTGCCAAGCCCTAACTCCAGGACCTTACCTAAAATTAGCATCTTCCCTCCATCCCGTCTTGCCCAACTGCTCCTTCTAGCTGGGCTCCCACCTGTTCTCCAGGTCTCAGTTCAAAGCATCCCTCCCCAGGGGTCTCTACTTCACTGCACAGTTGTTGTTGTTTTAAAGATTTTATTTATTTATCTGACAGGCAGAGATCACAAGTTGGCAGAGAGGCAGGCAGAGAGGGGGGGGAGGTAGGCTCCCCACTGAGCAGAGAGCCCGGTGCGAGGCTTGGATCCCAGGACCCTGAGATCATGACCTAAACCCAAGGCAGAGGCTGTAACCCACTGAGCCACGCAGGCGCCCCTCGCTGCGCAGTTTTTGATACTTGCTGGCGCTTGTAATTACCCAGCCGTGCTGTGCAGGGTCATGACATTCATAATCCCTGGGAAGGTTCGAAAGGTTCACGTCTGCCATCTTTCTTTCCCTCTTTACTGCAAGGGAGCTTTTTGAGGGTGGAGGGTTTTACCGCATTGTGAGTTCTCTTTCCTATGCAGCTAATCAAGTGTGCACTCAGACCCTAGAATAGTTACAGTGGCCCAAAACCAGACCCCAGGGCCAAGGGAGAAGAATGTGGGCATTTTGGAGTTCTGACTTTTGGCCTGATGGGTGCTGGATATCCAGAAAGGACTGGATGCTGAAGATCATTAAGTGTCACATGACAAGAGGTCTCCCAAGATAAAGGGCAGAGGTAGGAGGTCCCAAGTTCTCCTGCTGGCCCTCTCTCTCACTTCCTTTGCTAGGGAGGATTGGAAAGTCACTGTGGTTTTGGATGGTATAAGATTATAATACAAGACTCTCTCCCTGACCTTGGACTAGTAGAATGGGACAAAATGTGGTATGTTCACACCCTGGAATAGTACATGACCATGAAAAATGAACTAACAATACACACTGCAGTATGGATCAAGGTCACAAACATAGCGCAATGTAACAGAAACCAGACACAAAAGAGTACAGAGTAAGATCCATTTATCCACAGTTCAAGAACAGGCAAGACAAACCTAATTTGTGTGGAAACCAGGAAAGAGGTAGGAGACTGGCCAGAGGGAAGCTTCTGGTTGCCGGAGATGTTCTACATCTTTATAGGTAGTAACAGGTATGTTACAACCTTAACTTTTCTGGAAGTTCTACCTCAATACAAATTTTTTTTCTAATTTAGGGTAAATTGACAAATCACTTGACTCCAGCTTAAGGTACATCTAAGTAAAAAGGAGAATTCATAGAACTTAAAGAGTTAGTGAGAACATTTATCGTCAGCTCCTCGTAAGAGATTATACTTAGGGGATTATATTGTAGTAAGATTTTCTAACTCTTTAAAAACAGAGGAACAATAGTAGATAATGGATTATGTGTTAATACTTATTTTTATAATATTTAATCATCTAAAAATAATTTATGGACATTTTACTCTTAATTTTTATTTACTGAAAAAATATTACTTAACAAGAAGGAAAAATATCTCCCTAAATACATTACTACCTCAAGGTTTTTGCCCCCAAGCAATCATTTTACTCAGTTGTCATGTCTATATAAAATTATTATTTATGTATATTTTACATTTTATATAATTTATTGTGGTGTCTCTTTAAAATCCGTGTTCCAAAGATCTGATAAATACTCATACCCATTCTCTGCTGTTCAGTATCTGGTCCTTTTCTGAATTTAATTTTATATGCAAGTGAAATCATTTTGATATGAAGTACAAGGTGTATCTAAATTAAAAATTATTTTTTCAAGTCTCTAATCAGTTTTTTTCAACGCATTTACTAAATAATTCATCACCCGTTCATTGTTTTGGGGTGGTTTCTTTATCATATTTAATTTTTACATATGATCTCATGTATTTCTAGGCATTCTATTTTAATTCATTAAAATCTATTTCTTTTTCCTCCATCAATATTCTCACTGTTCTAATTATTACTACTTTATATGTTTTAATATCCAGTAAGGCTGTATAACAATGCTTTCCTTTTTCATAATATTCCTTGATATTCTAACCAATGTTTGTTTGTTTGTTTTTAGATGAATTTTAGAATCATTTTATCAAGTTCCTTTTGCAAGATTGTTTGGTATTGCATTAAATCTGCAAATTAACATGAGGTGGTTTGACATTTTTACAATATTCAGTCTTCCCATGCAGAAACATAGTATCCTTCTCCATTTATTCTGGTCTTCTTTTATTTCACCAATAAAATTTTGTAGTTGTCTTTATATAGGTCACACGCATTTCTCATTAAGTTTATTCCTAAGTATTTTTCCATTGCTTCTGGGAATGGCATCTCTTTTTTCATTACAGTTTCTGGCAGACTATGGCTAGAATAAAGGAGAGCATTGATTGGGGTAAATAGGTCTTGTCTCTGGACACTTTACTAAAAGATTATTTGTTTGTACAATTTGAGTTGCTTCCTTTAGATTTTTGGTCCCAAATCACATTGACAGTGAATACTGTTTGTCATGTTGGCATTGGATGGGACTCCAAATGAGACATCTGATAGGCCTCGTGGAGACAGTCATGGCCTGTCTACTGAGCTGCAGCCTTACCTTGGCTGGGACTAGAACCTGCTCTGATCCCCTCCCCGACAGACCTTGCTGAAGGCCCTAACACCCTCCTAATTGTCCACCCCCTTCATCTGGTGGCACCCTGCCCTGGCTTTCCTAGCCACTGGAAGAGGTCTCCTCTCATCCGCATGGATCCAAGGTGTTGCCACCATATTAATCAAAGTCATAGTTACTAAATATCTGGGATGTATCCGGCCCCTTATTCAAGCCTTACATAATGTCTTTATTTTAATAATCTATGAAGGGGATAGATGATTAGCCAGTAATTAAGGTGTTTTCTGAGATCACACTGCTATTAAGTACCCAATCTGGGATTCAAACCTGCATTCCCTTTACTCTGCCATGTTGCTTGCCTCTGCAGTGCCCTTGACATTTCCCAGGAAATCTTGCCTCCCACCCATCAAGCAGGCCCCAGAGTTTTAATGCTTTGCCAGCCTGGACTCTCCAGGGTTTGCCATGCCACGAGGAATTCTAATATGAATCCTAGGAGCCTGGCCAGCTCTGTCACCTCAACCTGGTCCCACCTGCTCCAGAATTAGTGTGTTATGAGTGTTTGGTGACAACCTAGCAACTTTCCCTATTAAAGAATATAATCATTACAGGCACCCAAGTCTCTGACTCCTTTGAGCAAAGCTTTACCTGAAAGTTTATCATATCATATCAAAGGGTAATTGTAGTATTACTAGTCATAGTAACAATAACAGCTAAAATTTACTTAGCTCTTATCATGGACCAGACACTGTATATAATGCATTACATACATGATCTCATTTGTCTTCACCACAACCCTGTGAGTTAGAAACTATGGTAACTATTTTACAGGTGAGAAAACTGAGGCTCAGGCAGGCAAAGTCATTTGTCCAAGGACATTCAGCTTACAAGGGGCAGAGTCAGAATTTGAAACTTGAAAGCCTGCTCAGAAGTTGGTTAACTTTGTTTGAATGCTTTATTTCTGCACCTGGGACTTCCTATATCATTCAGACAAATGATGTTATAAAGCAGTGGTTCCTCAAAGCAGCTCCACAAACCTCTGTGTCTTCAGCACCAGAAGAGGGCCTTTATAAGAAACAGAGACCGAGGCTTCAGTGTACTGAGGAATCAGGCAGCCCAGAGCCTTTGTTTTTAGCAAAGCTCTCATAGGGTCTGCTGATGAGGTGGCTCAGTTGGTTAAGCCACTGCCTTTGGCTCAGGTCATGATCCTGGAGTCCCAGGATCGAGTCCCACATCAGGCTCCCAGATCCATGGGGAGTCTGTTTCTCCCTCTGACCTTCTCCCCTCTCATGCTCTCCCTCTCTCAAATAAATAAATAAAATCTTAAAAAAGAGGGGGGCTCCTTTGCCACCCAATGACGTGGACTTTGGTTTCTTTTGTAATGAGTCTCCACTAATAAATGTTAGTACAAAAGGAGCAAATGACTCAGCATTTATCACTGAAGTATTTTTATACATGCAGCGAGTGAGGAGGAATTTCTAAACAAAGATGCCAAAATCACATTCACTGTTCAGAAAGCGGTGAATATCTGTACGACAGAAAGAGTCAGAAATGACTGATAAGAAAAACATCCAATCCTAAGAGCTATGCTGAAGGAGATATGTGCCAAGGCCAAGAACCAGAATAGGTCACTCACCCAAAAGGCAAAAACAATGAGTAAATCAGAGATTGGGAAAATATTTAAATAATTTTCTCAAAAAGACAAACTAATAAGATGTCTTTTAAAATCTGCTACATTATAAAATAAACATTTTAAACCTTTCCACAAAGTAAAAAGCATGGGCTTTGGAATTAGCCCTACCTGGAGTAGATACCAACCCGACCCCCGCAAACAGCTGTGTGACCTTAGTTAGGCAAGTGATATGACCCTTGTGAGTCCCAGCCTCCTTATCAAAAAGATGAGGATCATAGTGGTGGTGACCTTTGTAGGGTCGTTTTAATAACTGAGACAACAAATGTATAGCACAGGCCGTGGACCCCAGTGGGCACTGGTTAATATTGGTTGTGGTCAACCCCTATATTGTGTTGCAAAATCGTGGCAAAACTGTTAAGTGCCTGTGCTGCCTACTTTTTGCTAGAGAACTGTGTCACAACCAGATGAAGGACATAGACCCAAAACCCAGGGCCTAAGCCCCCCACAATTTCATGTCAGGCCAACCCTACCTACCCACAATTCATCCTCCTCCTTGCCACCCCAACCTTTAACCCCATTACTGTTTCTCTCTGGTTCCCATTCCTGGCCCTAGGCACATCCTTCCAAGAAGGCTCCTAAACCTGAATAGGAAAATGGATTCCCTTCTAGCTGAAATACAGTGTTTCTTTCCACTGTGAATGTAGTATTAGCAATACCCATGACTTTGTCATCAGCAGAAATCACAGATGTTTTCATATCCCATTATAGTTGCTACAGATTTCTCAGAATATCCTTTATGCTTATCACGGCCCTGAAATTGTGACAGTTATTAGACCCACCACTGGATCCTGCTATTTAATGCATTAATAAAAAAGCACACATATTGCTATGTCACAAATTTTTATATTTTAATAATTATATCTTAACAAATTGGTTTTCTTTCTAATCCTGTGAATATTATTTTATGCATTTGAAAACCAATGTTCTGGAAAGGGACCCAAAGCCCCCCATCCCCAGATTGCCAAAGGGTCTGTGGCCCATAAAGGGTTAAGAGCCCCTGTCCTAGGACCTCTGCAGCAGGTCCCAGCATTTCCTCCATTTTGCAAATGGGAAAACTGAAGCTTAGAGAGGTCAAGTCACTTGTCCAAGAGCACCCAGCTAATAGGTCATGAAGCATCGATTTGATATTGGCATTCCCTAGAACCAGTGCCTAACCAGTACACCACTTCCTTCCCCTGCAGCCTTGTTCTGGGGGGCTGAGAACACAGATATGGCTCTGCTGTAGTCCCTGTATCCCCAGAAGGGCCCAGAGCAATGAGGAGACAGATCCTTCTGTAACCCAAACACAGGATCATAAACTTTCTTCCCTACAGACTGCAACAGATGCCCTAGCCTAATTGCTCTTTGGGAAATGGGGGACCCAGTGTAAGTCAAGGCTGAGGTGCAGTGGACCCAAGGGCATGTTTGAGGTGTAGTGACTACTGTGGCTAAGTGCAGGTGGAACTGGGGATGAATCCCTGAAGTCAGACCCAAGAGAGAGCCCCAAGAATCCAGCCAGAAAAGAGAAGGTTGTGCCCAGGCCTGAGGGCTGGGGGGCCAGGGAGAGAATGGGTGAGACTAACCTCTAGCCCAGTACCTGCAAGCCATTTCACACGGCCATTAGAGATTCAGCAGAGGTTTGTTGATTGAATGAGTGAATGAATGAATGAACAAGTAGATGCAGCCTGAACCAATCAAAGGCTGGACTGACTAGGGGTGTCCCATGGGAGCAGAGCAATGGCCACCCTCCAGCCCTCATTACATCTTTGTTGTGTCAGGAGGACCTAGCCCTGGTCTCCCCTGTCTTCACTCCAGTTCCCTCAGGGTGACGAGACAGCATGATCCCCCTACTACCATTCATGTCTCTATTACAAGGTACACAGTTTTGGAAAACATTTAAATCACACCTGAGGCCAAACCTCCCAAAGTTTGCAGAGATTAATTGCATTAAATCCATCACCTTTCACTAATGCAAACGACCATTCTTAGCCTGGATAATCTTATCGAAGGAGGAAACCAAAATTGATATCCAGGTCAGACCCAAAAAAGGAAAGACCTTGAATTGCACTGTTCTTAAAAGCACTTAAAAGGAATTGAATTAGAACAGAGACAAAAAAAAAAAGAAGAAGAAGAAAAGGAAAAAAAAAAATGGCCCCTGAATCCAACTCCCGCTGACACCAAGTTAGAAAAATAGCTGAAGGAAAAGGATGTAGCACGTCAATCAAGATATGATCGTTTTATTTTTAAAAAATGAGAAGCCTTTTGTTTTAAGAGGAGCAGGCTGGTAATTTGGAGGCGCGGAGGCAGCGTCAGAGAGAAGAGCTTTCATATTTCCAGACAGAAAGGATTTGGCTGCTGATAGAGAAGTGGAGGGTTGCATAATGAGATCCAACTCTGTTGAGGTTCCCATTCCCAAAGAGAAGAGGGGGATCTCAGCCGTCTGGCTGATTGATGGAAATCCAGGTAGGGCATGCCGAAACAGGTATGTACAATCTCTCCTGTGTTGGTAATCAAAGACGGCTGAATGAGACTCCATCTTTTCTTTCTTATTCCTATGTACCAATTTGAGGAGCTCAGATGAAATGTGTTGCATTACACCGGCACCAATAAGTCACACTATCTATGTTGTGACACACCGAATATTACTAATTGTCAATCACAAACCACAAGTCTTGTCAAGGCGCTCTCTTCTCAACGGGCTGGTTCAAACCTGAAGTGATTTTTAATCAAGTGTTAATAATACAGCATCTGTCAGTGGACGGTGGGTATCAGGCAATCAGAAAAAGTGAACATATGACACGGCAAATTTTAATGTTTTCATTTTCCGTTCTTCCCAATTATCGGTGGGATTTCTGTCAGCCTGAAAAGTGCACTGACATTATTGCTAGTGAACTTCACTGTGGAAAAGGGGAAAGGCGGCTGTCAGGGCTCCCAGGGCAAGGGAACCCTGCCCCGCCCTGCCAGATGGGGTCTACCCACCCCTCGGGAAGCACAAGGGGGCCTGTGTGGGCCTAGGGGGAGAGGGAGGCTTTGGTTCTGGGGCAGGGGAGTTCCCACCCCCTGCACAAGCTCACCTGGATATTCGGAGAGATGGTGCTCTTCCCATCAGGGGGGTACAAGGAGGAGGAGGAAGTCGGCTAAGCACGAGTTCCTCATACACACTTACCCATGGGGTACATATATAGGCCATGCCCTCCTGGGGGAGTTGCAAACTCCCATGCCCAGGCACGGACTGGATCACAGTGCTCCAACATGAGCAAGAATTCCCTGGAGTTCAGTTGCCTTTCCTTTTCCCTTTTTCCCATGTTGCCCATGACATATGCTCAGGACTACAGTTCTACAAGAACATAGAAGGAATGGGCAAGGGGAAAAAGGGATGATGTGTGACTCATCTTAGAGCTTGCTTGTGTGACCTAGTTCCTTTCCTCCTTAAGTCCTGCCTGGGAGCCCCTGGGAGCTCAAAAACAGAAGTCTGAGGACTTCCTGCTATTTGGGCTTAGCTGGCCTGTGTCTTTCCTTCTCTAGAGCCAAGAGCTGGAAGGGGCAATGCTGGGTGTCTACCCACCACCTACAATTCTGATATTTGACCATGCAACATCTCGAACATCCCTAGCAATAGGACCTTCATTGCCTCATTGGGTAGTCCATTCCACTGTTACTCAGTTCTGATTGTTAATACCTATCTGTAACTTTCCCCCTACTTTGAGCAGGGAACAGGTATGGACACTGCTCCTGCCCCCTGGATGAGCTGACATGCTGTCCTTTTAATGGGTTTGGAAGGTAACCCCTGGGTGTGGTGGAGCAGTTGCTGAGTCAACCTGCTGGATATGCCAATGCAGCAGAACTCTATCTTGTCCGCCCCCAGGAGGCTTCTCCACCCCATCTGGTTGTGGCAACCACTGGGTCTGTCCTGAAGCTTCCTCCTTACCTGGCCTTCATGATGGCATGAGTTCCCCATTCCCTTTCCTCACCCCTGGCTGTTGCTTCTCTGTCTCCATTCCTGCCCATCTCTTTAATGTCATGGTTCTTCATAGCCTGGCTTACTTCTCTGCTGACATCACATACAGTCTGGGCACATGTATCTCCAATAACTGCTCTTTCTCTTTTATTAACATCAATGAATTGAAGACCTAGCCCAGATTTCTCCTCTAAACTCTACCCAGGTCTGTAAATGCCTTATCACCCCAATATCTCCTCCTGGCTGTCCCACAGACACCTAAAATTCAATTTGTCCCAAAGAGAATTTTTACCCCCATCTCCCGGTAGAATTTTTTGGGGGGAGTTCCCAGCTTGGTGAAAAAATACTACCACTGTGTCTCCACCTACCACATCCTGAAACCAAGTAAATCCTAAAGTCTCTTCTTTCCCCCACCCCCATGTCTAGACTAGCTATCACTCCATTCCCTGTGACCCTCCTACCTTTACCCCTCACCATCCTCCTGGTCCTGCCTCAGCTTGGGACTCAGAGCATTTCCCCTGGGCTGCTAGAGTCTCCAACTTTTGCCACTTTCCTCTGGTCTGTCCTCTATCCAGATAGCCAGACTCATATTTCCAAAACTCAGCTCAATACCCTTCCAGGGCTCCCTAGAGCCTACAGGATAGAGTTCAAACTTTTGAGCCTCTATGTCCCATCTAAACAGTGGAAGAGTAAGAGCCATCTCACAGAACTGGGAGAAAGTGAATAACATAATGGGTATGTAGCAAGCACATGGAGGGTACTGGAAAATCTCCAGTTTCCTCTTCGATCACCCAGGGAGACTTATTTTTCATGCTGAAAAGAATGCATTTGTTTCCCTAGCTACCTTGCCAAGAGATAGTAAGAGCTTGTCACCTCAGTGTGTCCTGACCCAGCCTAGGATGAGACTCAAGATTTGACTCTACATATCTTCTTGAACAGAGTTAGGTAAACCTTGTGTTTCATTCTGGGGAATTTGAAGATAATCCAACCCTCCAACCTCACTTTATTAAAAACAGTAACAATATATTAGTAATCTATTACTGTGTAACAGAAGATTCCAAAACTTTGTTACTTAAAACAGTGAACGATTTGTTGTCTCACAGTTTTTGAGGGTCAGGCTTAGTGGGTGGTTCTGGCTTGGGTTCAGGCTGCCAGCAAGGGTCACAGTCAGCTGGAGGCTCAACTGGGCCTGAGGGTCTGCCTCCAAAGCTTACTCTTGTGGTAGTTGGTCTGAGTTCCTTACCTGTGGGTCTCTCCTCACATAAGTTACCTAAGTGTACTTGTGACCTTGCAGCTGGCTTATCTCAGAGTGAGCTATGAAACAGAGAAAAATCAAGATACAAGCCAGTCTTCTATAACTTAACCTTGGAGGTGACATACCATCATTCTGCCATATTCTACTGGTCACGCAGACTGGTCCATTGAGAGGGCACTACATAGGGGAGGCCACACCAGGAGGTAGAGATCATTGGGGGCCATCTTGGAAGCTGGCCACAATAGGTATCTTGATCCCCATATCTGCTACCTAGTGACACTTGACTATTTGCAAAATCCAGATAGATAAAAGGCTTTTGTACCATTTGGAAAGTAAAGCCAGAAGAAGGAGAAGCCCTCAGAGCAGGGAGGCCAGAAATCCAGATATGCCGTGTGAGAAGGCCTCTAATCAGTGTATAGCCCAAGGCAAACCTCAGCTCTGCCAGGCTTCAGTGGTCCCATTTAGATAATGGGGGTGAACTCGATGAACTGAGTCCTCTGAGACACTGCAACCATGGGTCTCCGCTCTAGGACAGTGCCGCCCAAGGCCTTGAAAGTGCTCCAGGAGGTGACAACATCATTAGGAGAAGTTCTCTCCCTAAAAGGACCACTTGGCAGGGATCAGCACCACCCCATCTGGCCCCATTGTCACCCTCCATCACTTTGTTTTGGAGCCCCAGGACATCAGCTTTTGTATCTCTTCCTTACCTGTGACCTGCTGAGCAGAGGGCAGAGAGGTGACAAAGGAGGGATCCTGGGAGCTGTGGAGGAGAGCAGAGAATTGTATTGTCTGCCAAGACCTCTCCCAGCCAGGTTTGCCAAGTCCTCCCCCAAGGGTCTGCCTCTCTAAACTCTGAAACCTGGCCTGAATAGGACAGAGGATCCCAGAAGAGGATGTGGAGAAAGCCTTGCCATCAGGGACCATCGCCTGCTTGTCTGTTGGTTCAGATCATGCATGCCACCCTATCTACCTTGGGTTCCCAACAGCAGCTGCTTGGCTGCACCCCAACACAACCCTGTGAGGGCCCTCTCCAGTGCCCAGGAGAGACAGAGAGACACAGAGACAGAGAGTTTCACCTCAAGCCCATCAGGTTTCTACAGGCTTTGACCAATTCAGATGGTGTCCTGTACATGCAAATGCACAAGTCCAAGAACACATGTGTACATAGTCACACACACATGGCACACTTCTGCAAGTTTACCCCAGACACATAGAACTCCATGCTCTAGGCAGGCTCAGGGTGGATGAGAAGCATGGGGTCACTTCATGAACAGAGTAAACTCAAGCTTAGGGGTCCATCAAAGCAGGGATACTTTAAAATAAAGGGGGGAATGAAAGAATTTGTAATAAAGTAAATTAGCTATCATGGGAAAAATTAGAGCCTGGTGGAATTCGTACAGTTGTCCTATAGTTTAGGATTGTTTTTATTCTGAATCTTATGTTTTTATTCTGAATCTTTTATTCTGAATCTTATAAGGCCTCAGTGAACCCTTACGCCCAGGGCTCTATGAGTCCTAATCAGGTCTGGGAAAAGTGGGAACAATGCCTCACTCCACTTTGAGTCCCCAGCCTGCTCCTCTCTCTATCCTCACATGCCACACAGCTCAGCCAGGGGCCAATTTTTTCTGCAGAATGGGCTCATACTGTGCTCCCAGGGTCCTTCCCTCCACAGTGGTCACCCACTCTGAAGGCACAGCTGTCACCTCTGAATAAAGTGCAAATGGATTTATTACACTGAGATGCAATTTTGCCGCCTGACCTTGGAGCTGACCCATCATTACTTACTAAGTTGAACCCAGACACCTCATTCTTCTGCTTGTTTGAATGAACCCTAATGACCTTGAGTCTATTGGGTGAGTTGGGGGAGGGGGATTCATTAAAGCGCAGAGCACTCTCAGGCATAGATGGGGATGAATCAATAGGACTCCCCTGGCTAGAGGGGCGTCAAACCAAATGCCTCGGCTATGTTGTCAGGGTCCTCTGTCCAGGTTTATTACCACCGTCACTGGGAGTGTCCCTCCTTTAATGGTCTGTCCTTCTCAGAGCTGAGATCCCCTCGGTTCCATAGCAGAGATGAGCTAGGCTGGCATCTCTGAGGAGACTTGGAGACATAATGATGAGAAACAGAGGTTGCAAAAGGGCCTGAAAAGAACCAAGCCTCTGAAGACTAGCTTTCTATTTCTAAACTAAACTCTCTGACATCCTGTCCCTTAGAGCCAGCTCCATCTGTATATCATTTCTTCCGGGACAAGTCCCTCCACACTGAGGACTCAATTGCTCAGAACCAGTGGGGTCTTTGTCCTCCATTCTGGCCTGAGAACATGGACAGCCATCAACTCTCTCTTATCAGATCACCATCTCCACCCTGCTTGGTGCTGGCTCGAGGTTTTGCTCAGGCACGTGCCTCCTGCATTCAAGGAAATGGTACTGGTTGGGTCTTTTGAGCTGAAAGTCATAGAAACACACCCAAGTTACGTAGGAAAAGGAAATATAGTCTTAGGATCCAGAGATAACTCATAAAACCCAGATTTTTCCAGGAAGACTCAGAACCAGAAACCGGACTTTCTTGCCTCCTTGTCTTTCCTTCTTTCTTCTTTCATCCTACACACCAGCCTTCCTGCTTCTCCAGATCACAAATGAGATAATTGGATCTACCAACATTATCTGACCTTCCTATAGTCTAATTCCAGATTCACAGAGGGGAGACTCTGATTTGCTGAGCTGTGGCCCACCAGCTATGGCCAGAAGGTAGGACCAAGTAACATCAATATGGCTGTGGAGACCCACCCATGTGCCTCAGGGAGCAGTTCTCAGAGAAGAGTAACCAATGTGATCTAAGTAAAAGGCTCTGCTGATGTTAGCAAAGTCAGGACAGAGCCAAGTCCACTGCATTGTTACCACTCCATGACTATCCCACACGTACAGGGAGAAAAATACCCTTATGGGATCAAGAAGACTATTTTCTTGTAAGTTCTCATCATGTCACCATCTTTAGAAATAAGGTCACCCTCTCTACCATTCATTGGGGGATGGTAGGATAGAACTTCAATAAATACCAGAAATACTATCACAAAGGTTCAAGCTGGAGGAGACCTTAAGAAGTCATATGGATGAAGCCAGAGGAGTGTGACTTGTCCAAGATCACAGAAGGAGTAAGCAGCTAAGGAAGTACTAGGACATGTCTTTGCCTCTTGGTCTGGTATGTTGTCCAGTGATAGATAAGCTGCCCCAGCAGGAAGGATTCTCCATTTTCTGAGTTCAGATATTTTGTCAGAGACGCCAACAATCAGTAGGGGCAAACTAATGATTGTGCATCTCTGTTGATAGAAATGTGACACCATGTTAAACCTGGAGTATTAGAGGGAATTTAGCAGGGAAAATGGGTGTATCAGAGCCTTGATTCAAGGATAAGCTCTGTCTTCCCTATGAGCCATTCAGGAAGAAAAGGGATCTCTCTCTCTCTCTCTCTCTCTCTCTCTCTCTCACACACACACACACACACACACACACACACACACACCACACCAGTGCATACCATTTAACTGAGTCTATAAACCTACAAAGGTTGAAGGCATCCTACAGATACTCCAGTTGGAATAGGAAACTAAGATTTCTCCTCTGAACTAAAAACCCATATAAAAGTGGGGATGATGCTCTGGATTCAGAGAAATCAATCTGGTGCCAAAGAGTCAGTAATTTTCAAAGCAAAATACACCATCAAAATAGATCTAAAACCCTCAAAAGGCTGCCAGACTTCGTCAAAGAGATGCAACATGCTGGGAGCTGTCCAGAGTGCTAAAGACTGGTCCTTTCTCTAACCAAGCCCCAGTCTCTCTTGGCATCTGCCCTGAAACTTGCCCCATGGGTCTTGGTTCGGCAATAACCCTACAGGGTGTTGGATGGTAGAGACCATGGACACAGGTTGTCCCCAGTCCCCAGTCACCCACAACCAGACTCGGGGCTAACAAGACCTTCTCTTCCCTAACTCCTTCCAGGCGTCCCCCTCAGAACCATGCCCAACCTCACCAGAACAATGTCATGAATTTTTCCTCCTTGATGAACTTCAAAGTCTTTTAATGACTCTTCATAAAGGAACAGTGGGGCCAAAAGTTGAGCAAAGGAGATGATTAAAGTACCTTATTAAAAGCAGCCTTGTAGAATTCTCCACATGAAAGCAAGCACCATTATGAGGGCTTATCCTTATAAATGACGCTTCGCTTTTGCGAACATGCTGAAACCTGATTAGAGTGACAAGCACTGACTGATACTGCAAACCTGTTAATAACATGAAAATTAGAAGAGGCTCATGCAAAGAAGGGAGATTAATTTAGCCGGAGTACATCTCGCGCAAATTGCAAAGTTGTGAATATGTTCTCAGATAATGAGCCTTCCCAGTCATCAGCTCACTTGTCATTTTCTGTAATTAATGTTAAGGAAGACGCCTTCCTGATGGTTCGTATTACTCATATACCAAGAAAATTTCTTCAGAGAAATAATTTACATTTATTATCATCGGTCTGTTTGTGTGGTTTATTTCGCGCCGGAGTAATTTATTGCAGGACCGTTTGCCATGCCTTGATTAGTCGCTCGTCAGGACGGGATGTAATTTTTTTTGCTTGATGGCGACGTCTAAAACTTGACAGTGGTGTAACACTCCTTCTTGTCTCTGGGTGGGTTTTTTCACTTAAATAAACTTTGGGGCTGAGTGCCCCAGGCTGTCTTCCTACAGGGATGAGGCCTTGGCACAGAGCTTACCCACCTGCTTCCAGGAGTAGCAAGGGACTCAACCCTGGGGTCCTCTGGAAGCTTCTAGACCACTGCCTCATCTGTGGCCCTGGCTGGGGCTTGAATTCCAAAGATTTCATTCTGTTACTGTTCGGGATGAAGAGAGGTTTGCTCCCTGCTCTCAACTCCACACTTGCCCTGCTATTTCTCTTCTCCCTCAGGCTACCTTCTATTGGAGATATCTCTGCAATTGCTTTTATCCCCCCATACTTGGCTGCATTTTTCTTTCAAATGGCTAAATGTAAGAGGAAGTGCTGCAGATGAGGTTTTGTTTCCAAGGCCCATGAAATCTTTAATTCCACCTTGAATTTCATTCTCTGGTGACATAGCACCAAGGAATATGTCCAGGAAACTCAACAATCCCACCCCCATGTCTTTTTCAGGTCCCACCAAACCCCAGAATACTCAGAAGGAAGGGTGACTTGGCAGAATAAGAGACCTTTATAGAACAGCTGAATTCATCTCAATAGGACACCTTTTGCTCTGGGCTTATACCCTATGCCTTCTGAGTTCTCGAGGAGTAAGGCAACCAGGGCCATGGCTGTCTGGGACAAATCTTCTACCTTTCTCTCTGTCTGGTTTCCATCAAACTCAAGTGAAATAGTCCTCATGGATGCTTAAGAGTGTACCATCCAACATGCTGAGTTCTTTGGAGGTGGATCATCACAGCCAATGGTGATAGATATTATTGAGAGTCTTCTACATGTGAAGACCTGAAGCTCAGGGACATCAAGCAATTTGTAAAAGAGTTCAAGGCTAATGCAAAGAACAATGACCATTGTCATTATCATCATCATCACAACTAATGTTGACCATGTGCCTATGTGTCAGGTTTGGGTTCAGTCTCCTTGGAGATAGGTATGATTGTGATTCCCATTTTGCCAATAGAAAAAAAAAAATGAGACTCAGAGAGTTTAACTCTATTGCTTAAAGTCTCAGCCAGTAAGCAGTGAAGCTGGATCCAACATCCTCCAAATTTCATATTCATGCCCCATCCAGTCCAATGCTTCTCCAGAAACACTTTACCCCAGCCCTCTCAAAGTGATCTCATCAGAGCCCTTAGGCTTCTTTCCTCCCCATCCCCTCAATCACTTCATTTCCTTCCCCAGGTCCAAACTTGAGAAGCATCCTGCCAATCTCCCCAGCAGGGGTGTCCAGGCTGTGAAATGCACAAACAGAGGCAGTTAGTGTGAGTTACTGACCCCTGCACTGCAAATGAGGCAAACGATACAGATCAGGGTTCGCAGACAGAGATAATGATTTTTTTTATTGGACGTCTTCATCCCGAACCAGTGGCGTGGCGCTGGGTCGGCCAGCAGTGCACCGCCGGTGTCGGTTAATGATAATCTATATTTATAAAACGATAGTCCATCAAAGTGGGATGAATATTTTAGAAGCCGTGGACAAATCAAATTGTCTTTGTCAAATGGATGTGTGCTCTGGCGCTGAGCGTGTTTTATGGCTCTTTCTGGGGTAAGAAGCAAAGGGTTCTTCTCACTGGCTGGAGTGTGGCTGCCTTCCTCATTGGAGCTGGGAGCTGAGGGCTGTATTTCCACTATTTTAAAAAACTCAATGAGCTGTGGAGATTGACATTAGCGCCTGAAAATTGTACTTTGTTTGATGAAGTTAGCAAATAATGTATGAAACAACATATGCGGTGTCTTTGTGGGAAAGAGTCCATTTATACTTAGAGAAATAAATTAGTTCCTCTGGAAATCTGGGTAGGAAGGGAGGGCAGGAGGAAGGAGGCAGACTGGGGGCCCGGCACTTCAGAGAGGAGACAGAGCAGGGGAAGGGAGGACAAGAGGAAGAGGAGTAAGGAGGAGTGTCCTAGGCCTGGACACCTCCAGGACAAATAGAGCTCCTGTGGTAGAACCCCTCCCCCAGAGTTAACCACTCCTGCTCTGTCACAAAACCAGATGGGTAAGTCATGTCACCTTTCTGAGCTCCCATTTTCCCATGTGTCCAATGGGGAAACCTCTTCCATGGGGCCATTTGTCTGAGTCAAGCCCCTCTCAGTCACTGGTACACAGTTGGACAATAAATGAATGGGAGTTCCCTTTCTCTGTCCTATAAAGTGGGACCCATCCAGCAGAAAGTCTGATATAAGCCTGCTAATATCTGAGCTCTGGCCTCCACCTACTCAGGACAATATTTGCAAAAGTAATAGCTACCCTTTACTGAGGGTTTTTCACATGCCAGGTGCTGTGCTAAGCACTTTACACACACCTAATATTCTCCAGGCTCTGTATCAGCACTGTCCAATAAAATATACTCTGAGCCACATAATTTTTTAAAAAGTAAAACTGGGTGAGATTACTTTAATAATATACTTTAGTCAACCCAATGATACAAAATACTGTTTCAGTATATAATCAGTATTAGAAGTATTGATGAAATATTTAACATTCTTTTGTTCATACAAATATGTGCATTTTATACCTACTGAACATCTCAGTTTGGACCCACCACATTTTAAGTACTTAGTAGCCTCATGTTGGTAGTGGTTACTATATCTTGATCATCTGCTGCTGCATACAAAACCACCCTAAAACTCAATGGCTTAAAATAGCAAACACTTAATTTCCTGTGATTCTGTGGGTCAGGAATTAGAGTGGGGGTCAACAGGGACAGCTCGACCCTGCTCTACGTAGCGTTGGCTGGAGTTGCTTGACCTAAACAAACACATCCAGAATGGTCTCACTCACAGAGCTAGTGCCTCAGCAGGGATGGTTCAAATGTCTGGGGAGCTGGCTGGGAGAGCTGGGGGCTTCTTTACTCATGATATTGACTGAGATGTCAGTTTTAATTCCATGTGTTGGCTCATCCTTCAGCAGGATGACCTGCACTTATTTACATGGTAGCTGTTCTTCTCTGAGTTTATATGGGTGGTACACAGCCTCTGCAGGTCTGAGTATATTAATCTCAAAATATCCCTTCTGCCATATTCTACTGGTCAAATCAAGTCAACAGCCCAGATTCAAGGGATGGAGAAATAGATTCCATCTCTTTAAGGGAGGAAGAGGTATGCTTACAGGGATGGGAGGAACTGTTGATGGATATATTTGCAGATACACTCTCATACTATGTCTCTGGGTCATGGGTACAAGAGCTAGAGTTGGGGGTACATTGACCCTGCCTCACCCTTGCTGACCCTATGAATTCTGTGCCCTATTGAACAATTTACTGACATGTCAAGTGGAGAAGCTTTCCTAGAGGAGAAGAGCCATAAACACACTAAGCAAGGGTTGGGGAGGGGATGTAGGGATGAGGTGGTTTGCTTAGCTCCTCTCTCAGGAATAGCAGAGGTGAGTAAAAGTCTGGGCACTACCTCAGAGAAGGAGACAGGAGTCATAAACAGAAGATCTAGGGGGTCCGGGAAACATTAGTTCTCCATAAATGTCAGCAATAAAAACTGTAGGTTCAAAACAGCCTAGAAGTTTCTTTTGAAGCAGCTAAGAAAGGGACAAGTGGAGATAAGATGACACAGTACTGGGTGAGAGATCCATGGACAGAGAGTAGAATAGGCTTGAAAGTAGAAAGCAAAGTGAGTATTGAAGTCCATAAGAAGAAAGTTGAAGGTGCTTAGAAACAGGTCCTTGGCCTGAGAAGTAGATCCAGGACATGGCAATTAGAGAGTCCATTATGTTCCTTGCCCTCAAGGAAAAATCATTCTTAATTAGTACTTAACCCTTTCTTTGTTTTGTCCATTTAAGATGTAGTTAAAAATAATCATTTCCTTTAAACTCATTCCATTCCTCAGTATGATTGCCTCCTCAGCCTAGAATTGCCCACTTCTAGAAGAAAACTGGGATTGAGGAGACTGAGATGCAAAGCCAGAAGCAACGTGTGTCCTGAGCTTTGAGACCTGAGAGGATAAGTGGTGAGGAAGCTCAGACAAGGCCCGTGGCTGCTAGTCCTTGGGACTACAGACTTTGCAGAGGACTGCCGTCCCTCCTCTCACTACACATATGAGTCTCTTGATGTCCTTCTCCCTGGACTGCTTTGTTCCTAGTCTTAGAAGGGTCTCATAGCCATATTCATCTACTCTTCTCCATAGCCATTTGGCTGTGGTTTCTGGGTTCACCGAACCCCTGAAGATTCCTGGTTATTTTTTTAAGAAAACATTTTATTTATTTATTTGTGAAAGAGAGAGAGCACAAGGGAGGGAAGGGGCAAAGGGAGAAGTAGAAGGAGAGGGAGTAGGTAAGGGAGAAGGAGGAGCAGGGGGTGCCTGGGTGGCTCAGTCAGTTAAGCTGTCTGCCTTCAGCTCAGGTCAAGATCCCAGGGTCCTGGGATCAGGCCCCACATTGGGCTCCCTGCTCAGCCAGCAGCCCGCTTCTCCTTCTTCCTCTGCCACTCACCCTGTTTGTGCTCTCCTGCTCTCTATCAAATAAATAAAATCTTTTAGCAAGAGGAGGAAGAGGGGGAGAAATAGACTCCCTACTGAACAGGTAGCCTGATGTAGGGCTTAATCCCAGGACCCTGTGATCATGACCTGAGCTGAAGGGAAATGCTTAACTGACTGAGCCACCCAGGCACCCTAAGACCCCTGGTTCTTACCACTTGCTTCCTCTAGACTCCAGGTCAGCTGCTTTTCCTGACTCCTGATCTCCCCATCTCCCAGAGCCTGGTCAGTGGCCCCATGGCTCTAGGGCTGACCACATTCACCACCCACCATCCCCTGCATTTTGGCTGAGAAGACCCCAGCTCATACTCTCTCTCTCTCTCTCTCTCACACACACACACACACACACACACACACACAAGAACCCTAACCCTCTACTCCATGCCTGGTGCAGAATTATCTAATGATTATGAATATGACTCTTGGTATAAATAGAGTTGGTTCAAACCTCAGCTCATCTTTTTAATTTCTTGTAGTACCTATGCAAATTGCTGACCTTTCTGAGTTTCTGTTTCCCAGTCTGTACACTGGATGATAGTAAGGATAGAATACATAGCCAGTGCTCAAAAAGGTGCTTAGCATAAAGCAAGTACTCAATAAGCATTAGCCATTTTTACAGGAAGCCCTCATTCTTGATTCAGCAAGGACTGCTTGGAAGTCTAGAAAAGTTATTAGAAACTATCTCAGCAGAAAGAAACAAACAAACAAACAATCTCAGCAGGGTCATGTCCACCTGGCACAGGACCTGGAGTAGATGTGTGGTCAGTAAAGGAAAGAACGAATAACAATCTCTGGAAATGTATCAAGCCCTTTCACAAAACACTTAGAAGGCAGATGGGGATGGCTTAAGCATCCTGAATGCTGACTGCCAGGTTGAGAGACAGAGAACCAGGAGTTACTGATTTGTTCTGTTTCTTAATTTCTTAAAACTTTAATTCAAGTTCAATATAGAAAATTCTAAATTTCTATTCTTTGGAATAGAAATTATCTATCTATTCTTAGATAATGATACTGTACAAAATTATACTAAAGTAGAGAAAACAATATAATCAGCTTCATCTACTCTACCCATCACTTCAACAATTCTCAACTCGGGGACAATCTTATTTCATCTACAATTCCCATTCCAGACTCCTAGATAAGCTTGAATCAGATACCAGACACCCTATCAACTCATTTGAACATTTCAATTTTATCTATAGAAAGTTTTTTCATGACCAAATACCATTATCACACTTCAAAGCGTTAATAATGATTATTTACTATGATAAAAACTAATCAGTATTTATATCTACCAAATTGACTTACACATTTTTCTTACAGTCCATTTGAATTAAAATCCAAAAGTCATATATTACAACTGATGAATGTCTATGTGGTACCTTTTAATCTGTGGCTACTGCTTCATTATTTCATTTCCATTGTAATGTTTTGTTGAAGAATCCAAAACATTTGACCTGTAGAATATCCCACTGTTTGGATTTTGCTGATTGCACCCTCATGGTATCATTGAGTATGTTCCTCCATCCTCTAAAATATCCTAGAAGTTTGTAGTTGATCTAGAGTCTTGATTGGACTTTATTTATTTATTTATTATTTTTTTTAAAAGATTTTATTTATTTATTTGACAGAGAGAGATCACAAGCAGGCAGAGAGGCAGGTAGAGAGAGAAGAGGAAGCAGGCTCCCTGCTGAGCAGAGAGCCCGATGCAGGGCTCGATCCCAGGACCCTGAGATCATGACCTGAGCCGAAGGCAGCGACTTAACCCACTGAGCCACCCAGGCGCCCCTATTTATTTTTTTTTGGCAGTACTACTTCATAAGTGGTGTTACGTATTTCCATCAAAAGATACATAATATCTGGTTATCTTTTATTTTCTTTTGGAGATGTTTGCTGTTGTTGAAGCTCATTGCCTAGATCCATTATTTCATTAAAGGTTGCAAAACAGCGACATTCTAATTTATCATTCTTTCTTTACTTATTAGCTGGATAACTTCAATAAAGAGAAATTTCCCTTTATCAATTAATTGATTACCTAGTATGTTAATGGCAAGATGAATACTTGACTCCTTATCTTTATTTACCAGTTCAAAATAATGTTAATGTCCTCCAAAGGTAACCTATCAATTGTTTGAGGGATTTTATTTTTAGTGTCATTATGAATTCATAGACTTAAACATATTTGATGTGTTTCAATCCATTGCAGCTATTATCCTTATTTCAGTTCATATTATCACCTTATTGGCCATGGGAGCCCTTTTCAGCTTTGCTTCTGAGTCCTTTCAACACAATCTTAGGAGTCTTTAATATTTCTTTGCTTTCCAGAAAGACAAGATAGTCCAGGTTCATCTTGTACATTTCCTTCCTTAGACCTGCAATTGACAATTTCTCCAAGAAATCCTGGTTTCTTTTAGGGGAAAATGGTATTTAAAGACCATTATCTGAGTGTTAGGGGTGCTCAATGCTACTAAGTTGTTTACCATCTTTAGTAATTTTCAGTGCACAGAGATAGGCAATATGTCTTCATTTTTTAATTTTCTAAGTAAGATATGCAAATGTATACTACTTCTAAATCAGATTCAGGACTGCAAGATCCTTGTTTAACTTCATAGATCTTATATCTTTATCCTCTTTCTCTCATGCCAAAACTCCTAGTCCACAATGACACCAACGTAATTGTTCATTTGCTTTATTTTACTATATGCCACACAACAGCTTCAGAATGATAGGACCAACATTTCACCAACAGTGTGATTTCTGAAATTGATTTTAATACAAAATATGTACAACTAAATTCCTGTATTTTAAAGGAATAGACATGGTTTCTCTTTCTGTGATTATACCACCAACTTGCAACACATTTAGGTTCATTTGTCTCATTTTGTTTTCAATTTTTAAAGACTGAAGTTTTGTACTTATGTAAAATATTCACTTGTTTCCAAAATAAAATCTACTAAACAAGGAATATGCAAAGCTATTTAGCTTCTAGCTCTATCCCTTTTATCCCCTATAGGTTGAGCTTTACGAGGCAAATACTATTAGTTTTTATTTCCAGATGAGGAAAATGAAGCTTGGATAGGCTAAGTTACTTGCTAAAGTATACAGCTAGGAGGAGAAAGAACTGGGGTTAAAACCTGGGTTCACAGAAACCTCCAGAAGACAGGATTGTATCTATCTTAACTTTCTATCACATTACTAGAATCTATTAGTACAAAAACAATTGGTGAATCAATAAATGAAATGTGGGTTGATTACTTTTCTGTTTCAAATGGTTTCAGAAATGGTTTGGGGGCCCATGGGAAAAAGTCAGAAAAGGTGGCTTTGATTGGCACCATCACTTCATGGAGGGCAGCAGGGCTCAACCCAGACCTAGAAAGTGGTTTCTGAGTGACTAGGCAGAAATGTCTCCTCTGGGGACATGGAATTAATGTTCCACTATGACCACATTCTGGTAAATGGCTTCTAATTTTGAAAACTCTTGTGGCTGGTCAGGTTACTCTACTTTTATAGTATAGTCACCTCTTATAGCTGAACAGGTGGGTACAAAGCTGGCTGTCCCAGAAATACCCAAGATAGTAATGATTTTCATCAGAGACACTATTTTTTATCCCTGTGTGCTTATTGCCTACTGAGCCTGCAATCCTGTAGCTGCCATGAGGTTGACCTGCTGTTCCCACTCTGTGTGTCCATTGGTTTTCTGGAACATTCCCTTGGCCCAAGATAAATCCTGTCTAAAACTGTTCACTGAGCAAAAGGGAGGCTGGCCAGGATTTGAAGCCAGGTATACTTAATCCCTAAGTCTGTGATAGCCACAGCTCTTGGTCATGGACATCCCTCCTGTTGAAAGGCGGGAACCCTATTATCTTCTGTCTTGATGGGGTTTTCCAGGAAGGATCCTGAATCACATTTATGATACCAAATTCCTGCTGCTGGCCTCCAAGTACTTGAGGACCCCAATCTCCGTGTGAGGGGCTTTGAAAGTCTTGCTTAAAGTACTGCCTCATCCATTGTCCAGAGACCCCTTTCCCTACGCTTCTCTGATGCAGACTCCTTCCTGAAAGCATGGGGAGGGCTTGGGATGTGAGGAGGAAAAGGAATGGCCTGCAGAATGGCCCTTCTCTCTTTTCTTACTATCTTTAGGGTGAAAACTGATACAAACCAGCCTTTGTGAAGGTCTGACATGCCCCAACCCTCCTGTGGTTGTATGGACTCCCTCAAACTCAGAGCAGGTTTGATTCACAAAAAATGCCCCCTCTTCTTCGCCATCTTGCCCCTCTCCCAAACCATGCCCACTGACTGAGAACCTGGGCAGTGTGGTGTAGGAGACATAACAGTGTCAAACAGACCAGTCCTAACCTTGGACCTTTGGGAAAGTCATTTCAGCCCCAAGAGCCTTACTTTCCTAATCTACAAAACAGAGATAAAAGAAACTCCTTGGCAGGATTGGTAGGAGAGTAAAGAGATGTCCCAAACATCTCAGGTGCCACCAGTCTGAGAACAGATATGTTCCCATCAACATGAATTCCCAGTTAGATTGGCACTAAGTGCCCACCTGCTGTTGCAGGATCATACACACACACACACACACACACACACACACACACACACACGCTTACCAGACTGTGTAACAAAAAACACGAGTAGTATTTTTCCTGTGTACCTGCCATTCTATGTGCACTTTACAAATACTCACTAATTTAATCTTCACAGCAGTCCCTTAAGGCAGGTGCTATTTTGCAGAGGAGGAAAGGAGGTACAGAATGGTGAAATGGCTGGTCCAAGGTCACAAAGCTGGGAAGCAATGGAGCCAGGAAAAAATCCAGGCAGAACAATTCCAAAGGCCAAGGTCCTGACCACCCTGGCCACCCTGGCTTGATAATGAGTCCGCCAGAGGGTGACCCGCAATGTAAGAACCAGTCCTCTTGTGGTTTCAGCCTCCTCCCCTCCCCTGCACATGCCTACTGCACATCTCCTCTGTTGCCCACCTGTCCAGTGTCCAGGGTGAGGCCCAGGGCACAGAATTCTCAGGAGGCAGGCACTGGTCCAGGGTCTCTGGTGAGGACAGAGAGAATACCAGGCTGCCTTCAACATGGTAAGTGCTCCATTGGTGGAAGCCCCATTTTTGTTGTTTCTGAAATCCCCCAAAAGGAGCTAGGGAATGTCAGAACTAGGATTTGAACCCTCTAGCCTCTGGCGTACAAGCTCATGTCTTTTTTTTTTTTTTAAAGATTTTATTTATTTGACAGACAGAGATCACAAGTAGGCGGAGAGGCAGACAGAGAGAGACGGAAGCAGGCTCCCTGCTGAGCAGAGAGCCTGATGCGGGGCTTGATCCCAGGACCCCGGAATCACGACCTGAGCCAAAGGCAGAGGCTTTAACCCACTGAGCCACCCAGGCACCCCCAAGCTCATGTCTTAACCTAGCCTATGGAGAAGGAGAGAGGCTCCCCCTTCTACCAAGACACTAAGTGTTCCTCGCTCCCAGAATGCTGTCCCTATGTCCTTTCCTCACTGAACATACATGTCATTCTCCCACCAAGAGGTGGAGTGGATCACCCACCCACTTTGGATCTGGGTTGGTTTGTAACAGCTTTGACCAACAGAACCTGGCAGAGGGGATGCTTGGCCAGGTCCAGGCCTAGTCTTTAAGAGGACTGGGAGTCTCTGATGGAACGCTCACACCTGGGAAGCCAGCACCATGCAGGAAGTTGAACTATATAACCTGGCACTGCTATGTTCTGAGGAAGCCCAAAGAGAGCAGAAAGCAATGCCTGCCCACCTCACTGTCCCCAGCATCCCAGCTCAGGTGCCTGACTTATGTCGTGGACATTTCAGCCCTTGTAGATCCCATACAGAGAAGAGCCAAGGCCTCAGACATGTGGTTCCACTAGGGCCATTCCAGCCACCTCCAGCTTGTCAAACCACCCCAGCTGAGGCCCCAGACATATAGACCAGAGAAGGGCCATATCCTCTGGGCCCTGCCTAAACCACTAGTGTCCTCCTGAGTTCCTGAACCATGATCATAATTAAATGGTTGTTTACACCACGAGGTTTTGAGGTGACCAGTTACACAGTGCCAGGTGATCAGAACTATGGGAAAGCAGCATGACCAGCCATGCTCATTGACCTGAGCCCTTGTGGTACAGGAAGCAGAAGCTCAGTGGTTGGAGAAGGGAGGGATAATACCAAGCACATAGTTTCATTTCAGAGCAAATGCCCAGGACTGTTTCCTGGGGTAATAGACAGGACAACTTAATCCAATGTGAGGAATTTACTCAAGTGTAAATCCCTCTTTTCAAGCTTTCCCAGTGAAGGTCTCTACGTTGTGGCTTCCACTCTCCTGAGGTCAGACTTGAGAAGGTCTACTGGCTAAGGGGGTGTTGGTGTAGGTGGTACCTGAGCCGACTTCCCCAGGGTCACTGACACCCCCATTGTTCCTCAGACAAATGCTCAACCCCCAGACCTCGAGGAAGCCTCTCCTCCTTCATAACCACGTTTCCTCAGATACCCAGTGGGGATCTCATGCACCCTCATCCAAGTGCGTGGAACCCCTCTTCCTGCCATGAAGAGAGACAGATTCAAAGATCCGGAGACAGAGAAAGAACCCGACCACAAAGATGTAGAGGCAGAGACACACAAAAAGAGACAAACAGATGGAAAAAGAGACACACGTGGGGGGACAGATACAGAGGGAGGGACAAAAGAGAGTCTGAGAAAGAGAGACAGAGATGGAGAAAGACAGGAAACAGAGAGAAAGAGCGGGAAGAGATAGCAAGAGATAGAAAGGTAGAAGCAGAAACCAAACGAAGAGGGGATGGAAGCAGTGAGCGAACTCTAGAAGAGAGGAGAGTGAGAAGGTTCTGGAGGCCAAGGGGGAGCTGCTCCATTTCCCCACACACCAGCTTTGCCCTCCTCCCCTCCCTGCCCCCACTACTGGTAGTTCCTGTCCCCCAACCCTGGCCCCATCTCAGCTCTCCACTGGCTTGTCCCAGCACTTCCTGCACGACTGCCCCAGGTTGGACCTGGCTGGGTCCAAACCTCCTAGTGTTACTCACTTTACCCACAGCACGTCTCCAGACCCCTCAAACCCCAGAGGTATGACCTCATCTCCTGGAGAGAGAGGGCTACCCCAAGGAAATCCTAGCAAGCTGCCCTTACCTCTGACTTTCTCTGCCTCATGAAAGCCAGTCCCAGGGCAGGGACTCCCCCCTTCCCCCCCCCCACCTCGTCCCCCCCATCACCCCATCCACCCTCCATGGCTCCAGGGTTAAGTTCCCTGGGACACAGCAGCTGTGGGCTGGCAGAGACAGAGCCACAGTAAAGGGCAGCAGGGGGTTCTGGTTAGGAGGGTCCAGAAAGCCACTTCCTAGGGTCGGTCTCCACCTCCCCCTTCCCCTCCCTCCAGCCGAAGGAGGTGTGAAACCAAGAGGGTCCCCCTGAGCAGGCTCCATAACTCAGCCAGCCAGCGGAGGCCGATATTTAAATCATAGCTTACTTTGCTTTGTGTGAGGGAATTTATTAGCCTACCACATAAATGTTTTATTCATTAGGCTGTGTAAATAATGCATGCCTGTTTCCATGGAGACTTAACCCTTTCACTCCCAGAGCCCTGGCCTGCCCTGGCCTCCCCACCTTTGTATTATCTTGCTACTCCCCTGGTTCTGAATCGGCACAACAATAAGACCACCAACAATACACAATAATAATGATCGTTATTATTACTATCCATCATTTACTAAGCCCTCTAGGAGTCAGACACTGTGCCCAGCTTTTTACCCCCATGGTGTCATTGTCACACATACTGCCATCTCCCCCCGTTACAGATGATAAGACTGGAGCTCAGGTGGGAGGAAACACTTGTCCAGGGTCACACAGGCCAGGTATGGAGCTGGGATTCATACCATATATTAGTGACACCAAAGCCCAGCTGTTTAGACTCTACTCTCCTCTTCTCTGCCCAGCCCAGTTCCCCGACTCCTCAATGTGCAGAGAGGCGGCTTAGGGGCGCCTTGAAGGCAGGACTTCTCCCCCTGCTCAGTCTTGCTTTGCCAAAGGCAAGATGAGCTCTCTCTCCGTAGCCCTGTGGAATCCCAGCCTCCCAAGGCTGAAATTACAGCTGTCAGCCAGATCGACCCCTGAGAATCAATGTGTAAACTGAGATCCAGAGTGGCATAGGACTTGTCCAAGGTCATACAGCAAATCCCAGCAGAGCTAGACCTCAAACCCAGGTTCTCTCCTCATGCCCTATGCTGCCTCTTCTAGAACCTTCTGAGGTCTAAAGGGGACAGTGCTTGCCCCTTACTTTACAGATAGAAACTCTGAGGCATTGAGGTTGAGAGCCTGGTGCAGGGTCACTAGCAAATTGGCAAGGAGAGCATGCTGGAAGTCCTGGGAAGGCCCCTTGTTCCACCCGGTCACAACTCACAGCTCTGCTCAGTGAGCGCGCTCATGCCCAGGCCTCCTTTGCCATCTCAGCTGCTTGGGAGGCAGCTTCCAATGGTGCCTGCGTGGCTCCTGATGATTGCAGTGACCAGAGGCCACCAAAGCTCCCATGACCATTGTTGGGGACAGCCTGCTCCTCCCCCCAACTTTCTGTCTGAAAATAGCAAAATTATATGTGAATCCAGAGCTGCTTGTGAAGAAACAGCCCAACCCACTGGCATCTGCGAATCACACCCTTAAATGTTGCTGTCCTCACTTTTCTCCAGCCCAGATATGGGCTTGAAGTCCTCCTTGATTCACTGAACATGACACTAGAGCCTGGGAATCTGGCCAGGACTGAGGTAAGCCCTTGAGCCTTTCATCTTAACCACTCCTCAAGCAGCCCTAAGAGGGGTACCTGGTTTGTCTCGCTTTCAGAGGAGGAATTTCAGGTTTACAGAGCTGGAAAAACCTGCCTGGGTCACACAGCTGGCAACTGGCAATCCTTGGAGCTTAACCCAGGTTGGAGCATCTGTCCGTCCTCCTTGCCCATCCCCTCACAGATGCAGCCCAGAGAGCAGAACATGGGCTGCTGGTGGGCAGAAAAGACCATTGCATTCTTGGTAGGGAAGTTGTTTTCCTTTTAAGTGTCTTTGGACCTTCTGCCCCGGTCAAGAAGAAAGTCTCTGTCAGGTGCCGACTTGTGGAACACCACTCGAACCCACAAATCGCTCTTATAAACAGAGATTTCGACCCAGAGTTGGAGCCCTCTGCAGGCTGCAGGAACCAGATGGAATTTAATAACGCTATTGCATTTTCATTACTGTTATTTTTATGGTTGCCCCTGTTCGTAGCAAGTAATCCTGGTTTTCCACTTAATAACAATAAGGGTAATATTATATCTAAGACCTAGATGGGTCTTACAATAGGTCTGGCTTTTGAGCTTTGTATATTTTCACTCATCAAATCACCAGAAGACCTTATGGGGTAGAATCATTGTTGTCCCTTACGAAGAGATAAAGAAATCGAGGCGTGGGATGCCAAGTTCTGTTCCCAAGTCGCCCAGCTAGTTAAGTGCCTGGGGTGAATTGAATCTTTCGTAACCATAGTGCCTCCCCCAGTAAGGTAAATTTTCCTCTTCAAATACGTTATTAAAAAAGTGAAAGGTCCATTTGTAATATGCACTAAGAAAATAATCAAACGCGGAGTCTGTGGATGTGCCAAAAATTGAAAACGTGTTTACAAACTCAGCACTGAGAGGAGGCTTACATACGATGTCATCCCCCATAAGCTCCACCCCCTTGGCTTGCAGCCAATGAGAACAAGGCCTAGCATGGGACTGCCCGCCGGTGGAGCACGGAAGTGGTCAGCTATCCTGAGTCCAATGTACAGGGGGCGAGGGCAGAGTGATGCCTAGCAGACACCGTCTTGCAGACACCTCCCGGCTCCCCAAACGTAGGTCCTATTCTTGTGCCCATTTTACACGGAAGGAACTGAAGCACGTAGGCTTACGCACCACACCCTCTCTCATCAGTCCCCAGGGCACAGAGCCAGGATTTGAAGGTTGGCAGTCTGGTTTCAGAGCCCTGAGCACATGACCGCTGGGCTACATGGCTCAAGTCACCCAGTGGTTGCATCAGCAGAGCCCCTAGAGTCAGCTTGTGCCTGTGGCCATTCCTTTTTTTTTTTTTTTTAAGAATTTACTTATTTATTTAACAGAGAGAGAGAGATCACAAGCAGCCAGAGGGGGGGCGGGAAGCAGGCTCCCCGCCGAGCAGAGTGCTTGATGTGGGGTTCGATCCCAGGACCTGAGATCATGACCCGAGCCGAAGGCAGAGGCTTTAACCCACTAAGCCACCCAGGAGCCCCTGCCCGTGGCCATTCTTCCTCTGGACATGTCCTTCATTCCAGCCAGTGAATTCCCATTCATGCTTTATCTGCTAGGAGTGGACTAAGAGTTTTCAAAGAAAAAGAATCATGCTGAATTATGCAAAGAAAAGAATTATGCTGCTTGCTTCCTCCCTTGACTGGGAGGAATCAGCTTCATGGGGTCTGTTCATGATTTCTGTCCAACACTTGGTGACCTCAAGTGGCAGGTGCAAGACGAATGGGCCAGTATCAGGACAAGAGTGCGGGGAGCGAGGCACCTAGGAGGCAAAATGTAAGGAAGCTTTCCCTCACCCTCAGGGGCTAATCATGCGTTTGCATGTAACAGTGAGGGTTTCCTTGCATTTCTCACCCTGGGTGCTCACTCTTATGCCCCAGGCATTATCTTGGTGTCTCCAGTGGATCACTTTCATGGGCATGACCCACATTTCCCTGGCATAGCCCCTGTACCTCCACGTGCACACTGGTAACTCTGGAGTTTTTTGGGGGGTGGGGGGAAGCGGCACAATTTCCTGAGATCACCCATCACACTCTCCTGTTCAGCCCTGCTGAAGTTTGTGTCCCTGCCAAGGGGCTGCCCCTGATGCCAACAATTCTGCAAGCCCTCCTGGCACCAAAGGATCCCAGCATCCCCTGTAACCCTCAGTGAGCTGAAGCCATGCCGGGCTCATGCACATTTGGAAGAAAGAGTCTCTCTGGGCCCACACAACACAGCCAATGGCCCAAGTCACCAGCAGCCCCATGGAACTGGTCCTTCAGCTCCTACCTGGATGTCACCTCTCCATAGCTCAGCTGTGAGTCCATGGTGACCAGAGGTGACAGATACTCTTGTCACTCACCCTCACCCTATTCATACCAACCTCCACCTTCCCCTTAAGGCCACTGATACAGGCCTAGGACATACAGGCTTCAGACACACCCAAGAGTACTCACATCACCACCACACACTCACTCAACCATTTACCAAGTGCTGTAGACTCTGTTCTAGGCATAGCAACTCCTGGGGACAAAATGGTACTCTCCCCATTTTATAGAGATAACCCACCAGAAAGGGCCAAGAACTTGTCCCAGGTCAGAGCTCTTAAGTGGTGGAGCTCAGGGGCAATCCCGCCCTGATTCTACTGCATCTACTATTTGTGATTGAGAATGAGAATCAGCCTGACCCCAGGTTCCCTTAATCAGTTGGTCTTCTCAGTGATGCAAAGCCATGCTCTTCTCTCCAGGGAGTGTGAGAACCCCCAAGCCCTCTGAGCCAGCAGAATCCAGGAACTCCCAGAATTCTGTGCAATTGCCAACCTCCTCTTCAAATCTTCTTGGGGCATGCACACCCCCACCAGTTCCTCCTTCCACCCCAGCAGCCTCTACCCACCACTACATTTCCCCACCAGCTCAATTCTAGTTTCTGACTCAAGTCTTCAGCTCCTTAACTGAGTCAGGAAAATCAGCCCATAGAGGACCCAAACACCTCCCAGACCCCCAGAGAGGGCCACAGTCGCACCTCTCAACCCCACTGCACAATCCTTGCTCTGCTGTCCCATTGTGCTGCGGGGACTTAACAAATTCAGCCCCATGTAGTCTTTGGACCAACCCTGATCATGGTAGGAAGCAAATCTGGGGGCCCAAAGTATCAGAGCACCTTATCACTATCAATGAAGTCTCAGTGGGAAGGTCCATCCTGAAGCCTTCCTGGCCCACTATGTCAGCCCTACAGATGTGACCAGTCCCCATCTGTGTTTCTCTGCCCAGCACTTCAGCTTTCTGCTGGGCATGGCACACTTTTCCTCTCCCTGGTGAGCCCAGGAGTTCTGGCTCTGACTCTGCCTCCTTATCTCAGTCCCAGGAGGTACTTAATAAACATTTGCTGAAGTGAGAGGAAGGGAACTGGGTGAAGGAAGATTAAGGCACCTGTCCTGGCTCAGTGCCCTCTCCATCCCAAAGCTAGACAGTATCCCATCGCTTGGAGCAAACCTGTTTATTGGCCCTCAGAGCTCACCTAACCATCACCTAATAGCTGTCTCACACCATCTCACCCACCTGGAAATTGCCATTAGTGGGAAATCCGTTCTCCTCAAATGAACTTGTGCTTCTTTCAACCTAGAATACTTGGCCCAATCTTCCTTCTCCATTTGTCTGGCTCTTTCTTAATCCCTTACATCTCTGCTTAAGTTCCCTGAACCCACCCACAATCAAAATCTGGCCTTCCGATTATATGTTTTGATAGCTCCTTGAAAAAAAATATACATACACACACACACACACACACACACACACACACACACACATATATACATATATTATATTTATTGTATGTATGTATATATATATACATATATATATAATAGCTATCACTGTTTACCAGTGGTTCCTGGAGTGGTTGTTTGATTAATGACTTACTCTGTGAGGTTACCTCCATACCAGTTGCAATCCCTGGCATGTAGTAGGCCTATGGGAAATATTTGATGAATGAATGAGTGAAGAGCTGCCCATAAGACCTCAGCCCTAGAAACAGTGTCTGAATAGCTATACCCTAAAGTCAACCCAAGAGGCACCACCAGAAATATTTACGCCAAGATCTTGGGTAAGGCCAGCACCTATGGGACAGCTTTTCCAAGCCAGAAAGAGCAGCTTTGTCCCAGCCCTGGAACTCACAGTTCTGACCACTCCTGAGATGGCCTCACTGCTGGGATGGTTCTTGGGGTCGTGGTCACCCACTTGCATTCCTAATTCCTAACTCAGGTACTATGTAGACCCAATCCTTATTCCCAAGGTGTCAAAGTTACCCTCTGTACTTGTTTCCCAGTTCCCTCCTTCTGACTACTACTCTTAGTCCTCAGTAAGACATTGCCAGGGTCTCAGGGATCCTCTTAAGAGGTGTCATGCCTGAAATTGTGTCCCTCAAAAATATATATTGAAGTGTTAACACCTGGTGCTTGTGAATATGACATTATTTGGAAATAGAGCATATGCAGATGTAATCAAGTTAAAATGAATGATACTGGACTGGGGTGGACCCTTAATCCAATTTGAGCCTCATCCTTACAAGAAGAGGAGAGAAATTGCCACAGGAGGACAGAGGCAGAGAGAGGAAAGATGCAACAGCAAGCCAAAGGGTGTCAAATATTGCTAGCAGATTCCAGAAGCTGCAAGAGGCAGGAAGGATTCTTTCTTGCAACCCATAAAAGGAGCATGGCCCTACTGGCACCTTGATTTCAGACTTCAGAGTGGTGAAAAGATAAATTTCTTTTGTTTTAAGCCACCAAATTTGTGGTGCTTTGTTAGTTTTGCCCCAGGAAACTAATGCAGATGACTTCCTGTCCCTGTGGGTCACAGGCCAGGAGCTGCCATGGAGAAAGGACTTGTTCTTAGCCAGAGCCAGGCATGCATGCCCCTGGGTGCAGAGCTGCTCAGGAAACGGTTCCTCACAGTAGTACATCAGGGAATGGCCTGAGGTCAGCATGTCCCTGAGCTGTAACATGCTATGAGCCTGTCTCTCCAGAGACCACACCATCTAGATGCGACACCAGCTGCATGCCACCCCCACAACCACCACCAGCAGCCTCTTTGCTCAGCATCTCACAGAAGACTTCAGCTCTTGGGCCAAGCTACCAGCTACAAAAAGCAGAGAAATTCGCAAGAGGTATTTCTGGGAATGGAAGGGGCAGGACTTAAGTTTGGTACAAAGGGATGAATTTCAATATTATCAGCAATGCCTACTGAACATGTACTCTGAACATCAATCTATTGAACATCTACACTTTGCATGCGCTATCCGAGTTCCTCCTCTCGTGGGTATGGATCGTCATCCCCTCTCTATACTTGAGCAGACAGTGGCTCAGAAGACTTTGGCTCAAGTTCCCAAGTTGATTGTGATAGAATCAGAATTCAGATCATGTTGAATTGACTTCTCTGGGATAAGAAGGATACCATAAGGAGACTTTGGTCTTGGACATCATGAATACACATGAACTGAGATAGGTCAGTAACTCAGGACAAGAGGTCATCCTCAGAGATGAGCTCAGAAGGGCATGGCATGGACCCGCAGTGGGGCTGCCTACATCAGAGCCTGCTGTCTCCAGCCTCCCAGCTGTCCCTGAGGCTCCACCCTGCCCAGGCCTCAGCCAGTAAGTGGCTGACCCAGTGGCATACCTAGGCCTTCATACCTAGGGTAGTGTTAGGAAGCCATGACTCTTTCATGAATCTCGTGCTCCACCCCATTAAATATATACCCATGAGCTTCAAACTGAAGTCTCCAGGTCTCTCCCTGACATCCCAGTTTACCATGTGGGGCTCCTTCTGGAGTCTCGGGCTGGCATCTGCCTGGTTTTCCATAGCCAAATACCCCTGGTCTATGCCTGAGACCACTCCACTCCTGGTATCTGCCCAGGCCACTTTGGTCTTTGTAGTAGACTATCTATGAATTTGAACATAGCAGACAAGTCTAGACGTGTCTGTCCAGCTCACAATTCCTTACTCTAAAGTTGCCTTCCAGGAACGGGCCTGGGAGCCATGTTCAAGACACAGTAGAGTAGGGGCGCCTGGGTCGTTCAGTGGGTTAAGCCTCTGCCTTTGGCTCAGGTCACAATCCCATGGTCCTGGGATCGAGCCCCACATCAGGCCCTCTGCTCAGCAGGGAGCCTGCTTCCCCCACTCTCTCTCTGCCTGCCTCTCTGCCTACTTGTGAACTCTGTCGAATAAATAAATAAAATCTTAAAAAAAAAAAAGACACAGTAGGGTGTAGTGCTCAGATGCACAGAGGTTACAATCAGATTGCCAAGGTCAAAGTCCAGCTCAACCACACACTACTTGTGTGACCTTGGGCATGTCATTTAAACTCTCTGTGCTTCATCTGTACAGGGAGGTCAGTAACTGCAGCGCCCGTCACAGGAATGTCGTGTGAAATAGAGGAATTATATATAAGCACTTGAAACAGTGTGTAGTAAGCACTCAAGAGGTGTTGGCTGTTACCATTACATCATTGTAATTATTGTCATCCTTGTCATCAATATTATTATTACAATGGCTCCAGCCATAGCTGAATGGGCCAAAGATGAACACCTGACCTAGCCTGGGCCAATCAGGTTCTCAGTCCCAGGAACATGGGACTTATGCCCAGGACAGAGGGACAGAAAATGGTCTAGGTTTGCCTGGCAACATGGAAATCCAGAATTCTTAGCCCATTTGTCCACAGGCATGGAGAATCAAGTGCAGAGAGAATGAAACAAAAGCACACAGAGATATTCAACTCAGAGGCCATTTGGCTCCTGACAGAGAAGAAAGATGAAGGGTGAGTCTTCCTGGGACCCAGTGGCTCTCTAACATTTCTCAGGAGGTACCGCCTGTCCTTGGACTCTTGCAAAACACCTTGGTCCCTGAAGAAAAAAAAAATCTCCTTTGAGCCCAAGCCAGATAGAATGAGTTTTGTTACCTGAATCTGAAAGGTAGACATCATTCCAGATCTATAAAGCAAAAAAAAAAAAAAAAAAAAAGAAAGAAAGAAAGAAAGAAAGAAAGAAAGAAAGAAAGAAAGAAAGAAAGTGAACAATGTTGGGAAAGAATAGGAGTCCTACTGGTGTGGCCATGTATGCATGTTTGTATGTCATGTTTACAGGGGAAACAAAGCCCTGATGTATCATCCATCCACCCTTGTTGGTTTTCCTGGCAAATGTAGGTCCACAATGTCCCAGAAGTGGCACAGGGAACATCTCCCTGCTGAAGGGGTGGGAGTATATGGACGTCCAGCAGCACACCACTTCTAGGTTAGCTTGGAATGATCATACAGCATCTTCAAATGGCCCCAGTTCCCATTCTGCCTCTGGCTGGCTGTGTAACCTCAGATGCATCACCTTTCCTCCTTCAACCTTGGGTGTCTCATGTTCATTGTGAATAATATATGTCCTGCCTGCATCTCTCACAAGGGAGACTCGGGGAGAGGGCAAGGGGCTCAGTGGGGACTATGCCTTATGGATGGAAAGGGAGGTGACAGGTCATCCAAAAGAGAAATTTCTCCCCATACTCCATGGGATCATCTTTCCTGCACTGCTAGCTTCCTCAAAAGCCACTGCTCTCACCCAAGGGAGCCCCAAGCCCACCTCCAGAGGAACTAACAGAACCGATAAACTTTGGGATCCTGAGAACAGGGGTAGGAGCCCTTGCCTCATATGCCTTCACTGAGGGTCACCAAGTGGCACCAAGAAGACTCAACACCCTATCCCTACAGGCCAAGGCAGGGCCTAGCAAATAGGAGCAAAGTTATCCTGGGTCTCAGATCATGTGATAAGGTTGTGGGAGGCCTGCAGATCCATCCCTCTGTGTTTGGGTAAACCGATTCTCAGCCAGAGAATCTCTACCCAGAGAAAATGGCTGGATCAGGGACCATCTCTTTGAGAAGAAGGGTAGGCATGTGAATGTCCATGTGGGTCTGATTTCTTCCTCACTCCTCTCATGCCTCTGAATCCAATCACCAGTGACCTCCATAGGGCCCCTAACATTTTTCAGCTCCTATCTGATTTTTTTTGCAACATTTCACTCTAGCAACCACTTACTGGTTTCTGAAACACTCTCTTTCCCTGAGTTCTGTGACATCACATTTTCCTGTACTCCTCCCTCCTCTGTGCTGCTTCTTTTCTGTCTCCTGGAACTTTGTCAATGGCTGGTTGTCCTCCAGGTACTGTCTCTAGGACTCTCCTCTCTCCACACACTCCCTGAATGGTTTCACCAGTTCCCTTGGCTTTTCCCCCAACTTGAGCGCCAAGGATACCCAGATCTGTCTCCAGAACAAACCATCTATGGGGCTGCAGGTTTCCAGCAGCCTCCACCACAGCCACCCGTGGTATCCAGAGGCTCCACAAACTCAGTGAACTTGACACTGAAATTTTCCCTCCTATTAAAGAAGGATCACTTGTTCCATTTCTCAGTGAATAATGTCCTCTAGTCTCTTCGTCTCTCCTGTGATGGACACCCCATGATATCTCACTCTCTCCCCTGCAAATAAAACCGATTAGTCTCATCTCTTCTACCTTTCAAGCATCTTTCTAAGCTGCCTATCTTCCCATCCCCTCATCAATGCCTCAGTTCAAAAGCATACTATTGCTCACCTGAGCCTTCCCATCGGATGTCAATGCTAAATAAATCTTTTAAAATAAATTTATCTAGTTTAAAGTCTAAAATATAAGAATTAGGCCCGATCTGACCAGACTCAGGAACAGCTCGGAGTGTAAATCAGACCTCACATCTCAGCCCAGATCTCAGAAGCTAGAGCTGATGTCTAGAGTCTAGAGCAAAATTCTCTCCTAAAACTCAGAGGGGGAAGCCTAGTACCCCACACCCAGCCCATTTTTTAGTCTAAGGAGTCACATATGGCTCAACCCCTTCCACCAACATCCCTTATTTTATTTTTCTCAAAGAAAAACAAGTGTCGATGGGGAGAGGGTTAACAGTTTATTTTTTCTGAGTGATTTTATCACTGTCGTTAGAACATTCATTGAAGTAAGTGAGGAATCCATCACAGGCTGACAGCAGTGTGCAGACTAATGGCTGTTAGATGGTAATAATTTTTAATATGATTTTTATTTCACTTAATTTCATATGTGCTTGACAAAAGGTCCCCAGTCACTGGGGAGCAGTGCGGAACTGGGAATATGCTCACAGGAAGGTCTATTAAGCCAGGTGCTGGAAGCATTTCAAAGAAACAACTTTGCCATTCGGGGGAAAGTCAGAAACTTGGTCAGGTGAAGGGAGCTGGTTTCTGGCACAATGTTAGTATCACACCCCACCGACACTGGCATATCTATGTCTCACAATACCATGAATCAGAGGGACAGGCACTTAAATGATGGGAATGTCCACATTCATGCACACAATCATGCCAAGGCATAGATGGACATAGATGTACCCCACCTTGTGAGGTACATAGACAAACAATCACACCCAATGAGCTACACTCCAAGTTTTCAAGAAAAACACAAACTAAGCACAGATTGCACACATACACATGCATGTTGCAAGGCAAATAGAGAAAGACCAAGACTCATTCTTTGGTATGACATAGGGTCTCACTCAAAGAGCCAGTGTGTGCTTGCACCCGCTCTTATTCTCTCTCTCTCTTGCTCACACACACACACACACACACACACACAGAATCACATAAAGAAAACATACAGATTTATCCCTATAGGGAGTCACATCTCATACACATAAAAATAATCATATACAAAATATCTCTGACAGTCACTAAAGTAGACACTCACATCCTACTGGGTCTGTCCTATGGCCTATTAATGGATCATGAAATGCTTTTGGGGTTTTCTAAAAATTGTTCTTAACTATTAGAGGAAGTGTTGGGGAGGGCAGCCCTTGTGCACAAAGGCAAACCTCCAGAGGTGGCCATAGGGACAGGGGGAAAAGAAAGTCATGTTTTGTGTAACCTCAGCTTCCCAGCATTCCAGGAGCTCCTGGCAGGAAACAAGGGCAAGCTGACATAGGGATAGGTAAGGATGAAACCATATCTAACTACAGCCCATATCTAAAATATTCTGGGATAGAGTAGGCAGGGCCTCAGGGCATTGCTGACTTGAGACATCAGATGCCCTCCCATATGTATACCAGTTTAAAGTAACCCAGCCCAGATTCCCAGGTTATGGAGGGGAGGATACTATAAGACTTCTATATGGGGATTCCAACCTTAGGAAGCCAGCTAGTTTTGGAATTGATCTCACATCAGCAGGAACTTGAATCAGAATGAGGGCTTAGCCTAGAAATCAAGTGGTCAGTGGAGAGAGAAGTGGGAGGAGGGAAAAGAAACTACAGTTCATCAGTCCTACAGTTGTCTATTCACTAACCTGACACAGAAATAGAGGAAAGATCATAAATCCCCTGGGCAGGTGAAGAAAGCCCTCACTGTCACACCTTACTGATTCCTTCTTGCTCCAAAACAAGGTCTAGAAGAAGCTGAAAAGAGCTGACAGGGCCCCACCTCTCCTTGGCTTCCCCTCTGGAGGAAGAATAAAACAATAAAACAGTGTCCCACAACACACAGCTTGCTGTGCCAAGGTATTGTACAGGCCTGACCACAAATCTGTGCAGGGACTGCTTGCTGATGAACTGTCAGCATGCTGTTCTCTCAGCTTGACTCTGAGAGGGGCTGTCATGTGGTATTAAGAGAGAAGACTCTAGCGTCAGTCTGCCTGAGATTAAACCTCACCTCTGCCCACTCATTAGTTTCGTGAACTTGGGAAAACTGCTTAACCTGTGGCTCTGTTTCTGCATCTACAGAATTGTAGTAGTAAGTCCCTACCTCACAGGTAATTGTAAAGATTAAGTGAAAGAGACTAGCCTTCAGAAAAGGTTACCTACTATTATCATTTCCTACAAGTTTCTCCTAGAAAGAGTGGGAAATGCCTTCTCCCATGTTTTCTTAGCATAGAGGGGGAATTCTTGAAGGCTGGGGAAGTCATCCCATGAGGTCACGCTTCCTGAGACTGCCTGAAAGCTATCAGCACCATGGACAGCATCAATTCTCTGTCCAAGGTGCTGAATTGTGCTTTCTTCGGTGTCTGCACCACATGCTTTCTCCTTCCATATTCTTTTTTTCTCTTTTTCTTTCTTTCTTTTTTTTTTTTTTAAGAGAGATCACAAGTAGGCAGAGAGGCAGGCAGAGAGAGAGAGGGAAGCAGACTCCCCGTTCAGCAGAGAGCCCGACGTGGGGCTTGACCCCAGGACCCTGAGATCATGACCTGAGCCGAAGGCAGAGGCTCAACCCACTGAGCCACCCAGGTGCCCCTCTCCTTCCATATTCTAACCAGGAAGTCCAGAGGGACATTTATCTGGATATTGAGACTATAAGAGATCAAAGTTATTGATTCCATGGAAATTCTGAATCTGAAGAGATTCTTTTATAGAGAAGACTGCTGAGTGGTCCAGAGGCAGCTTTAATCATTTGCCCTGGGGGCATCTCCAAGTTCCCTTTCCCTGGATTGGTCATCCCAGGCCAGGACCTACTGAGAAAAGACTTAAAGAGGAAGTCTTTATCCCACATTTATTGAGCATGAATGGTGTTCCAGGGTCTGTGCTAAGCCCTTGACACACATTATTCCAGTTAATCTCCAACAAACCAATGAGGTAGGTATTCTTATCATCTCCATTTTTGCAGATGAAAATTCTGATATTAGAGAAGCTAATGGTTCACTCAAGTTCACACAACTAGAGGTAGAGGAGCAGGATTCACACACATGTCTAGACTGTAAACCCCAGTAACTTTTCCTATCTTGATGATTTATGTGTCCATCCCCAGACCATGCAAAGAAGAAACTCTCAATGAATATTTGCTGAAAGGGTGAATAACTCCACAATCATTGTCCTAGCTTCTTTGGATTCTGCTTCTCAACTGGGAGATCTGGTTCAGCATTAAGATTTTTTCTTTAGACACAGATACTCCCACATATTTCTACTGGCAGGACTTCTCCTTCCCACAACCCCCATGGAGTCAGGCATAAGCCTCCATTGGTCCTCAGCAAGATCTGACCATCTCAAACCTCCCTAGATGAGAAATTAAAGGTCCTGAGATCTGGGGTGTCTGGGTGGCTCAGTTGGAAGAGCTCTTTATCTTGGGATCATGAGTTCAAGCCCCACATGTGGTGTAGAGAGGTTACTTAAATAATAAATACATACATGCATACATACATAAATACAATAAAGGTCCTGAGATGTGACTGTCTATATCCTAGATACTGTTGGTTAGACTACCAGGAGAGGCCCTGCCAACTTTGACTCTTCAGCTGAATCTACTATGGAAAGTAGTAAGTATTCCATAAATGGTGACCATTATCATTCCTATGGATCAACAAGATTGTCTCCACATTGATATCTGTAAGGGACAAATTCAAGCTAGTTTTCAAGGTGGAGGGAGGGCTTTGAGGGGAATATGGCCCAATAAAAGTACTTTTGACTCACAGAAAAAGAAAGATTCTGCTGGAGTCTCTATCTTGCAGTATATGAGCTCAGAAATTATTTCATAGACCCAAGACAAGAGATTCATATGTGGGCCATAACCCATCTATATATAGGTTGAGCCTTTCTAAAACCATGTGTACAAATCTTCATGGTGGAAGGTCAAATTCTAATTTCAAAGAGTGTAGTGAATAAGAGTTGTATCATCAACAAACAACAGTAACAAATTAACTGTTCACTGAGTACCTACTATGAGCCCAGCACTATATTAGGCACAAGACACACAAAGTTAACCAGACAGGGTCCTTGCCTTCAACAATCTCAATGATAGACAAAAAAAGAAATACAAGTCAAAGGGCAACTTATTCCAGACGAGTCTTTATCAGGGATGACTGAAATAGAAAAGAATTGGGGTTCTCCCTGGGCTATATTAGCTGTTCCCTTAACAGCCTTCCCCAGATTCCACGTGGATCCACTCATCAGATGTCCCAGTCCCAGACAGCATAGCCAGGTACAAGCAGTAAACTCTAGTGGCTTTTAAAGGCAAAGACTCAGAAGGGAGACTGCTTTTTTTTTCTCTAATCCTCGTTCTTCCACTTACTTTAGGTGTGTCTTTGTACAAGTTATTAATCTCTCTATGCCAAAATATTCTCATCTTCAAGTGAAATAATAAAACTTAACCTATCACAATGGGTGTTGTACAAATTAAATAAGTGAATGATTAGAAAGAGTATAGGACAGAGTTTGGAATATAGCAAGGCTATATAAGTATTAGGTACTGTTGTTGGTGTTAACCCAGCACACAAGCCAATCAGCAACCAGCACCAACTTAGGGGAGGCTGCACATGGGGCTCAGCCCCACAGCACTCCTGCTTTTGAGTTATTCTCTGCCCAAGCCAAAGGCAGAGCCCAATTAGAACCCTGTCTGCATCTCCAGATGCCCAGGCAACTTCCCTGTGCCTCTTTCTCTGAGGTTCCCGTGTATTAACTATTTTAGTTGCCATTAATTGGGTGCTTACTTTCCAAAATGATTAGGATACATTACGCCACTCTACATCCTCACAATAACCCCTTTGAGGTGGGTGCTATTATGAGATCCACTTTTCAGAAGAGGATACTGAGATTCAGGGAGGTTTAAATCCAGGCAATTGACTCCAGAATCTGAGCTCTGATCCATTAAGCTATAACACCTTCGTCCACAAAGAATGTAAGGTGGCCTTTCCCCGTTAAGTCTAACAGCACTCCTCTATCCTTGGAACTTCCTCGACCCTCATCAAGTTGCCAAGTGGAACACAGTATCCCAAGTCCCCCTTCCTACTGTCCTCAAGATCCTGCTTAGTTCCAAATTTTGGTGTTGATGTTGGTGGGGTCCCTCTAGGATCCCAGATGCCATGACAAATATGGTATCCTAGACCATGGCTACCAAATCCCTCTCAAGACAGGTCCTGGACATCTGCTTTTTTCTGTTGTCATTGAGTAGGTAGCATCCCAAACTTCTTTCAGGCCCTTGTCCTCCTGTCAGTGTGACTCATTCCTCCAAAAAGGGATTCCTAGAACAGAGCTATGCTCTTGTCTCCAGGGGTATCTGAACTAGGAGGCTCTACAGAGACATTCTCTAAGGACACTGCTTCACACAACCTTTAAAATAGACATATCCTAGTTTTGGCCATCCATAGCTATTCCTCCTTAACAGGATGGGAACAAGGTTACCCAGATAGGAGTGGATTAGACTTCCTGTTCCCCATCCACTCTGGTGGGTCTGGCTTAAATCCACCTTTTAACAACTGGGCACATAGCATGGCCTTTTCTGCTATGCCATCTGCTGCTACCCAACAGACACACATAAACACATACACACACAGGCACACAGATGCAAATATAGCTGGGTCAAATCCTAGCTCCCATCCCCTACCCTCTTAAGGGCAGCCCCAGTGGCTGGTGGAACAAAAGAGCAAGAGGTCCGAGGTATATCAGGAGAAACCACTGCTTTAGCAAGCCCCTCCTCTTCACCTGGTCTTTATTCCTACAGGCTTTACCAGGCCAACTAAGAGGCAATACAGTTTTGGGGTTAAAAGCAAGGATTTTGGAATCAGAGCTGGGTTCCAAACTAAACTGTCAGGGCACCTGGGTGGCTCAGTGGATTAAAGCCTCTGCTTTCAGCTCAGGTCATGATCCCAGGGTCCTGGGATCGAGCCCCCCATTGGGATGTCTGCCCAGCGGGGAGCCTGCTTCCTCCTCTCAGTCTCTCTCTGCCTGCCTCTCTGCCTACTTGTGATTTCTGTCTGTCAAATAAATAAATAAAATCTTTAAAAAAGAAAAACAAAACAAAACAAAACTGCCCCTCATGGTAAACTACCTAACCATATTGAACCTCTGTATTCTCAATTATGAATTAGGGTAAACAATACTTTTCTTCCTGGGCCACTTTGGGGATTAAATAAGATCACAAATGGGAAGATTCTGACCTCCATGCCCTTGGCAATAAAGGTTGAGAACAGTTGGGGGCTCAGAACCCCCTAACCAGGGTCCCACCCATGCTTCTCATGACTCAGCAGGGATCACCACCCCATCAGAACAGTATGGCTATTGGGATCCCCTTTGGGAAGCGCTTCCTGAAAAGTTTAAACATAGAGTCACCATATGGCCCAGCAATTCCACACCTAGGTGTGTCAAGAGAATCAAAAATACTTGTGTACTTGTACATAATACAAATGCAAACAAACACCTGTACCCAAATGGTCATAGCAATGTTATCGCAGTAGCCAAAAACTGGCAGCACCCCAAATGTCCATAGAATAACAAACAGATGAGCAAAATGGGATGTACCCATACAGTGGAATATTGTTCTGCAGTGAAAAGGAACGAAGTCCTAGCATATGCTATGACACAAACAAATCTCAAAAGCATTCCACTAAGTGAAAGAACCCAGATGGAAAAGCCCACATGTGATGGGATTCCACTTCCATGGAGGGTCCAGACAAGGCAAATCCACAGAGACAGAAAGTAGATTAGTGGTTGCCAGGGGCAAAGGGCAGGGGAGTGGAGAGTGACTTCTTTAATGAGTATGGGAGTTTCTTTGGGGGATGATGAATACGTTCTAGAATTAGATAGTGATAATAATTGTAAAACGTAGTGAATAGACTAAACACCACTGAATGTACACTTTCAAAGGGTGAGTTTTATGGTATGTGAATTATGTCTTTAAAAAAAAAAAAACTGGTTGGTGGAACTCTGAGCAGCAGTCAGTGGCCTGAAATTCCTCTCCGCCAACCCAGTTTGCCCTACAGAGGCCTCAGATACTCCTGCATCGCAGGAGAAAGGTGCTTACAGCCCTGACCACTGCTAGGGCCAGGTGCAGGCCCCGCTGGAGCCGACACCCCAGGAAGCAGCACAGATGGTCCATCAAGAAGAGCCTGAGCATCAAGAAGACCCACACTGAAATCCTAGCTCCACCACGGTCTTCTGACCTCAGACATTCGGTTTAACTCTCTCAGTATTCCTCCCCACATCGGTAAAATGGGAGACAATCTATTGTGACCTATTTCAAAAAGTTGTTGTGAAAATTAACTAACACCATCAGGTAAATTGCCCCCCATGGGGCTAGACACATGGTAAGTGCTAAATACACGTGGGCCACCAATGTCACTGAACGCTCATGAAGTCTTACCAACGCCCTGAATGGGCAAGTGTTATGATCCCCATCTTAGAGCTTGTGTCATGCCCACTTCTGAGGTTGGGGGGTGCTGGGATTTAGGTTCAGAAACCCTGGGGTCCACAGGGGACATACCTGAGGCAGAGAGGCCAGTGTGAGACAGTTGCAGACAAGCCTGTGAGAGAGGTTGGTGGCTTGGCCTGGGCAATGGTAGGAGGAATGGAGAGAGCAGTTGTGAGGACCATTTTGAAGAGAACTTGGCAAGACTGGGTGACCTCCCCCCAGCTGGAGGTGAAGGGAAAGGACTCAAGGGTGACAGACCATTCCCAGATTCTAGCTTGGGGACCAGATGTGTGTTGGGGCTGCCTAGGTCCTGAGTTCAGGGACACACCAAGAGGAAGCACCTGGAAAACCCAGGTCTGTGGGAGAGCTTAGGGCTATAAGCAGAGATTCAGGAACTGTTATGATGAAGGAGGGAGGATCACCCGCCCCCCTCCACCCCGGGGAAGTGGGGAGAGAGGAGAGTAGAGGGTTGGATAACTGGCCCCTGGGGACAGCCTCGGTTTAAGAAGCCAACAGAAGACCAGGAACCCAAAGGTGCTAGAAGGCAATTAGGGAAGCAGGAGCTCAGCATAGGTACTGCAACATCATAGAAGGAACTAGAAGTCACAAAGAGAGGAGTCTAGGAGTGTCTGGGAAGCTGAGAAATGGGGGAGGAAGCCTGTGCATAAGAGCACAGGTTTCCCCTCAAGGGGGGGCAACCGGATCTACTGAGTGGCAGAGGGAGGTTGAGGATAGTGAGCTGAGACCAGCCTGGCCAAGAGCCCCAGGACTGGGGTCAATGGGGAACGTGGGGGGGTCGGGGAGTGGGCTTTTGTTTTCATGACCGGAGAGCCCTGAGGAAAGATGCTATGTCAAGGAGGCATTGATGGGTACTGACCGGCAGCTGCTCCCTTTTTTCCTCCTTGACCTTTTGAGCAGAGTTAGCTAGCCCCTTCCTCTGGGAGACCCCACGGCACTCTCTCCATCCATCCCTCTGTTATGGCGCTGATCGCCTAGGATGGGTGTGGCTGACTCTCCAAATAGAACATGAGCAGCGAGGGCTCAGAGCCTCTTGGGCACGTCTGCCGCCCTGGGGCCTAGCGTCGAAGAAAGGACAGCGCACCAGGCAGGCAGGCTCGCAAGAGACCAGACAAGGGGATGGACAAGCAGCCTAGCAGACAGGCCAAGGAGCAGCTGGAAGAACAGCCACAGGGACAGGTAGGCAGGGAGCTATCTCCCCCCTTCCCCTGGCAGCGGGGGGCTGACACGGCCAGGCCCGGAGCACAGATTTATCTCCCAATGCTGCCGCAACCCGCTATTGGATTTGTAATCACAAACTCCAATGTTCACGGGATAAATATACTAACAAACTAATTGTTTGTTAGCTCTGAGGTTGGAGCAATCAACACGTCCAGCATGAGATATGGGCCACTCGCCCACTTGAGTTGAGGCCGCCCCAAGGCGCAGGGGCACCGCATGGGCCCCGGCGGGCTGCAGGCCCAGTGGGCACACCCAGGCCCGCACGGGCGGGAGGGCGTGAGCGTGCACTGGCACGTAGCCGTCGCGGCCCCTGCCTGGGCCTCATCAGTGGCAGACATAAACTAACTCGGTTCCTGGGGACCCCAGAGGAGCAGCAGGAACTGTTTGGTAGAGAATTATAGCTGTGGGTGAAATTAGATGTACTCTGAGCCCCAAGGCTGAGAGAAATAAAAAGCATTTTAAATGGAGTGTAGAATTCATATTCCTCAGTCACCTTCCAATAAATAAATCTTGTACCATTTTTTTCTGTAAACAGTGGTTACCCTCGGCTCTTATTGTCTCCACGTTCCGTATGCCAACTGGCCAGGAGTGGGAAGGGAGAAACCAGGGAGTGCCTGAGGTGTGGGGGCCCTAGAACTAGGAGGGCTACCCTGGAGATGCCCCCCGACTTTAAGGAAGTGTCAGGCATGTCCCCCCTCATCATAACCCGGCCCTGGTCACCCCTCTGGGATCCCCAAGGCAGAAGACCTGAGATGGAATTCCCAGGCCCCAAGTTTTGAGACCTAGGGGTCCAGGGCTGCAGAACCATGGGGGACAGTGTGGCTCCAGTTCTATGGGTCCCCTGTCCCTGGGGAATCCCCTGGGGCTGGCAGCTGGGGTGGGAGCTGGGGGGGGGGGGGTCCTGCTGGCCTCGCCCATGGCAGCTTTTGCCCTCTCTGGTTTTCTTTTTAAAAGCCTTCCATGTACAAAAACGATGCCTCCTTATGGCGAAGGGTGTGGAAAACACAGAAAATCATCAAGAAGAAAAGTACCACATGCGATCTTACCACCCTGAAAAAAGAAATCACTGTTGATATTTTGGTTTGTTTCCTCCCAGACTGTCCTCAGTGTGTATATGCCCATAAAAGAAGTAGATGTTTCACAATATAGAAAGAATCCCTACATTCATGACGTGCCCAACGTGCACCAGGACTCTTCTAGGCATTTTGAATGTATTATCTCTGAGTCTCACAATAATCCTGCAAAAAAATTCATATTAAATATTAATACTAACTTGGATCATGAAAGGAAAAAAATATTGGCTCACATTTATTTGGCACTTACTGTGTACCTGGCCCGTTCTGCTGAGCACAAAGCTGCAGGACGTTGGATAATCCCCTCCATGGACACAAGTGTGGGAGGCAGCCTGTCGCTACCCCCACCCTAGGGAAGGAACGTGTTCAAGGCCACAAAGAAGGTGAGTGGCAGAACCACACGGAAACTCGGGTTTGTCTGACTCTGAGTGTGACCTCAGTCACCCCTAATCGCTACCTTTGCCCGCTAAAGCCAGACCACCATGGAAGGTGCCTGACTTCTCCATTTGTCCATCTTCTCTCCCACTCACTCCAGCCATTCTTCTAGATCCGAAGGAATTGTTCACTTCCTGTGGCCTACGACTGAGGTTTCCACGCCTGCCCTGCCCCTGCCCCACCAGTTCGCAAACACAGGCAGCAAGAAAACTGGCGAAGAGTGTGTGTTTGGGTGCAGACAGTCATGGCTTCAAGCCCACCCAGCCTCTTATTAGCTGTGTGTCCTTGAGGAAGTCACCGTGCTTCTCTGGGCCTTATAAGTCCTTAGCCAGAAGATGGAGATACTAAATATAGTTACTCTACATGGCTATTGTGAAAACCAAATGAGATCATTTTAGAGCACTGAGTACAATATCTGGTACCTGCTAAGGGCTCCCAAACTGACATGCTAGCTATCTTTCAAATTAAGAACAAGACACCAAAAAAATTTTTGAGAGAGGAAGGAAGGAAGGAAAGGAGGGAGGAAGGAAGAGAAGGGAAGGGAGAAAGAAAGGAAGGAAGGAGGGAGGGAGGGAAGGAAGGGAGACCACAGAGCAAAAACAGGACACTGGGACATACACACCGACTCTCCCTCCTCTCTCTTCCCCCTTCTTTCTCCTCCTCCATTTAATTAGCCAGTGTACATGTACCCATTATACAGAATGCCAGGGAGCAGCGATTGAAAGTCAAAGGCTGACTTCTGAAAACCAAGGTAAAGAAAAGGATGGGGCGCCTGGGTGGCTCAGTCATTAAGCTTCTGCCTTCAGCTTAGGTCATGATCCCACAGTCCTGGGATCAGGCCCAGCACTGGGCTTCCTGCTTGGGGGTAGGAAGCCTGCTTCTCCCTCTCCCACTCCCCTGCTGTGTTCCCTCTCTTGCTGTGTCTCTGTCTGCCAAATAAATGAAAAAACTCTTAAAAACAGAAAAGAAAAAAATAAGAAAAGAAAGGGAGAAACTGGCCCCTTTGCAGGGATGTTAATACAAAAAACATGACAGTTTCCTGTTTATTCCTGGGGCCTGCCCTCTCACGGCCCTGTGACTCTTTTGTTTCCACCAAAGGAGTCAGTTGAGATGAGAACATGAAGTGGGTGATGTAGGCTGGTGTCATCTTTGAACTGAAAAGATTTATCACCCAAGCACAGTGAGGAGAGACAAGGAAAGCTTGGGACCCAGCTCTATCCAGAGACCCAGGGTCACTCAGGGATTCCTCGGGCAGCGACAGCCTAGGAGGACTTCCTGGGGAAGGAGGACAAGAGGATCTGTAGAGATGGACAGGAACAGAGGACGAGCCTGGATGCAGGGACCACAAGGTCAAGTCTCAGGTTGCTCTCTGACTCCTGTGGGACCCTCAGATGGTCCCTTCCCCTCTCTGGGCCTCAGCTTATCCCTCTGTGAAACGGGAGTGATGATACTGCATTGGAATGACAACGGTTGTGCCAACAGGAATGAATGATACACTATGAATGAATGAGTGATGAGCAAGTGAGAGGCTCTACTCTGAGCCCACAGTGGCAGCTGACTCCAGGGTAGTCAGAACTCCCTTCTTCCCAGGGTCCTTGGTCATTTATTTTTGGTTAATTAAATGGTAAGATTTTCGTGTCTGATTATTTACTGCCAGCCGGCTTCATTACCAGTTTCCCCATAAATCACAGCAGGGAGCCAGCTCCAGCTCCCCGCCCCCATGCCCACGCCCAGGCCGAAGCCCCCAGCCCCGACAGAGCTAGCCTCTAGAGGACCCCAGGAGAGACAGGTATGGTGACATTTCCTATCCCGGATGGCTGCGCCAAGACTTCTCCAGACCCCTGCCCTCCCATACCCTGCCCCATCTGGACCTGCTGCAGCCTCTGACACCCAGTTTCAGGAAAGATGTCATTGCCAACATCCCCATCCAGAAGATTCAGCCTTAGCATGTTGAGATGAACATCTCTAGGTTCTTCACAAGCCTGAGCTCACGGCAGTGATTAGACCCACTCTACGGAGGAGGCTATGAGGGTCCCACCACTGTCAAAGGGGAAGTGAGGATTAGAACCCAGGTCTGGCTCCAGGACTTAGTCCCGACCACCCTGCCTCAGTGAGGAGGGAGGCACCAGTTCTGGGGTCTGAGGGACCTGGAGTCAAGCCTCAGCTCTAATGTCTATTAACTTCATGACCTTGAGCAAGTGCCTTCACTCTTCCGGGCCTGTTTCTCCTGTTATCAGGTGGGGACGATAATATCTCCCTCTCCGAGTGCTAGGAGTGCGGGAGGTGACGTGCCTGGACAAGGTCAGACTCAGAGGCTGCACTCCACGCTGCGCACCCGCTGTGTTCCTAGTACAGTACCGGCTGGGGGTGTATCTCACCGTCAGGGTGGGGATGCCCAAGCAGAGGCAGCAGCATAGGGAGGCTGGGAGGTCCCGGGGGACCCCCCCACTGGCTGTGTCTAGATAGCCCCTAGTGGGTCTCAGATGGTACCCCAGGCGGCAGTATCCCCCGCAGGGCTGCTGCCCTGGCCTGATGCTGATCCCTGGGCAACCCCAACCCTAGGTACCCAGCCAGGCAGAGGGGGGAGCGGTTCTAGAAGTGTTGAGTACAGGAAGACCCCCAGGGAGCCATGTTCCATGGAATCCCTCTACTTCAGCCTTCGCCACTAAACAAAGGAAAATCAGGGGGGCAGAATGGAACAGGTCACCCAAGACAACAAAGGGAGCCAGCTCCCCCATCTGACAGGGGGCTCCAGGAGGCAAGCAGGGACCCTATGCCTGGTCCCAGTTCCACTCCCCATCCCCAGCTCCCAGCCTAACTCAGAATGAGGGTTCAGTCCCTATCTGTTGGATGATTAAATGGGTGGGAACACATGAGAACAAGCCAATGATCAGATAAACAAATGAATGAATGCAAGAATGAATAAACAAAAAGGAATGATGGAATGGAAGAGAAAGGAAGAGAGAAAGGGGAAAGGGGAGAGTGGGGAGAAGCCAGGTAGTAAAAGCAGGTCTGCACAGAGCAGCTCCCCAAAGGCAGCACGGTCCCACTCTCTGGTCCCTCTGGTGAGGAGGGCCCGTCTCCCTCAGCCCCAGCCCCTCCACCAGAAGCCTGAGGGAACCTCGCTGTGGCATCCCCTGCAGTTCTGGAGCTCAGGGAGCCTTCTGGCAGCCTGGAAAGCCAGGCTGGGGGAGGTAGGTTGGCTTTGCCAAGCCCTCAGCCTAGTCTTTAACTATTACATTAAGCATCTGCTTTGCCATTCACGGATCAGATAGCATTTTACCCCTGAGATATTTGATTTTATTACTTTCCAGGGAGAGGGCCAAGCAAGTGTTCTTATTGATTTGCACATTAAATATATTAGTAATAAAACAACATCTCCGTAAACCAATTGTAAAATCAATATTAATTGGTACCAAAATATCACAAGTAGTTGAATTACAATTAAGGGAGGGGGTGAGCCCTGCTTCAGGGCAGAGGGTGCCGAGGTCCCAGAAGGGAGAGCGGTCGGGGGACCAGACTGCAGTGTCAGGCAGACCTGCGTCCCCCTCTCTGAGCCTCTGTTTTCTCATCTGCTAAATGGGGTTGATCATTCTAGAAGCCAAAGTTTGGTGTGGATTAAATGAGGTAATGCAGGTCCGCGGCCTGGCAGTCACAGGCACCTAGTAAATGTTCTTTTCCCTCCTTTTCCTAGTCCCTACTGCAGGCCATGTATTAGTCTTTCCCACTATAGTAAGAAAAGGCACTATTTGGCAGCAGGAGAGAGAGAGAGGTATGGGTGGTGGCGGGGAAGGGAATAGCAGAAAAGACAGGGAGCTCTGTTGGGGGTGCACTAGTCTTGGGCGGGGCTTGGCATATTGAAGGAAGGTCAGGGTCCACAAGGCCCTTTCTATTGCTCAAATAAGAGAAAATAAGTCAACCAGGGAAACTTGAAGACTTCCACAAGGGTTGGCCCAGGGTACTGGCAAGGGAGTTCGGGGTGAGCAGGGAACCCTGGGTATCAGGCTGGACCAGGCATGTGACTGTCCCACAGGCTAGACAGCCAAGCCGTGCTGGCTATTCTCCGGAGCAGGATGGCTGGGTTGCTGGTGAGAAGCCACTCGCTGTTGGCTGACCACCCCTGGACCCAGAGGAGACCATCCCAAGGGTCAGCCCCACAGCCACAGAAGACCCATTCTCTCTGGCTGTCCCCAGCACTACTCACAGCCCCAGGTTCTCCCACAGGGCTTAGGGTGTCCTGGAGGAGTCCCACACGGGCCCTGAGGACCAGTCCCCTTGACTCCCTAGCGTCTGTGTATGTGGGTGTACGTGTTCTGAGTGAGTCGGTGGCTAAACTCACACAGTAACAATCACAAGTATTCCTCACAACAGCCTTGTGAGGGCTCTCAACTCTCACCCCTATTTTACAGATAAGGAAACGGAGGCAAGAGAGGGCCCCAGCCTAGGCAAACAGCCAGCAGTGGTGGGCTGGGCTTCAAACGGAGGTCTGTCTGACCCCGGAGCCCACGCATCTCTCCTGCTCCTGGTCCCACGGGGATGCCGATGGCATGCCTGAGCTGAAGCACGCAGTCGCCAACACACATCTCCGTCCCTGCCGCGGAATCCAGCCGACAGACCCAGTCGCCCTGCCGAGGACACTCTGGTCCCCTCTGTTGACTATCACACTCCCAGCCCCTCGTGGGTGTTTCAGGTTTCCCAGGCTCTTTAGAGATGACAATAATGGCGGGACTAATATGAGTAACAGTAACATATGTTGATGAAGGATCTTGGGCTCCGCAAAAAAAACTTCACCAGCTTTTCCCAATTGATCGACTATATAGCCTAAGGGCTTAAGTTCACATTTTCCAGGCAGAATCCCCTCAGGTTCGATCCCAGCTTTGCCACTACTGGTTGTGCGATCGCGTTCATCACCACCAGCTGTGGCAATGCCGCGTAACAAAGTACCTCAAAAGTCAGGAACTTACAGCAACGGATGTTTGCTCTCCCACCTCTGGGTCTGCAGGTTGAAGGTAGTTTAGCTGATCCGGGCAGAACTTGGCATCCAGGCTCTCCTTGGATCTCATTGTGGGACCCACAGCTACACAGGGGCACGTTCCCATGGAAATGGCAAAGAGTGAGAGCCAAGGGAAACCACGGAAGCACACTCAAGACCACCATTCCCGTGGTGTCCACTAATATCCCACTGGCCGAAACAGGTTACCCGGCCAAGCTCAACATCCGTGGGGGTCTGGCGAATGAACTCCACCCACAGTAGTAGGAGTGACCTTGGATCTCGGTTTGTTCATCTGTAAAATGGAGACAGTGCCTGTTTCTACCTTTCCAAGTTACCACGGGGATCGATAACTTATCAGGAGATTGAGGGTGTATACATAAATCACTTAGCATATTGCCTCTCGAGGAGCAAGTGCTCGCCCCACGGGAGCTGTTCTCCATCATCCTAGTGCTAGAGTGACAATCACCCTGGATTTGAAGCCAGTGATGGTGTCACCAATTCTCCAAGGGCAAATACTCCCACCCCTACGTCACTCCCACAGGGCTTGGGAAAATAACTTGTGCCACTCCTCTGGTCCCAACCGGATTTTGCTGCTCACATGTCCTGAGCCTGCAGCAGCTCGGCCAGCAGGCTCAGGGCCCCATTGGTTGCCGCGAAGGTTGTCATTGCCTCGACTGACCACGTGCTGTGCCAGCAGTGGAGGATTTAGAGCGCAAGACCTCCTGTGGTCCCTGCCTTGACCTCACAGAGGCTGCCTGATTCTCTAGTGCTTTGCTTTGTCATCTGGCCCCAGCATCTGGGCCACCTGGAGTGGTAGGGGAAGCTGGCATCCTGGATCCCCATGTCACCTGGACCATTTCCTCACTGGCTGACTGAGAGCAGGTCAAGCACCCTGCCCAGAGTTCCCTCTGAAGGCTTAAGAGAGCCCTTCCTTGCCCAAACCCCACTGGACTGGGTCAGGCCCATTTCCGTCTCCCCTGATGCACGGCACATCCCTCATGGCTCTTAGCACAGCTGGGACTCCGTGGTTACTGGACACATGTTCAAATTCTGCCTCTTGTGTCCTAAGAGGAGCCCATCGAGGTCAGGTGACCCAGTCCATCTTGTCACTGCTGGATCCCAGTGCCCAATGCAGAGCCCAGCACACAATAGGACCTCAATGAACATGTGGCCTGCAGGCCTGGACCCATTTGCTGACCCCTAACCAGGCATCATTTGGATGCCAAGAACACAAGCCCCACACACTGAAATAAGGAACAAGGGGCCTGGGGCTGAGAGGGGTGGTTATTAGCAGAGCCCAGAAAGTGCAGGGACTTGAGCTTGGTACCAGACAGCAAGCCTGCTGCCTGCCTTCTCTCGGGGCTTCTGCTGCTTCTCCTCTCTCTCTCTCTCCATGGCCTGGCCTTGACCCCACACAACCTTACACACCAACAGGGGCCAGCCGGAGACTGCTTCAAATCAAATTCCCACTTCCCAGGAGAGAGACTCTGGTTGGCTCCAGCTGCCGGTGGCCGGGTGTCCCCCAAAGTTGTTGCTGCCGGGACTGCAACTAGAGCAGAGGGGACAGATCTCAAAAGGGGGTGAGCTTAACAGACCCCCCAGAAAGGTGGCATTCCCTCCCTCAGCATCAGTTCCCTCCTTTGCAGAATGAGAATAACCATAGCATCTCCTAGAGTCGTGAATGTCAAGTGCTCTAGCAGACGACAGTTGCTATTGTCACAGAAGCCGGTCCATGTGGCATCACGCTCTGTGCCAAGGACTGTGCTGGGACCTTCCTCTGCATGGTGTGACTGAGTCTCCAGAACAATCCCTTAGGTTTGGGGCCTCAGTCACTGCCACTTGATAGAGAAGAAAACTAGGGAACAGAGAGGGTAAGTGACTTACCCAAGGCCACAAAGTATTGGGATTCCGAAGTGGGTCTCTCTACCTCCACAGGCAGCATTTTCACACGCTGCTCCCCTTTGCTAAGGGTGTCCTGAGGTGGGAGCTGCCCCTAGGGAAGGGCAGACCAGAGAGCACTTTGCAAACTTCAAGGGTCACCTGTGTCATATCTTGCTGAAGACTCCTCACACGGACAGGAAATAACTGCTATGGGTTTCCCCAGGCATGTGGGTGTCACCCCCGTGGTGCTACCCAGGTTTCTTTCAGGTCTGTGGCTCCCCTCCCAGGGGCTGCCTTGCCACAGACGCCTTGACAGAATGCACGCTCAAAAAGTACCCATTTCTCAGAGTAACACA